>NC_041051.1:827891-1150391 GCF_900634775.1 Gouania willdenowi | reverse complement strand
GTATACCTCTAGATTTATTTATTTTTTTAATGATAAAATGTGTGAAAGCTTGATATGAAACATATTTAATTATGTTAACTACATATGTGTAGAACTGTACATAGAACTGTAACATGGTTCCCCAGGTTTGCGTTTAATTACAGTTGACAAATTTTTCATGGTTACAATTACAGTCAATTATCTGAACTCAATTACAATTTAAATCACAACAGAAACAGATTAAATTAATTAATTACACCATAATTGTTACAAATTTTCAATTACACAATAACAATTATAATTGACCTCAACCCTGCCCATAACTACTCCACTAAGCCCTAAGTCTTCTTACAGGTAGTGGCAACACTTGACATGAAACATGTTTCAATAATTAGCTTTATATGTGTCCGCCATTTAATCAGTTTAATTAAATCGCAATTCACATTTTTTAAATACAATTTCTATGTTAATTACAACTATCTGAACTCAATTACAACACATTTTTTGAATCACAATTACACCATAATCGTAATTAATTATAACACATTGTTTTTGTTTTTAATCATTGAATCTCTCCTTAATTGCTCCATCATCCATTCATTCCTCTTCGTCACTGTTTCCTTAGATGTTATTTTGAGACATTGGTTCACAGTAAATCATGCTGAATTCAGCTGCAGGCCACTCATTTGTCAGTTGGCCTGTGTGTGTGTGTGTGTGTGTGTGTGTAAGTGGGAGATGGTGATATTTGTGAGAACCAGAGTTTGAGTCCCAGAGGAGATGAACTCAATCTCTGCCATAATAGGAGGAACAGCCTTTCACTAAACACAGATTGTACACAAACACATGCAACTTCTCATGGATCCAAAGGTTCTGATCCTCTTAGGTGCCACCGATCCTATTAATGTATGGAATGTTCTACATAAAGGGGCTTTTATGGTTGCAAGACTCACTTTACGTGAAGAAAAACATGGGTAACATGGTGTACGAGGCCATGGATTAAAGAACAATGGAGAAGGTAGAAGGACTGAGTCAGAGGAGAGAATAATGTCGCCTCTGATCAGGCTGTGAGTCCTGATTCCTCTCATCCACTTGATTAGACACAAACACATACACACAGTTCTGCCAACCCTCATTAGGGGACATCAGTGGATCATATCCAAGTCCACAGACAGTTACAGTTACAGTAGTGCAACTGGACTCACATTTCAATAGGGTAGCATAGGGAAATTACAGCTTTGGTTCTCAACGTTTTCAGCCCGCGACCCCCAAAATAAAGGTTCCATAGAGCAGGGACCCCCACTGTAGCTGAAGGTGAACACAGACATGAACATTGAAGAACAGTCATGTGGAGACAGGACCATCTATAAGGGGGAATAAAGGAGAGATTTTGGGGGTCCATCCATAAAGTCAGTAAAATGATGGTCTATTGTTCTATGAATCTGTGATAACCACATTTATTTATTCATCTGAATAATATCCACTGTTATCCAGGAACGTTTATTATTATTATAGTCATCTTAAAGATGGAAATCATTGTTTTAATCAGAAATAAAATGGGTTAAATGTCACCAAAAATGGTAGAAAAGGAGGTGAAATGGGATTTTAAGAACCACAGAATTTGGTTAGAATCTGCAAATTAGAGTGGATAAAAAGTGGTGAAAAGGGTTCAAAGTGTCAATATTGGATTAAAATTGGAAGAAATGGAGTACTGTAAATCAATAAACAATTAGTTTCAACTAGCAAATAAAGGCATGACAAATCATGAATGTGGTTAAGTTAGTGAAAATAAGCATTAACTACTGTGAAAAGAGGTTAAAAGTGACAATAATGGGTCAACATATGCAACATTAGGTGGAAAAAGCGGTAGAAAGGGTTTATATGTTCCAAAAACATCTTAAAGGCATTGAAACTTGATGGAGAAGTGGCAAAAATGGGAGAAATGTAGCGAAAATGCATTAAAAGGAGCAAAAATATGGCAAGAAACAGTGATGAAAAAAGATGAAAAGATGGAAAGTTGTAGACAAATAATTAGAGTGGGTTAAATATTGGAACAATCTATCTAAAAAGCAAGGAATGTCTGTGTGTGTGTGTGTGTGTGTGTGTGTGTGTGTGTGTGTGTGTGTGTGTGTGTGTGTGTAGCAAATATCTTACAGACAAGGTGTGAGTTGGACCTGAAACTTGGTCAACGGGTTCCAAATACCCCAAATGTGTGTATCTGTTATTTTGGAGTAATTTGGTCATTTCAAAATGTTTATTTTAATTTTATTTCACTTCTGGACGGCCCCGAAATGAAACCTATTCAGCTTTTGACCTCAGGGTGTGAGGGGGCGCTAGCGCACCATCTATATCTATTTCACTACACAGCTCCTCACCCGAGCAAGAGTCACGTGTGCGGCCAGAGCCAATCGCTGCGCACACAGCCAAGCCGACACAGACTGTAAACACACGAGTGAGAGACAAGAAGATAGTTTAGAGTAAGGGGGAGGGGCGTCTGAGCAGCCGCGCTCGCACTGATAAACTAGCAAAGCTCTTAAGTCTCACTTATTGGGCCTGATGTGAGTCACTGATGTGCGTGTGCGTGAGCCACGGCAGACTCCACTTCCTCCTGTGCCATGCTATCGTTAGCGTCTCAAACATAGAGCTCTCTAAATAGATCATATGAAACCATCAGCCACTGGTGAGTCTTTTACAGACACGTTTCCCATTGTATAAACCATATAACTGTCTGTGTAATTGTTCAATAACGCGCTGTTTCACTAGAGGCGGTATAGAACTCAACCCGTTCAATTCTCCATCTAGAAAACTGTAGATTATCTGTGGTGCCGTGCATGGAAGTTAAGCTCTGACCACTCGGTTCAAAGGTAAAAAATGATTTTTGTTTGTTATTTCCCGCACCGTCACGCTCTCTACGCATAACCAAATATAGCAGGCTTCAGAAACCTTTTTACAGTATAGAACTGAACGTTCCGAGCGAGCTGCAGTAAACATGGAACTTTTCTACCCACTTTATTAATGAATATCTATTCACTGAAGTACAGGAGCCTACACTTTAGTAATATTTCTGTTTAATGTGAAATAAAATATGACAACAAATAACTTATATCCTGAGGTTCATAAAAAATAAAGTGCTAATAAACTGAAAAAGGCTACTTACATTCTTGGTGCTGTATAAAAAAGTAAACAAAGCTAACTGTGCTGTCACTGGTGTAGGATCAGGCCTCCAGGCCTACAGGTTGTTTACCAAAAACACAAGACGGTCCACATTTGAAGGGGCCTGTGCTGATCTCTTTATTTACTATATTCCCAGCGGTGGAAAATACGCGTTCAGAGCGCACTGATGATCCGGGGATGGAAAGATATTTCTTTGCCATCTGAGCGACGTGAGGGTATCTCACAGAGTTTTCCACCACATGAGAGGATTTTGTTGCCCAGGAATTGGAGATTGTTGTTCATACATCGACATCTCTTTTTGAAGCAGTAGGCTGATGTCCTCCTGGTCTGGGCTGTTCGTGCAATACGTGTCTCTGAAGACACACCCCATAGCAGATAACAGTTTTGTCAGCGGGTTGCGTTTGCTGATCACGGGGTTGTTCGCTAGCGGCCTCACTTCCTGTGCCTTTGGCCACATTCACTGGATTCATCTCCTCCAGAATAACCACCTGCTCCTCTTTGAAATGAACGAGGCGATGAAAGCGTGGATCCAGGTAAGTCGCTTTGTTAAGTAGCATAAATGCGCCTTTTTCCTCACAATAACGCTTCTCCAGATCTGTGGCGATCTTTGTCTTCATCTCTGACAATGTCGGTGGTTCTGGTCCGTCTGGCGTTGCTTTTCCAGTTGTGAGAGCAGAACATACTGTATATTAAAGGCAGCACAGCCGACGCTGTTGGATATTTGTCAGTTGAAAGTGCTTCACTTTAAAGGGTTTAAGGGCCTCTTGCTCCTGCAATAACTAAGTAAATATAATGTGTTGATATTATAGGACAGGTTTGCATTTGTCCAGCTTATTACTGTACATTTCATACATTATGCTTACCTTTTCCATTAGGGACCATTCGCTTGTGATCAGCTCCATTCTTGACAGTTTTTTCTCAAAGATGACAGCAGACATCACTGCTTGCTGCTCCGATTCACGGCAGATCATTTCATAAGTGCTGTTCCATCGCGTAGGACAGTCATTAAGCAGCTTCTCATTTTTTAATCCCAAAAGTTGTTGTTTTTGCTGGAGGAGGAAGATTTGTTGAAATGTGAGGCCACCACTTTCAGCCTACTCACGGGGATTTCAATGGCTCTGACCCCGAGCCCTTTACGCACAGCCAAGTTTATTGTGTGCGCCACACATGGTATATTCACTGTTTGAAGATGTCTCTCCACTGTATTGATGTAATTAGTGGTATTGTCCATTGTGATGGAAATTACAGATGCCCTTTCTCTGCCAAAAAAAGTCCAAGATCTCGTGAATGCATTGGTGCAGTGTGGTTTAGCTTAAGCTCTTTTGTTTTTAGCACATTGTTAAGCATTTCCCAGTCATCATTAATCCAATGGGCCGTTGCTGTAACAGGATGCTGTCGCTAGGGATGTCCACCCGTCCGTGGTAAGAGTTCCTTTATCTTGTCTGAGGTGCTGTTATACACTTCTACGATTCTATTGATGACTGTTCCACGGCTCGGGATGCTTCCCGAAGCCTGCTCCATCCACGACACTGATCGGTCTCATGTCCTTACAAATGAATGATGTTAATTTCCGCCTGACGGCCTCTTGTCGTGTCGCAGACAATGCGCTTGTGGTGGGCGGTGCAAAATAAGTGTCAAGACGTGGCTGTTTAGATGTAGTTCCACACATCATGCCAAGCTCCTTTGGATGCACATTTTAGAGATGTAGCCTCATGTTGCTAGTGGTTGAATGGTATGCTAACTGCATTTTACATAGCTTGCATACTACTTTATCTCGCGGCTCCACAAATTTACCTTCTACTGACCAAAATCCAAAGTACTTCCAGACATGGCTTTTTAGACGTGTTGGGGTTAAAATCACTTTCACTGCTGCGGTTGAGTTGGGCTCTGCACTTTCTGTCATCTTCCATATGCACTGTCGGGACCTGACGTCACTCCTGTGACCTGTCTGTGACCCCTCAAGCAGCGCTAGCACAGCAGACAGCTGCGCCTGCTACCCATTGAACTATATAAAAACCTACCGCGGGCGTGTTTGTCCCATAATATATATATATATGTTTTTAGTAATATTCAAATATTAATTTTCACGTTCGAATTTTTATATTTTTTTACTATTCGAAATATATTCGAATTTAGAATATTTGTTGACAGCCCTAGTGTGTGTGTGTGTGTGTGTGTGTTCCTCAAATATCTCTGTGAATCAGGCTCAGACAAAGCTGAGACTTTCAACATGGCTGCTCTTGGTTCAAAGGTGCTCAACGTTGGATTTGTTTGGACTGCAATGATACCGTTAAAATTTATTTCATAAAAATGTCCACCGGGAGCCGACAATTTTATGACATTTTAGAACTGATGACATCATCACTGTGTATTGAGCCTTTGTCACGCGGCTCAGTTGGCCGTGTTAGAGGCAGCCTGTGGGCGCACTAGAGCCAATCACTCTATGGACAGTGTCAGCCTGTCCTGGGTGGAGGCGCCGCAGCAGCCCGGGGTGCCATCCGCATGTGTGTATGTGTTTTATTCAGAAGTAAATGTGCATTAGGAATTAAGTATTTATAAGGTCAGTTTAAAGAGGATTTAAGTTTTATTCTGAATTAAAGAAGAAATAAAGCTCCCATGTAAACCATCCATACTTAACCTCCCACCTTTCTATAGCAAGACATAGTTCCCACGGGCACTGCACTAGTTAGTTTAAAATAACATGACAAATCTTGAATGTGGTTCAATTTGCCAAAATAAGCATGAAATGTGGTGAAAAGAGGTTCAAAGTGACAATAATGGCCCAACACATGTGACATTAGGTGGGAAAAGTGGTGGAAATGATTTAGTGCCAAAAATGCAAGAAAAGTGTAAGAAACAGGTTAAAATATGATGAGTTTGGTGTAGTTGCAGAAAAAGGGTAAAAATGAGCAAAAATGGGCTCAAATTGTCCAAAAAATATTTTTGTTAAGTCATCTGGCGACCCCCTCCCAGTGTTTCGCAACCCCAAATGGGGTCCCAACCTCAGGGTTGAGAACCCCTGAACTACAGAACCAAAGCAAACAGTGTGAGATCAAATATTTACAAAGAGGTAAAGCTGTCATACATACAGTGGTAGGCTAGCCATACTGATATAGACATATAGAACCTTCCTCTGATAGAACACCAGGGTTTGACTAGGGCTGGTGATATGGACCAAAACATAGCTCAATATTTTTTCTGAAAATGGTGATATACGATATGAATCTAGATACTTTTAACTCTATAAAGTCTGACCAGAAAGACAATTCTGGGTTAAAGTTGCTGATGCAAAATACCACACAGGCATACTGTATTTATTAACAACCTGCTGCACAATACACAATATGTGCCACTTGACTTTTTTGGTCTTTGTCCTGTAAGAAAAAATCCAAAAAGACACAAGGGAGCACAGGGAGAACTGGCAGCAGCACACGAGGAGGTTGTGCACAACAATCCAGCAAACACTCAGCTATATAGTGATCGGGAACGGGCCACACCTGAGTGGAAACATGAGGGAGCTAATCACTAACAATCCAAACACACTAACATCACTGGGAGGAGGAGACACCAGCAGGAATACCTGAAACACAAAGACAAGAGAACATTCTCACATAGAACAGAGACTCACAGGAACAGTCAAAGAGAACCACAAGGACTAAACAGAACTGACAAACATGCCTTTTTTTTTAGCTTTTTAGAAAGATTAAGGATGAAGAACAAGTTTGACTTTATGAATATAAATTCTTGTGTTCTTTGCATTAGGCCTGTTTTGTTATTTCATTTTATTATTGTGGTGTTTGACAGTGAATGTCATACAATATAAGCTTCCTTCAACTTTTCCTCCCCATGCTTCACTTCCTCCTGATCCCGCTCTTCATCCATCCATCATCCAACGCCCAGAGGGAGCCTGTGCATGTGATGATGTGCACGTGGCCTATATGCTTAATTAAATAACACAGCTGACCACTACTGACACACCTGTGGCCCTGCAGGACGAGCTCATTCACAGAAATGCATCTGCACGTGTGCGAGTGCTCATCTCATTTCATAACATCTCCTGATGTGTGTTTTTCTCTTTAAACTGGGATTTAGAGATTTACAGATGATTAAAAGGAACACACACACACACACACACACACACACACACACACACACACACACACACACACACACACACAGTGTTTACTAAAGTTGTAATGATCTACTTTAAAGCCTCTCTCTCTCTCAGGTTCATGAACTGTCGTGTACCCTCCAGTAAGAGATATCAACCCACTGAATATGAACATGCTGCCAACTGTGCCACACACGGGGTGAGACCACCACACTATCACCACCATGACAGTTTTTTTTAATTGCTCACAAGCATTGGTTCAAACTGAAGTCACATGTTCAAAACACAGTCTGATTACTTGTGCAGACTCATCACACACGGTCCATGTCCTGTTCCAATTCAATCTCTGCTTCTCAGCAAGTCCGCTGTAAATAACGGATGAGAATTTGCTCCGCCTGTTTTACCCAGCATGCATCAGAGGAGATTTGAGTGTACTCCCCAGCTATATTTCCCAGCATGCACTTTGAACACGCGTATGATTCCTTTATTATATTACTATTTTGTAATTTACTTTTTTCCTTTTCTTCTTCACTTATTATTATTTTTCAATTATTATCATTAATAATTGAATTAATAAATGTATTTATCTAGTTCATCCTTCTACCATTAATAGCCAACTATTATTATTTTTCTTTATATTTTATTATTACTGTTTTGTAAATATGTTTTTCCTTTTCCCTTTATTTATTTATTTATTATTATTATTATTATTATTATTATTATTATTATTATTATTATTATTATTATTATTAATAATAATAATAAACAAAACAGACACAAATTTATTGTATTTATTTTTTTTTTATTTATCACCAAATAATTTATTGGTTTACAAAATAATATTGACAACAACAACATCTACTCAATGACACATATTATTTTCTTTGATGTTTACAGTGGAGTCCACATACTACACACTGTTGTGCACAACAATGTCAGGAAGTTTGCTTTGTCCCAAAACGACGAGTATGTGAAGTCCGCGCTTGTGCACTCGGCAAGTCCGTTCTCCAAGTCTGCGTCCATGAGTCCGTACCCAGGAGTTCACAAGTACCAAGTGTGCATAGTTAATGTCTATATATGTCATCCCCAGTGTTTCTCATCAACAAAACATTTATACACGATTCAAAAGAATCTCATTCAACCACAACACTAACAATAATCTCATTGTTACAAACAACAAAGAGCTTTACATAAAATACATCTTATCTTTCAAGTTTCAATGATTATTTTTCAGGTAATTCAGTATTTTATCTTTGTACTTTGATGTTCTAAATGATTGCATATGCTGTATTATATTACAACAAGGCTCAATCAGGTTTGCTGCAATTTACAGTAATTACTGCAAAAAATATTTGTGCTTTTGCATTAATACATTAAGACTTTACAAAAATTCAAAGATTACTGTAAACAGAAAATAGTAGAATCTCATTATTCCAGGAGCAGAATGAGAATCAAGAGATAAAACTAAAAAAACTACAGCACACGTATATGTATATTGTATATATATATATACTGTATATACTGTATATATACTGTAACATTCACACCCTGTCGTCTGCAATTGGCCACATTTTTTCATCTACGTCACACTTTGTCTTCTCTTTGTATCATTGTTTTATTTATTTTTATTGTCAATATTTTTAATATAATTTTCAATGGATTTTAATGTGGCTGCAGCAGACATTGAACATGTCATTTTGTTTTGTGTGTTAATATTTGAAAAAATCTAGTGAAAGAAAAGAGTTGATGAATGCTGGTGACTGTGTGTGCAATGAAAAGTGATTGACAGTTGCATCCACATGGAGGAGTTTTGAACATGTGACTTCAGTTACAACCAATGCTTGTGAACAACTGCCTGGTTCCACTCAGTTCATGCCATGGTGGATGTGGGCTCTAATCTGTGAGTCAGCCTGTAGTTCTCTATAATCTGCTGTAATCCCTGTGTGGCCCTACATCAGAGACAGTGACTGAAATAGACACAACCATCATCTCCATTCAATGGAATATGTTGTGTAATGCTTTCATTCAGACTGAACCATTCACAGTAGTAAGTAACATTAGCTTTGGTACATGTTACACCATGGATTTTTGTGGAAATTGAGGACCTTTTGTGAAATTTTTAGGGGTGTCCCGATCCGATATTGATATCAGATATTGGTCCGATATCAGCCAGAAAACAAATATCGGATTTTTTCGGATCTAAAATCTCTGATACAAGTGTTTGTTGTTTTTGGCCCCGCCCTCAGTTGTTCCCATCATATACTGACAGTAAAAAATAAGTGACGTGAACTTGAATTGTTGACTATTGTTCTGTGTTTGACTAACATCACATGATCAAGCCTTTTCTAACATTCCACACTACAAAATAAGTCATAATATTAAGTATAATTTGTGCTGATATCGTATCGAACCGATATGCAAGGCTGCAATTTAGGTATTGTATCGGAAGTGAAAAAGTTGTATTGGGACATCCCTAGAAATTTTCCTCATATTGGGAAGAATTGTTCACATTTATGCTGAAAGATTTGTGCATGCACATGTAAATATTCATGTACAACTGAGAAAGTTATTGTGTTACTGTGATAACAGGAAATCCCTCCAATATTTATAAAATATTACAAAATCAATGTTTAATTGAAAATAAAGAAAATATAAAAGTAAGAGAAAAATGCGGAAAATAATTAATACTGCTCTCATACATTTATGACATGAATAATTAAAAAGGAGCAGTCAGAATAATCCATGTCAGTACAACTTATAAATATCTTTTAATTGTGTTTTACTCATTATTCTAAATTACATTTTTATTTTTGACATACATTTTTGTTTAATTATGGATTTTTTATTTATTAGTATTTATTTTGTTTCCTCATGAGTGAAAAACTAAAAAAAACGGAATTAAAAAAAAAATAATGTGGAAAACACAGAATTTGGAAAAATAAAACACATATGCATTTAAATATAAAGTATTTTGAAAAATTGTAAATCAAATCTGTCAGAAAAGTTGCAATTAGGTTTTGTACTTTTGATGATAGATGTCTGTGAAAATCATATTTTGTTATGTATTTAAAAAAAACAACGTGGACACAGGCATTAAGTGTTGAGCACAGATCAAAAATGCCATTACTGGGGCTGTTGTCAAGGCGATATGAGAATGTGGTGGTGCAGGTCCCAAACACTGAGACTGATGAGGCAGTGGCAGCAGAAAAAGGTAACTTTCCTATCCACTGTTCCTTCACCAATGGAAGTGTTTAAGTGGTGGCCATGACAAAGTGTGTCTGAGTTCTCTTTAAGCTCAGGAAAAGAGGCTCAATGTTTCCTTTATAACCTCCTTTAGCCTAGGAAACAATGATACACCCTTTACCAAAGGAGAACAGATAATGCTGACCCACAATTCCTTGCGGTGACAACATTTAAAGGGACTTTCACAGAAACTCACAAAGACTGAAAAGGGGAGAAGATCATGTAAGTTACCAATGCAATAATATGCCTTAAACCATTTTAAATAATCTAAAACCCATATCTTATGATATTCAGCCATATTATCAGATTTTAACATAAAACAGACTCTCATTCAAGAAAAGGGGATCAGACATTTTTAGCCATGTTTTATTCAACATATTACATTCACCTAGGAATGCTTTATATGGTTGTACATGTGTATTCCTACAACGTTTTAAATAAAATCATACTTATTTTGGAATAATGTTGATTTCTGAGTGTGAAGGTGAGTGTGATCAACCATTTTAGTTCCTCGTAGCCTCTTTTCCTTTGATTTACATTCAAACCTGTGATTTATGACATTATATCAGTGGTTAGAGGCACAGAGGAAAGTGTTATAAATGTGCTTTTAGTCCATTTTTGGAAATTTATAGTTTTTTCACGTCACTAACCTTCGCCACTATCGGATGTTTATGTCACCTAGTGGAGGTGTGTCTGTCAAAAACAACATGACAGCCTTTCTCATAACTCCTTTAGGAAGTCTCCTAACACCTTTCCATAACCCCGTGATGTCATCCGCGGGGTTATGGAAAGCAGATAGGAGAGAATTTTGGATGCAGCCTCTGACATCACTGGGAGGAGGAGACACGAGCAGGAAATCCTGAAACACGAAGACAAGAGTGAAAACATGAAACTAGACTCCAAAACACAATAAACAAAAAGAAGTGTTACATACAAACCAACCATACAGCTGTGCTGTAAATGTCATTCTAACGTCCTACTCATACTAAGTCAGATGTCAAAATGAGTATGAAAAGATTATACTATACTATACTACAGTATATGGTGATATTTTTTAAGTATGCATGCTGGAAACACTAGTCATACTCAACCGTCCCATGATGCATTGCGAGCAGAATGTAAAATGGTCCTGGGACCGGCTTCAAGCTAAAAATCAAACATCCTCTTTTCAAAATAAAAGCATCTCTTTTTGTCTTCGATTAGTTTTTAACCCTTTTGTAAATAAGGCTCTTGTTTTGAAGTTAACAGGAAGTTTGGTCAGTAGCACAATGGAGGGTCTCTGAAAATCTCTGAAATGTCAGAATGAAATGTGTTTGTGTGAGTTTTATGAATTAAATGATCACATGTTTCTCTCTTAAAATGTTTGCAGAACTTTCAAAGTAAAGGTGGAGAATCAACAGAGATATTTAGCCTCAGTGTGAACAAGGTTTTTATCATCGTAGGTTCCAAATGCATCTTGGGAAACTTTGAAATATACTTCAGTGGGAACGCTCACCATCCTAATCATACTATAGTAGACAGTAGACAGTATATACTCTTTGAGTTTGTAGTGTGTAGTCGTGTGTCATTTTGTGTGTGACATTTTGAACATAGCCTTTGTCAAAACTACTCAAGTGGGCACAGACATTATGTGTCGAACACAGAACAAAGGTTGCACAAGTGTTTTAAAACATTTTAAATTTCAAAAGGATTTATCAGAATGATGGTACTTTTCATACCTGATTTTGTGTTGTATCCTCTTTTGTCAGTATCTGAATTGTTGGTCTTTACTGGACACATAATGCCTGACTTTATGATGTAGTTTTGACATGAATTCTTATCTACAGGGAAAAAAAACACAAATACAACTTGTGCATAAATATTTACAGTCTAAACACATTATTTCTGCACAAATTGTACGTGTGCACGCCATATTTGTGCATGAATATTTATGTGTGCATGCACTGATCTTCTGACAGTGTCCTTAGCCCATAAATGGGACAGTAAACCACTGGTTTGGGAATTATGTTGGGAACAGGCGTGTTTGAGAGCCACTGTAAAAACATCTCCACTAACAAGAACAAAAGAAAAAAATGAAGCGCTCACATTTTATACCTTCTGATGATTTCATCTTCTCCAGCTGTGGATTCTTCCCAGTCTGGTGGGTGGATCTTTGCTCTACTTCCATTCTATGGACCAATGGCATCGCGTTGCTGCTTGGCTCTACGGCAGCGGCCTCACCGGCCTGTTCATCACCTCCACTCTATTCCACACTGCTGCCTGGAAGATCGGCCACCTCAGGTGTGTGTTTGTAACGCAGAATTTGCCCTGTGGGAAATGTAGCAGATGCATGTGTGTATGACGCGCTGCTAAATTTACAACACACAGACATGTATGACTAGTTAATTGGTACAGCCAGAAGCTAAACATCCAACAGCAGATGTGGAACACGGAGGGTGCTCTTTCACCATCTTATATATATATATATATATATATATATACATATATAATCCCAGTTTCATAATAAAACTCATCAAAGATAAGGATGTATTGATGCATGGCACATATTTTTTCACTATATTTTTTTCTTATAACCTTCTTATAAACTGTATGAACTGTTTGAACCTATAAAGCAAAATAAACTGCACATTTCTTAATTTTTTCAAGAAATTTAGAATAAAAATATAAGAACAATTTGTTTATCTTCCAGGCTTGGAATTTACATATTTTTCTTAAGGTGTGTGTGTGTGTGTGTGTGTGTGTGTGTGTGTGTCGGACTAAATTGTGATTGTTACACGACGGGCTCGAGCAGGGTTCAGATGTTAATCAGGTGATGTCTGTTTAGATTAGCACAAGAAAGTCGCACAAACTGATTCTGACTCACCTCTACATCCTCACGCATGCATGTGAAAGTGTCTGGTTGAAACAGGTTCAGGCTTAAACAGTAACTAATCCCCAAACCCACTTAATTCTACTGAATACATATGTATTTGGGTATTTAGTAATACTATTGATTGATCCTAGTTTAACATTTTAGTAAAAGTATTTAAATTTTTTGTATTTTGTTATAAAATGTCAGAGTTACTGCCCTCTAAGGGTTGAACGTTGGCTATTGTAATTACATTTTGCTATTGGCTCAGCAGCTCCACGGTCTGCTGCGGTGATGTTTTAGACTCTGAGCTTCTATAAAGAGCAGATTCTGGTCTAATCAGAGGGTTCATCAAGCTATGTGTGTAAGTACAGACACATCATGTGTGTGTATCCCTGTCTGTCTCTGTGTGTGCACAAACGTGCATGTACTTTTTGTTGCGTGTGTGCATTTTCCTGGTTTGTGTGTGCGTGAGGTAGTGTTTGCCTGTGAGTGATAGGACAACGTGCGTCCGTGTCATGACGCAGGGTACAGCGCCACATCCAAACGTCACAAGGAAGAACGGGTAAGGCTGCCTGTTTCTCGTTTGTTTGTGAATAAGGAATCCATGTGGATTAAGGCTGGAGTGACTTTGTGAGCCACTGAATTAATGCTGGTCGGATTAAGACGTCCGTGCGCTATTGGATACGCACGTGCTTTGATTGACGCCTGTATTGTGGATTTGAATAATGCGATGCTTTGGAGATGTTGCTTTAAGAAATTAAACTTCCCTGGTCATCACACCCTGTGGATGCATTTAAATATATTTGATTCAGAAAAGTCAGAATGAGTCAAACAAGTGGTGACATCTCGTGCTCTGAAATGGAGTCTGGGAAAAGGACAGAAAGCAAACTCACTGAAAAGACCTTGATGAATGAGGTGGAAAAACTGCAAAAAGAGAGCAAACATCTTGTGAATAAAATAAAACGAATGATACCAGAAATGAAGGAGCTCATGAAACACAAAGAAAACATGTTTACAATTAAAAATTGTCTGGAGAAGTTAAATAAACTTTGTGAATGTGCTAATAATGCTCATGATGAATTGTTACCACTACTGCCACAAGATGAGTTTGATAAACAAGTCGAATGGTTGTCAAGTGTAATGAATTACACTGAAACATTTAAAAATGAAACCAGACGATGGATAAAGGAAACTGAACAATACAACACTAACCCACAGGAACAACCTGAACTAAATGAACATTTATCAAATTTCTGTGATGTAAATGAAGATTAAATAAAACTAGGTGACAGTATTTCCAATGTTGGATCTCACAAGAGTTCCATGTACTCTTCTGCTTCATCTGCACGTTTAATGGCAGAAGCCGAGCTAGCTGCTTTGGCCACAAGACAAAGCTTGTTGAATGAAAAACATGCGCTAGAAGAGGAAGAGCTACGCAAAAAGAAAGCAAGATTACAGCTAGAAGAAGAGGAGGAACAAGTGCGTAAAAAGAAAGAAAAATTACAACTGGATACCGAAATTGTTGAAAAAATGGCAAAATGAAGCATACTGAAAATACAAAGCTCAACAAGTGGAAACAGGTCATCAAAGGTTTCAGATGGAATGAATTCATATTTGAAAAAAGGAAAATCTCAACAGCAACTCAATGTTAATGCAAAGGATTTCCATCCATCAGTTAAACAAACTGTGATAGAAAACATAACACCTTCATACAATAAAGTCCTTCAGTATTCCACGTTTGAAAGAGAACCAGTTAACATGCAGTGTCTTCATCAACTTACATCAAACCCAAGTAATAATGCACCTGATGTGGAAAACGATGATGTTCTTGTTATTATGAGAAAACAAAATTAAATAAAAACTCTGCTTATACAACAGCAATGCCTTGCATCTCTACCAAAGAGAGATGTCCCAATATTTGATGGTGATCCATTAAAATATCACATATTCATGAAGGATTTCTAGAATGGAGTCGAAAGAAACACAACAAATAACTCAGACTGTCTATACTTCCTGGAACAATATACTAACGGACATGCCAAAGAACTTGTGAGGAGCTGTCAATACCAAGACCCAGATCATGGATATTTGAGAGCCAAAGCTTTATTAAAAGAACAGTTTGGTAATGAGCAAAAGGTTGCCTTTTGCTACATGGACAAAGCCCTATCGTGGCCTACAATAGGAGCAGAGGATGTGAAGACACAGTTTATTCCTCAGAGGCTGCTGTAATGCAATGGAAGATGTGCAGTGTCTTCATGACTTGGATATGCCTTCAAACATGCTGAGCATCATGAAAAGGCTTCCATACAAGCTCAGAGAAGCCAAGCTTGTGAGCTACAGGAACAGCAGCAACAAAGAGCAAAGCTCAGTGACATTGCAGATTTGATTGAAAAGCAGGTCAAGATTCTAACAGATCCTGTCTTTGGCAATATACATGATTCTCCTCCAATAATAAATAAAGGAACATACAAACTAAGATCAGAGTCTCAATCCAAAGGAGCCAGTTTTGCCACCACCATTGGACCTGCAAACCTGAGCCTACAAAGAAAGACGGAGGTACAACACCAGCACTGAATACGTGTATCTTCTGTGGTGCAGGACACACACTGGTTATGTGTGAACAGCTGGAAAGGATGGAACATGAAAAGAAGATTGGATTTTTGAAGGGAAATGGCTTTTGCTTCAGTTGTTTGTGTACAGGACACATAAGTAAGCACTGCTGCAAAAGGATTTCTTGTTCCAAGTGTAACCTGAAGCACCGCACTGTAGTCCACAGAGAAAAGGATTTGGAGCAGGCTGAGAAGGATGGAGGGGTCTGTGTCGACATGCTAGTGTCCAGTGGCCTTACGGGGGCTGCAGACCAAGATTGTAAAATTCCAATTGTACCTGTCCGAGTAAAATCTAAAAAGGGAAGCAAAATAGTTATCACCTATGCTTTTTTGGATAAATGGAGCACAGCAGTGTTTGGTACGGAAAGCCTAATGAATAAACTGCAACTCACTGGGATGAAAGAACACATCCTTCTAAGCACAATGGCCCAGCAGAAGGTTGTGAGCAGCAACACGGTCTCCGGATTGGAGGTGGCTGCACTGCACGGAGACGAATTCCTTCATTTGCCGAAAGTTTATACACAAGAATCCATGCCAGTGTATAAAGGAAATATTCTGACCAAAAAGGACATTGATAAGTGGCCTCACCTGAAACACATTCACTTACCTTAAATCAACACAGGGATTGATTGGAACTAATGTGCCAAGAGCCCTGGAGCCATTAGAAGTGGTGTGCAGTGTAGATGGGGGACCATTTGCCACAAGGACTGTTAATGGACCACTGGGAAGCAGCAGTGAGGAGACTGTAGACAGGAAGCCACCTATAACTAGTAACAGGGTCTCGGTTGTCAACCTGGAGGAGCTTTGGCAACAACAGTTAAAAAATGACTTTCCTGAAAGCAGTTTGGATGAGCAAGCTGTCATGTCAAGAGAAGATCAGTGTTTTCTGGATTCAGTGAAGCACTCAGTAAAACATCTGAATGATCATTACCAGATCAGCCGGCCATTAAAACAAAACACCCTCTGCATGCCAAACAACAGGAAAGTTGTGGAGCAGCGTTTACAACATCTCAAACGGAGGCTGCAGAAGAACTCAACGTTCTATCATGATTATAACACTTTCATCAATGATCTTCCTAAATGCTATGCCGAGAAAGTGCCTGAAAAGGAGCTGAAACATGCTGATGGAAACGTTTAGTATATCCCACACCACGGGGTTTACCATCCCACAAAGGCAAAAATCAGAGTTGTGTTCGATTGTGGAGCAAGTTACCAAGGAACATCGCTCAATACTCAACTTCTCCAAGGCCCTGATCTTACAAGCTCTCTGATTGGAGTGGTGACCCGCTTCAGAAAGGAACCTGTGGTGATAATGGCAGACATTGAATCCATGTTTCATCAAGTACGAGTCACTCCTGAAGACACCGATCTGCTCAGGTTCCTTTGGTGGCAAGACGGAGATCTGGAGAAACAGTCTGAAGAATACCAGATGAGAGTTCATTTGTTTGGTGCTACATCATCGCCCAGCTGCGCTAACTATGCCCTCAGAAGATGTGCAGAAGACTACGGGCATCACTATAGCAAGAAAGCAAGACACAAGCGATATCACTGTTTTTATGTTGATGATTGCCTTGTTTCCGTAGCCACAGAAGAAGAAGCTGTGTCACTGTACCAGGAACTTTTCTCTTTATGCTCCAAAGGAGGGTTTTTTTTTCACAAAGTGGATGAGCAATAAATCAGAGGTGTTGGAAGCCGTCCCTGTGAATCTCAGAGCAAATGGCAAGGAACAGTTGGACATGGAGTTGGAGTGCTTGGAGTTGTGGTCTATTAAATCTGACTCATTTAAGTTTAAGGTCAAATTTAAGGACAGACCACTTACCAGAAGAGGAATACTATCAACCATTTCCTCCATTTATGATCCCCTAGGAATGCTGAGTCCTGTTATTTTAACAGCCAAGATGATCCTGAGAGACCTGTGCAGGAGAGAGATAGGCTGGGATGAAACTATACCTGAGTTGATTGCCAAGGGCTGGTTAAAGCTAATACAAAAGCTCCATATGCTGGACAAATTTGAAGTCAGTAGGTGTCTGAAACCCCCTCATTTTGGTGAAGCCTGTACAGCCCAGCTGCATCATTTTTGTGATGCCAGTGAGAATGGATATGGAGCAGTTACCTACCTGGTGTCAAAGAACAAGAACTCTAAACTACACTTTGCCTTTGTGATAGGAAAATTTTGAGTTGCTCCACTAAAATTGGTAACTATCGCAAGGATGGAGCTCATTGCTGCAACTATGGCCAGTCGTATGGATGTACTCTGGAAAAAAGAGCTGCAGATGGATCTTGTGGATTCTATATTTTCAACCGACAGTGAATCAGTCCTCAAGTACATAAGGAACGAGTCCTCGCGTTTTAAAGTTTTCGTGGCTAACCGTGTCTCACAAATCCTCCAAGTTTCCTCTGTCACAGAGTGGAGGTATGTGGATACTGTCAGTAACCCAGCAGACATAGCCTCCAAAGGTTTGAAAGCTGAGGCGTTCATCAGACATCCTACGTGGCTATCAGGTCCTCAGTTTCTATTACAGCCTGAGAGTGAGTGGCCTGTCAGTCCGCAAAACATCAGCCAGCTTTCCCCTGAAGATCCTGAGGTGAAAAAAGTGTCTGTGATGAACGTAACACAGGTGGAAGTAGAGCCTGTTTTTCACCTGTTCCAGTATTTTGACTCCTGGACACGTCTGAAGAGATCTGTGGCATGGATCCTAAAGGACTGGCTTTTGTCCTGTGTGGAGAAGAGGAAACAATTACATCTGACACTGGGACAGTCTGACCTCACAAGGGAACAACAGAAATCCTGGGTGGAGGTGGAAAAGAAGATGAACAATTTTAAGACCAAGAGTCTTATGGTAGAGGACTTGGATCAGGCTGAGCTGCCCATTGTTAGGTACTGTCAGCAGAAACAATTTCCTGAGGAGATGGCATGTCTGGGATAAGGTCAGCCCATTAAGATATCCAGTCATCTTCGAAAGCTCTGCCCACAACTGCAAGATGGAGTCCTATGGGTTGGTGGTCGACTCAGTAGATCATCGATGCCAGCAGAGGTGAAACACCCTGTGATATTGCTGAAAGATATCCATGTTTCAGAGCTTCTCCTTAGACACATACATCAGCAAGTGGGACATGGTGGTTGTAACCACATGTTGTCGAAGCTAAGAGAGAGATACTGGTTAACTGGCGCAACGACAGCTATAAGAAAGGTGCTGTCCAGGTGTGTCATTGGTCGCCGTTTAAATGCTAGGCCAGTGAACCAACAATTGTCAGATCTACGCGAAGAAAGAATCGTGCCTGATGAACCCCCATTCACTCTTGTGGGAGTCGAGAACTTTGGGCCTTTTGATGTAAAGAGCAGAAGGAGTATGGTCAAGTGATATGGTGTGATCTTTACCTGTCGAGCCATCAGAGCAGTTCACATTGAAGTTGCAGCATCGCTAGACACCGCCACCACCATGCATTAATGCACTCAGACGCTTTATTGCCAGAAGAGGTCAGGTCCAGGAACTTCGCTCTGACAATGGCATCAACTTCACAGTAGCAGAGCGGGAACTGAGGAGTGCTATTGAGCAGTGGAACAGTGAGCAGATTAGGAATGTCATGCTGAAAAAGGGAATAAAATAGAGTTTTAATCCACCAGCTGGCTCACATCATGGAGGATCATGGGAACGCCTAATGAGATCTGTCCGCAAGGTACTCAGTTCCAATCTAATGGTACAAAACCTGGACAAAGAGGGCTTGCATACAGTGCTTTGCGAGGTCGAGGCCATCATCAACAGCTGGCCAATCACAAAGGCCTCTATGGTTGAGAATGACCTGGAAGCATTGACTCCTAATCACCTGCTATTGTTGAAAGTCTTGCCGTCCTTACCACCAGGAGTGTTCCAGCCAACAGACATGTATGCTCACAGGAGATGGAGACAGGTCCAATACATGTCTGATTTGTTTTGGAAAAGATGGGTCAAGGAATACTTACCCCAGTTGCAGGAGCGTCAGAGATGGACAGGAGCAAGAAGGAACTTCAATGTGGGAGACCTCGTCCTCATCATGGACAGCACAGCGCCTCGGAACTCGTGGCTCATGGGACGAGTAATCCAAACCTCTCCGGACCGCAGAGGATTTGCCCGTCAGGTACGGGTAAAAACACAGGCCAGCTGCCTGGACCGGCCAATCACGAAGGTTTGTCTGCTGCAGGAGGCTGAAATGGATTAAAGACAAACTGGCCTCAGTAGAGGCTTTAGACTCCGTGGACTCGCTTTTGGAAAACTTTACATGATTTAACTAGAAATATGAAGAAAGAAGATTCAAGTTTGGATTACTATTTTTTTTTTTTTTTAAAAAAAAAAAAAATAAAATAAAAAAAAATGGATTACTATTATTGATGGATCCTGATTTTCATGCTTGTAGAAACATTGTGCATTATTTTTGCAGCATTTATGTCTCCTATTTGTTAAATTGAAAATGGTAATTACTGCATAATTAAGAGGCTGGTTTGTAGGAGCCATAGTATAGGATATTGGTGTATGTGTGATGCGTGTTTGGTTGCTGTGGTAACGCACGGGAGGTGGGGTCACATGATGGGTGGTTAAGGGCGGCTAGTTCAAAAGGCATGTATTTCCGGCTGTCAGATGAGAAAGGAGAGCTGGGTAGCCGTATTTTTTTGTTGACCGCTTCGCTTCACTTTGTTCACATGCTTCTACATATCGTAAGATGTACACAAACCCATCCAGTGTGTGTTAACGGTCAAAGCCGCTGTTAAATTAAAAGACGAAAGGAAAACTCAACTTCAAGACTCGGTGTGCTTCTTCGCCATAGCAACAGTGCGTCTGACAGGTACAAAACCCATTCATCTCCTCTCAAACGACAAGGCTGCGACACTTTCTTTCAAGCTAAAAGTTATTTGTGAATTGGTGAATGTGATGATGAATGTAATTATAGAATTACTCATGCTTGGTATAGATCCTCCATTAATAAATACTCACACACACTGTAGAGATAAGAAATAACATTTGATTCCAAGACACGCTTTTCAAATTTAAATGAGGTTTTATGTGGGACCTGCAGTAATATTTGAACAAACACACACACACACATCGTGGAGGACGTGCTCGGGCACACACACACGGATAATACACACACTTGAGCTTTAATCGGGCAGAAAAAAGAAGACCCACCCTAACAGAACACGGCCTGAACCTGTCCGACCAGAATGAATCCGATCTCTTTTTAAGCCTGAACACGTTTCAATCAGACGTATTCACATCCGTGTGCGCGCATGTAGAATGATCCATGGTGAGGTTTAAACATGACGCTACGTCTGATTGAAGGTCTATTTATATTGGACGGTGATTACAGGCAGCATCGGGGGCAGCTAAGTGGCTGCAGGGGTCCTCAGGTAAAGACGGGGGCATCAGAGCAGATTGCATGTATTAAATAGATGATGCAGCTGATGTTTGTGTTTCTGGGTTGTTCAGATTAAAAAGAGAATTAAAACAACCTGTGCACACCTTGAAGTCCCTTATGTGTTGCGCTCAACATTGCTGGCGAGAACCCTGCCTCTTATTTGCATTGATTTTTAGCCGACTTAGTATATATCCTTCCATCCCTACTATATATTTTTGTCTTTTGTTTTTTAAATCAGTTAAAAGTTGAAATAATAAATGATAATCGTCTGACCTTTCACACATTTTGCCATACGCCAAAAGACTAAATCAAGGACCTTAACATGAAGGATTGGTGTGTGAGGACTACACTGGTCATCTTTAAAAACGAATTATCTTCTCGTCTTAACCATTTCATCATTTCTCAGATAAATGTTAGAATATTGATGCATTTCCTGTTTCCTTCCTCTATGCAGGAAGCTGGAGCAGCGTTTCCACATGTGTGACAGAATTGCCATCTACTTCTTCATTGCTGCCTCCTACTCTCCCTGGTGAGCCAATGACACACACACACACACACACACACACACACACACACACACACACACACACACACACACACACACACACACACACACACACACACACACACACACACACACACACACACTGCCTGACAATCAAGCCAGTGTGTTCATATGTTCATGTGTTTGTGTGTGTCTGTGTGTGTGTCTGTGTGTGTGTGTGTGTGTGTGTGTCCTCAGGCTGATGCTAAGGGAGCTGGGGCCGTGGGCGTGCCACATGCGTTGGCTGATCTGGGTCATGGCTTGTTTAGGATCCATGTACGTCTTCTTTTTCCATGAGAGGTAACAGTCTCTCACTCTTTGTTAATAATCACAACAAACACAGGTGTTGGTGTTTGAAACAGAAACACAGGAAAGTGGAGCTATTGTGTGTTTGTGTTTCCTCGTGCAGGTACAAGCTGGTGGAGCTTCTGGGCTACGTGGCCATGGGGAGTGTTCCTGCAACAGTCATTCTGTCCATGGTAAGAACTAGGGATGTAACGATTAATCGTAAGGCAGTTAAAAATCGATTCATAGGTATCACGGTTGATATCGATTTTTTGAAAATTGAATCGCAGTACTTTTTTTAACCAGCAGAGGGCGCTATCCACAAGTGTAGGCGGCGGGCGGAGTCTGCTAATACTTTCTGTCTGGCTGCCTTCTACTCTTAAATATGTTAATAAATGATTCATTACCCCTTTAGCACCGAAAGAATATCTGTAATATTACTTGAATATCTGTAAAAGTCACGTTTTTCTATTAGCTCTGTCTGCTAGCATAGCTTCTCTTCTTCACTGCAAGATATCTGCATGCCAACCGACCACTGTGTTACCAGCGCCCTCTGCTGGTCCAAACAAATATGACGTAAATCAGTGCAATCGGTTTTTTTTTTTTTTAAAGTCCAATTGTTAAGGCACAAAATACATTTTCAGTTGCACTTTTAAAAGAAAAAGAACTATTATGTAGTTTTGCATTGTTTATTATAGAACCAGAATTTAAATTAATAGGCTTCTTCATTTGTATTATTCCTTTATTTATTTCATTCAAGATTTATTTTTAGTTAAATTGCATGGTTTTGAATAGTTTTTCAAGGAATTCTTTTGACAATGAAAAATAAAAGGAAAATAGTACAGCATTTTCTAATTTGTCTACAGTCCCATTTTGTAAAATAAATCGTGAGAGAATCGTATCGTGAACCCAGTATCGGGAATCGAATCGTATCAGGAGTTGAGTGAATCGTTACATCCCTAGTAAGAACCAATCACAGAGTCTTAAGGTGCGTTCACACTGAATGCGTCTGTAGCAACTGTAGTCACTGCAATGGCTCCTGATGAGTCACTTGAACATAGTGGTGGTTTTTGGTCACTTCATCACTTCACTGACGTGGTGACCAGGGAACTCTGTGTGTGTGTGTGTGTGTGTGTGTGTGTGTGTGTGTGTGTGTGTGTGTGTGTGTGTGTGCGTGTGTGTGTGCGTGTGTGTGTGTGTGTGTGTGTGTGTGTGCGTGTGTGTGCGTGGGTGTGTGCGTGTGTGTGTGTGCGTGGGTGTGTGTGTGTGTGTGCGTGGGTGTGTGTGTGTGTGTGCGTGTGTGTGTGTGTGTGTGCGTGGGTGGTGTGTGTGTGTGTGTGTGTGTGTGTGTGTGTGCGTGTGTGTGTGTGGGTGTGTGTGTGTGTGTGTGTGTGTGTGTAAGCGGTGACAGAGAGAGAGAGAGAGTTGTGATCACTTCTTTTCTGTCCGAGTTCTGTCAGAACTTGTAGAAAACTGGTACATGTAAATAAATTAAATCTGTTATCTTTGAACACCTGGAGAATTTCGCACTCCATATAGATAACATTTGTAAAAAAAATCCAGTGCAAATGTTCAATAAAACCCAGAGCAGCTTTGAGTTTAACATTTAAAAATACTAATCATAAAACTAAGGGACATTCCTCACAGAAAAAAGCTCAAACTACCAAAATGTTGCGTCTTTTTTACATTGTGACGTCATCTTCAAAGCTCTTAAAAGTAACGAGCTAACTTTTTTAAATGTAAAGAGTAGAAAGTACAGATATTTGTTTAAAAAAGTAAGAAGTAAAAGTAAAAAGTCGCCAAAAAAATAAATACTCAAGTAAAGTTCAGGGACCATAAAAAAAAACCTTAAAGGAACACTGTGTAACTTTTGGCCCTAGGGGCGCTAGACCAGTAACTTTCACGTCAAGCGCCCCTAGTGGTCAGAAGCGCCGCAGCACTGTCGCAAAAATCAACAAACAGTCGGTCGGGCTAGCCTCCTTTGTCTTTGATTGTGTCGTTGACCTGGAACTAGGATTGGCTCTAAGGGCTGGCAGCAAGGGGGCAAGGCTTTGTTTCCGCCCCTGGCTCCATGTGTATATCAGAGCCTGTGGTCACGTGACTGCCATACAGTGATACGTTCTACAGGCATTCTCCAGGTCACATGACCAAAGACGGTCCGTTTCTCTAGTGGGTGTTTCCAGTGGACAGCCGCGCTCAGAGCATTGATACTGTCAGCGCTGTATATTGGCCTGAGGAATCATTTAAAATAACTCTGTGGTGCCTTTAAATAGAGTAACAAAGTATTTGTCCTTCATTACGTCTGCTCATAGATCAGTGCTTCTACTGGTTTCCTTTCATTGTTATGAATCTGTCCATAGGAACCAAACCTTATTTCATAAAAACATCAGCTTTCTGCAACCTTGAACCCTTTTCAAATGCATTGATTCAATGAATGAATCCAACAAGTTTAAAGGCAAACAACATGCATTTCCACATTTGTCTTGACATTTCAAAAAAGCAAATCTGTTTGAAGATAATGTAAGAAAATCACCCTGATCTATCACAACTTTCCTTTTTGCTAAATAAGATATATCAGAGATGTATTCTAAATACTTCAGTTGATCTCAAATCTGTGACATTTTCTTTGTGAAGCAAAAATAAATATTTAGTGACCTTTACTTAAAAGTTGAAGATTTGCTTAAAAAAAATATGAAAGTAAATATGTTGCAAATTAGGAGAGCTTGTAGAAAATTTAACTTGTATGTAAAAATGTTTACTTGTATAAAAAATCCACACGTGTGAAATGAATTTCATGTCACAAATGATGGGAAAAAATGTGAACCTGTAGAATTCAAAATTTAAACCCAAAGAAAATATTTACACACACGTGAAGTCACATAAAATACTAATACTGTATATTAATAAACACTAATAAAATGACTGCTGCAAACTTTTAATACAACATTTACTAACATGTATTTTTATGACTCATGCCTATTAGCCTTTACAACTTCTCCAATCTGTGCTGCTCGAGCTTTGCAACATAATTTGTGAGACGGCTTTAGCAAAGAGATGGTTTTAGAGATGAACGCACGTACTGCATCACTTTATAGTCGTTGTTACCCTGAGCAGTGGCTGCTGGCATCAGTTCGTTCCCCTCACACAGCTCACAGAGGTGGCTGTGATCTAGGTCAGTGCTTCCCACACTTTTTGTGGTCAAGGTGCAAAATAGCCTAAATAACGTGTTATCACTCACATCATGTACAATATCACGGGCGACCGTACAAGAAAGCGTTCCATTTTCCTTCTCACTGTTTCTCTGTTTTAATGTTGTTCTACAGCATTTGTCACAGTCTTATAATTCCCGCCTGCGCAACCGCGGGAACAGCGAAATATTAAGCATTAAGTCTGGTTTATGCTCGACAGGTGTGGGATGATGCGAGTTGCGCGTGCCAAAAATGATGTCACCGCGCGCCCCGTTCAGAGCACTCAGGCAGATTGCTGCAACAGTTTGGTTGTCATAAAATCCCACGGCACACCTGGACTTGCCTCACGGCACACCGTTTGGGAACCACTGATCTAGGGAACCGCTCAAGGCAGAGTGACAACCATCACTCCACATCCAGACTGTAAATGAATTCACCTTGGATAAGCTTCTCTTAGGTTTACACACGATTTGTCCCATCTGTTGTCACTCTCCCTCTAAAGCCAGTATGTGGGGCGGACCCTGCGCAGTCATGGAGATCCGTGAGTACTAATATATTTGTGCCTTTACGCTGTTACTTCTCCACATCGGTCTGCCTTTTTCCTCTTGCTTTGCCGTGTGTGTCTAACGCTGTGATTGTCACGAATGAAAATAGAACCCAACAGCAGACAGACAACAGGTTAGCAAAAGTAGTTTTATTTTTATAACTTGTAGAGTTGGGCAGGGTAGGGGCCCGGGGACCAGGAGATAGACAGAGACAAGCCAGAGGACTGAACATGAGGAGATGGACTGGTAAGTTGTCAGAGTAATAGAAGATAATACCTAGGCAGATGGACAGGTAAGTATGGGCAGGTTCTGAACTAAAGGGTAAGTTGAGGTAATGGAGCCAAAATGCTGGTACTGACTGAGTAAAAGTTACAAACTGGCAGAGTGTTGCTGGAAAACTAGTCCCTCCTAACTCCTTTCCTATCCACTTTTCCATAACTCCGTGGATGATGTCACAGGGTTAAGGAAAGGTGTTAGGGGAGGAGTTAGGAAAAGACCATCATGTTTGTTTAGACAATCAGACACACTTCCACTAGGTGACGTAATAATCTGACAGTGGTGAAGGTTAGTGACGTCTGTCGTGGTGAAAAAACTACACATTTCCTAAAATAAACTAAAATATCATTTCTAACACTTTCACTGATATAATGTCATAAATCACAGGTTTGAATGTAAATCAAAGGAAAAGCGGTTACCATGGCTACGAGGAACTAAAGGTAAACTAAAGAATGTCACATAGAGAATGGTTGATCACACTCACCTTCTACTCACTAATATTAATTATGTATAAATAAAACATCATGTGGATAAAAATGATCACTTTTTCTAGAACCACAGAGTGTCTGTTTTATGTTGTTATAATCTGATAATATGTCTACATATAATAATATATGGGTTTTAGATGATTTAGTTAAAGGTGTTTAAGGCATATTATTGCACTGGTAACTTACATGATCTTTGTTACTTATCGTGAGTTTCTGTAAGCGCTCGGGTGTGCGTTTCCCTTTAAATGTTATCGCTGCAAGGAATTGTGGGTCAGCATTATCTCGTCTCCTTTGGTAAAGGATGTATCATTGTTTCCTAGGCTAAAGGAAGTTATAAAGGAACCATTGAGCCTCTTTTCCTGAGCTTAAAGAGAACTTGAATGCTCTTTATCATGGCCACCACTTAAACACTTCTGGGGGTAAAGGAACAGTGGATAGGAAAGGAGATAGGAAAGGAGATAGGAGGGACTGTTCGGATGCTGTCCATGCTTCTTGTATTGCTGTTAATTGGTGGATTGAAGCCAGCTGTGCTGTCCTGCACACAGGATCTGCCACGCCCATGAAGGTGGAGACATACAAACAGAAAAGGGAGGGGCAGAGGTTGTGCATTGTGACAGTGATAGAGACTGTCGCTGGAACGTCCATCATTACACTTTTACTATCAATAGTACGTTAATGCGCCTGACTTCAGGCGAGCAGCCAATAGTAACGCCCAAAACAGCTCATGGAGCACACGTGTTTGTAGAAAGATCCAGCGTCACGCTCCTTGATTTATAAACATCATTTACATCACTTTACTCACTTTGGATTACAATAGCTGTTTCCATTACACTTGGAGATGCACAAAATATAAATAGCGCATTAAAAACTGGGAATGTAAACACCTGAATTTCAAAAAAAACACTCAAATTACGCAAAAAAGTTTTGATGCTTTAATGAAGAAGAATTTCAGACGTTTCGATATTGAAATGTGTCATGGAAACACTTTTCACACAAATACACGTCACAGAACGTGATGTACCTGGTCACATGACCCTCTGAGAAAACATGACGCGGTACGTGTAGACGGAAGAGGAGACACTTTATTAACATTATTAGTGCCACATTAGACGTAAAACAACAAAGGAATACAGTGATATAAGGAGGTTGTGAGCATCCGTCTTTCTGCAGTGAAGTCTCACGGGAATTATGAGGCTCCTGTCCAAAACAACGTTCAATGGAAACACGTTCAAAGCTCAATTATTCTGTTAACGTTTAGAAATATTGCTTTTATTTTGCCAACTCAGTAATGTAATTTGATTATTGGTTTTTGACCAAATTGTGCCAAGTTATGCCGTTATACTGCAGCTTTAAGATGTGGTTGCTCTGATTACTGAATTCCTTTTTGTGCATTTACATTTCACAATAAAAGCATATAAAAAAAAGACTGATCCATAGAAACTCACCTGCTGCTCAGCACCAATCGTTGAAAACACACAATGGTACCCACACCCAGAGGGATCCAGACCTTTGGATAGATGTGTGTATATAGATGTGTAGTATTAGCCCTGTCACCTGTCCACTGTGTATCCAGCCGTGCACCATGGGTAAACTGGGTCATGGTTCCAGTGCCAGAGGCTGTGATGGAGATGAGCAGATGGATGGATAGGAATGAAGAATGGAAAGGAAAACTCAAAGGATTAATTTCTATTTAACACTAATATATGGAATATATTAATATAGATCATAGATTTAATTACAATAAAACCTGAAGGTTGTCAGTAATTCTAGCCAATAAACTTACCAATAGTGTGAGATGTTGCACAGTTTTCTGTTGTATTAAAATAATTGTGTCTCAGATTCCAGTAACACATTTTAAACTTTACATTCAAGCAAAACTTTGACTTTATCTCAACTTAGTTTTTAACGTCAGAATTCTGAGATCACATTCCGGTTTCTCACTTTAAGTTGCAATTTTTTTGCGATTGATTGGCATTAATTTTAAGATAATAAATCAGAATGATGGGTTTATTTTTTTCTGTCTCTCTTTTTAAAAGAGGGAATAAGAGGAAATCAAAAATAAATAATTAAAAAAAAGTGTGTATTCTAAGAAATGTGAATTTTTTTCTTCCATAAAAACAAAGGAAAGGAAGAATTTCCTCCTTTAATTCAGAATTCCAACTTGAGGGAGACTTTGTTTCAGAGAAAAAAATATTTCTATTAATAAGCCAGAATTTAATTTATTCACAGATATCTTTGTTTCTTCTCAGTATTTTGATTCTAAAGTCACAATTCTGAGAAAAAACTCCACTTTTCCTGTTGTCCTAAACATATTTGGGTAACTCTCTATAATAACTATCCATCATAAGTAGCTAATAGATCATTATTAATAAACTGTTACATGATGAGTGCTTGTGAATATATTTGCTAACAGTTTATGGATTTATAACTTATAGATAGTTAATAGTTAACTTACAAGCTGTTTGTTAACAATTAATAAATTACATGTTACCTGTATGATGATGATTAATACTGTAACTATACCTTATGAATTAGCAATAGAACTACTACTATTAAACTACTGACTAATGACTTGTTAAGTATCAGTTAAAACTTTATGTACGTTATTGGGACGTTATTCTAAAGTTATTCCTCATTTACTAACGTATATAAAGTTATAAAAGTTGGTCAAAAGGAAATGTCTGACATCTGTAATTGTTAACAAAGGTTTCTGTACTAAATATTTAGTTTCATTTTTTCTATTGTATCAAATACTACCTATTAGTGTGTGTTCAACACCACACGATCCGAGACCAAGACTTGCCCAAGACCAGAATGCACCGAGACCAAGACCAAGACCATAAACATTTTTTTTCAATTTAAAAAAAATCTATAAATAAATAAAATTATGACAAGGTTCAACAGTTAAATAACATTCTCTCTTTAATTTTAGTTTATTTTAAATACATTTGACGGACAGAAAAGGTTCCTGCAAAAAATTAACTAAAATATTAAAACTACTACTGATAAATCCACAATTATTCTACATATTTGAAAACAATATTTTTATGTCAGCTGAATGTACAGCAAGTGTTTAAAAGTATTTCTACCAATAAATAATGATTCTTGATTCTGATTCTTTCAGTTGTTCAGGTTTAACAGGTCACAGAGTTCACAAGATATTTATTTAGTTTTAAAAAGCCTTTAACAGGTTATTTTTATTAATTCACTTAGTTGATATAGTTTAATATGGTTGCTGTAATATAACTAGGATATTTATTTAACAAAGGTTTCCAGCTGTAACTGTAAAAGTGAAACTTTCTGAAATAAAACTACAAACAAGTTGTCATCAGTGTAAAAAACATAGATCTACAGGTAGATGTGAAACTAAATAAAACAAACCCTGGAACAGTCATGTGACAAATTAATCAATAGTTATTGTTGAGAATTATTATTATTATTCTGGATACAGTGGAAACAGAAACTATAAATAATATTTATATTGTGAACCTGTTTATATTGTAGGGAACATATTATATACATAAATGTAATTAGAGTCTAAAGACATAAAAAAAACACCACTTTAAAAAGATAATAGACTAATATTAAACCTCTTTACAGTTATTTAAGTCCAGGCGATGACGCACTGGTGACGACATAATCCAAGATGGCGGCGACTCGGACTACAGTAACACTATGTAATAAAGCCTTAAAAGACATGAATATAATGAAAAGAGTGGATGGACAGAGACATAAACATGTAGACTTTAACACGGACACACACAGACTTATTAAACACACACACAGACTTATTAAACACACACAGACTTATTAAACACACACGAACTTATTAAACACACACACAGACTTATTAAACACACACGAACTTATTAAACACACACTGACTTATTAAACACACACACAGACTTATTAAACACACACACAGACTTATTAAACACACACGAACTTATTAAACACACACTGACTTATTAAACACACACACAGACTTATTAAACACACACACAGACTTATTAAACACACACACAGACTTATTAAACACACACACAGACTTATTAAACACACAGACTTATTAAACACACACACAGACTTATTAAACACACAGACTTATTAAACACACACACAGACTTATTAAACACACACACAGACTTATTAAACACACACACAGACTTATTAAACACACACAGACTTATTAAACACACACACAGACTTATAAAACACACACAGACTTATTAAACACACACACAGACTTATTAAACACACACACAGACTTATTAAACACACACAGACTTATTAAACACACACACAGACTTATTAAACACACACACAGACTTATTACACACACAGACTTATTAAACACACACACAGACTTATTAAACACACACAGACTTATTAAACACACACACACTTATTAAACACACACAGACTTATTAAACACACACAGACTTATTAAACACACACAGACTTATTAAACACACACAGACTTATTAAACACACACACAGACTTATTAAACACACACACAGACTTATTAAACACACACAGACTTATTAAACACACACACAGACTTATTAAACACACACAGACTTATTAAACACACACAGACTTATTAAACACACACAGACTTATTAAACACACACAGACTTATTAACACACACACAGACTTATTAAACACACACACAGACTTATTAAACACACACAGACTTATTAAACACACACACAGACTTATTAAACACACACAGACTTATTAAACACACACAGACTTATTAAACACACACACAGACTTATTAAACACACACAGACTTATTAAACACACACACAGACTTATTAAACACACACACAGACTTATTAAACACACACGAACTTATTAAACACACACAGACTTATTAAACACACACAGACTTATTAAACACACACTGACTTATTAAACACACACTGACTTATTAAACACACACACAGACTTATTAACACACACACAGACTTATTAAACACACACACAGACTTATTAAACACACACACAGACTTATTAAACACACACACAGACTTATTAAACACACACACAGACTTATTAAACACACACACAGACTTATTAAACACACACACAGACTTATTAAACACACACAGACTTATTAAACACACACACAGACTTATTAAACACACACACAGACTTATTAAACACACACACAGACTTATTAAACACACACAGACTTATTAACACACACACAGACTTATTAAACACACACACAGACTTATTAAACACACACAGACTTATTAAACACACACAGACTTATTAAACACACACACAGACTTATTAAACACACACACAGACTTATTAAACACACACACAGACTTATTAAACGCACACACAGACTTATTAAACACACACACAGACTTATTAAACACACACACAGACTATTAAACACACACACAGACTTATTAAACACACACACAGACGTATTAAACACACACAGACTTATTAAACACACACACACTTAGTAAACACACACACAGACTTATTAAACACACACAGACTTATTAAACACACACACAGACTTATTAAACACACACAGACTTATTAAACACACACATACTTATTAAGCACACACACAGACTTATTAACACAACACAGACTTATTAAACACACAACAGGACTTATTAAACACACACAGACTTATTAAACACACAACACAGACTTATTAAACACACACACAGACTTATTAAACACACACAGACTTATTAAACAACACGAACTTATTACACACACACAGACTTATTAAACACACACAGACTTAGTAAAACACACACATGACTGTTTAAACACACACTCAGACTTATTAAACACAACACAGACTTATTAACACACACACAGACTTATTAAACACACACAGACTTATTAAACACACACAGACTTATTAAACACACACACAGACTTATTAAACACACACAGACTTATTAAACACACACACAGACTTATTAAACACACACAGACTTATTAAACACACACGAACTTATTAAACACACACAGACTTATTAAACACACACACAGACTTATTAAACACACACACAGACTTATTAAACACACACGAACTTATTAAACACACACAGACTTATTAAACACACACACAGACTTATTAAACACACACAGACTTATTAAACACACACACAGACTTATTAAACACACACACAGACTTATTAAACACACACACAGACTTATTAAACACACACAGACTTATTAAACACACACACAGACTTATTAAACACAGACAGACTTATTAAACACACACACAGACTTATTAAACACACACACAGACTTATTAAACACACACAGACTTATTAAACACACACAGACTCGGTAAACGGAACAGGCTCCACCGGACGGCTGGCACTAGGACCCAGAGGTGGAGTAAGTGCGTCTCCTGTACTACATTCACAGACTGTAATATCATCAGTTTATCATTTTACCAGTTATTAGAGCTACTGTATTTACCAGGGAGATAATATTTATTACTGGTGATTGTTTTCTGGAGTTTTACTGGGATTTTTACCGGTGATTAGTTCATATCTCCTTCTGCTCCACGGTCTAAACTGACACCGTAGACGCACGCACGCACGCACACACGGGGTGGATTAAATAATGAATAAAATATTGTTTTATCCCGTTCTTCTCTGTGTTATTATCACATTATAAAAAAGTTTAAAAATAGCAGGAATTAGTGCTGGTCTCTAACGGTCTTGAGGGAAAATCCCGAGTCCGACACAAGACCGAGTCAAAATGCTTCAGAGTCCGAGACGAGACCAAGACCGACTACCACAACACTACTACCTATGATAAAAATGACTGACATCTCCAGTCTTTGGAAGTGGGAAAACCTGCAAAATCAGCAGTGTATCAATAAATAAAATAATAATAATATCAATTGAATACTTATTTTTCACAATGTAGTTATAAATAATTAACATACAGTTAACAGCTAGTAAGTTATCTATTGGTTATTGATCTATATCAACGTGTTGCCTTGACACAAAACCCTCAAACTTCTTTAAAACTGTTGTAAAGTCAATTATCACTGATTAGTATCAGATAATTAACTGATCATTCCAATCAGGCACCGTACCAAAATACCTGAAAGTAGCTGCTGTTAAACCTCTGTTAAAAAGAGAACACTGGATGTCTCTATACTGGCTAACTATAGACCAATCAGAACCTTCCATTCATGGCCAAGATCATTGAGAAGATGGTCTTCAACCAACTGAGTCAATTCTTAACATTCAACAAAATATTTGATAAATTTCAGTCAGGTTTTGGTTCTCATCACAGCACAGAAACTGATCTGATCAAAGTGATCAATGACATAAGGTTGAACACTGATTCAGGAAAAGTATCTGTTCTCATTCTATTGATCTAAGTCTACATTTGACACTGTAGATCATACAATGTTGTTACACAGATTGTAAACATGGGTTGGACTAAATGTTAAAGTAATGGTTTAAGTTCTACTTGGAGGATCAAAGTTATTTTGTAAACATTGTAAACTTTGAATCTGACAGATTACCAATGTCCTGTGGGGTTCCTCAGGGATCTGTTCTTGGACCTCTTCTGTTTAGCCTTTATATGCTTCCTTTAGGACACATTTTACACAACTGTAAGGTTGATTATCAGAGCTACGCAGATGACACACAACTATATCTATCACTGAACCCAGATGACTATGGTCCCATTGAGGTGTTGTGTGACTGCTTAGAAAAAGTAAACTGCTGGATGAGTGAAAACTTCCTTCAACTAAACCATGACAAGATGGAGGTGATTGTCTTTGGTAACAATGAAAAGAGGACTACTGTCAGCAAGTATCTGAGTCTGGATCTTTAGAAGATAAAGACCAAGTCAAAAACCTTGGTGTTCTGATTGACTCAGATCTGACATTCAGCATCAGATCAAATCTATCACAAAAACATCTTCTACCACCTAAAGAACATCTCCAGAGTGAAAGGTTTAATGACTCAGAAAGATCAGGAGAAACTGGTCCATGCTTTTATCTCCAGCAGACTGGACTATTGTAATGGTCTTCATCAAACATCTACAGCTGGTTCAGAACGCTGCAGCTCAGGTCTGAACCAGAACAAAGAGGTCAGAACACATTACACTGGCTCCCAGTCAGCCTCAGAGTAGACTGTAAAGTTCTGCTGCTGGTTATAAATGTGTGAATGGGTTTGGTCCAGAATACATCAGTGAGATGTTAGTCAGCTATGAACCCAGCAGGTCTCTGAGATCTATGGACACAGGTCAGATAGTGGAGCCCAGAGCTCACAGTAACCATGGTGATGCTGCTTTTAGTTGTTATGCTGCAAAGAAGTGGAACAAACTGCAGCAGAGCTGAAGTCAGCATCACATGTGAACATTTTTAAATCAAAGTTAAAGGAACTTTTTTTCTCTACTGCATACGATTGAGAGAGATTTATGTGTTAATCTAAATGTTAAATCTGAATGTTAAATCTAAATCAAAATGGTCAATATTAAATATAAATATACATTTTAATATGAATGTCTAAATTTAAATGCTAAATGGTAAATCTAAATGTCAAATTTAACATTAAGCAATTTCTCGCTGGGATAAAGTATTTCTGATTCTGAACTAAATCTAAATGTTAAATCAAAATGTTCAACATTAAATGTAAATATAAATTTTACATTTTATTATAAATGTCAAATCTAAATGCTAAATGGTAAATCTAAATGTCAAATTTAACATTAAGCAATTTCTTGCTAGGATAAATAAAGTATTTCTGATCTAAATCTAAATGTTAAATATTAAATGTTAAATCTAAATCTAAATGGTAATTCTGAATGTTAAATCAAAATGTAAATGTAAAATCAAAATGTTCAATATTAAATATAAATGTTACATTTTAATATAAATGTTAAATCTAAATGCTAAATAGTAAATCTAAATGTCACATTTAACATTAAGCAATTTCTCACTGGGATAAATAAAGTTAGTGTGATTGTGATCTAAATCTAAATATTAAAAAAGGTCGTGTTGTGTTGCAGGTGGAGCGAGCAGGAGTGTGTGAGCTGGCCATGGGGGGCATCCTCTACATGGTGGGTGTATTCTTCTTTAAAAGCGACGGCCTGGTCCCATTCGCACACGCCATCTGGCATCTTTTTGTAGCAGCAGGAGCCGGGATCCACTACTACGCTATCTGGAGGTACCTGTACCGACCTGAAGCACTGCAGCAGACGTCCAGGTGACGTCACTTTGACGATTATGTTCAACACTGATCAGTTGGATTTAAGGACATTTGTGTAGTTTCATTTGAAACACAGTATTAGTGTTAATTATGAGTCTGTCTTTGGGACTTGGACTCGTAACTGTCAGTGCAACAAACCAGCAAAAGAAACGTCCTTTTTATTCTGTTTTAGACTTGCCTACAGACATCTCCACTGCTTTGACTCCTACATGCACTGATCTATACATCAGAGCTCCTGCCTCATGTGACAGACACTTAATACTAAAGCACTTCTTTTTTCTGGGGAAAAACAACAAATCTTTAAGACATTTTTGTAAATCATAAACTAATTTAGATCACATGTAAAATATGATTGTGTTTCTTAAAGGAGCATAGGAAAAATTAACATTCATTTGAAGTGTATTGGGAGTAAACTACAAATCTAGATAATGTCATATCTCGCTAACATCCAGGATTTAATCAGTGTGTGCTGAACTACAAAGCTTGCTGGAGCTTAATCACTATGGCAATTAATGCTGAATGGCATTAAATCAAGTTTGTTGTGTTAAAGAGGCTAAAGCTTAATGCAAATATAACATAGTATTTAAAAAGGCTGGGTGCACATTCGCTGCCTCAGTGGACCATCATAGCCTTCAGGAAAGTACAGACTGAGGAAAGGTCACATGTCACACTCAATATATAGCTTTTTAAAGCAAAGGTCAACAACTACAGTAGATAGAGGGCTTCAGTAGAGGAGGACAGTTTGTGATTCTGTTGATTTTGAACCCTCTGGGTTTGTGATGTAATATCAGGTAAAGGTGCAATGTAAGATCATGTGATTAAGGCTCTGATGATGACTGTGAATCATGAAGTTTAAGGAAAGTGTTTAATAAGTAACTAAACCCCTGCTTTCTGCTGACCTGCCACGAGGGGGGAAATTCAAAAATACTTTGATTATGGGTGGGGCTCCGGGAGCCGTTAAGACACGCCCAGTCAGGGAGCACACAGCACTGCACAGTGACAGCTGAGCTGTGCTTAACTACTACAATCACAGGCACACAATCCTGACGTGAAGCTTGCATCCACACACAGCCCTACAGACACTACGGCATTCATGGGCATACAGTCCCTCGTCTCCCACCATGAGCCCTGAACATCACCTCACACACACATATAAACCAGGAAGACGCACACTGCAACAAAAAGTACACGCATGTCCGCACACACAAAGACAGACGGGAATACACACGTGGTGTGTCTGTAAATACACACAGCTGGATAAACCCTCTGATTAGACCAGAATCTGCTCTTTATAGAATCACAGAGTGAAAAACATCACAGCAGTTCCACATGGAGCTGTCAATCAATAATCACTGAGGGCTGTGATTGGAGGAAACCCTCCTCTCATCTTTTATAGGAGGGGCAGGGCAACAGTGAAAGTTGGTGACGCACGATAATCCAGATAATCCGTCTCAGCCAATAGCAAAATTAAATTATAATAGCCAGCGTTCAACCCTTAGAGGGCAGAAACTGACAACTAAATACGCAAAATTAAAATACTTTTACTAAAATGTTAAAGACCGTGTAGCTAGGCTTCACTATTTCCGTGTTCAGGATTTAATGGGCAGGTCAGAAATCATAGCTGCGTTAAGTAATGGAGCCATCATTAGCATAAACCTGACCCTGCTGCTGAAGCACACCAAACTTCCACGGCCTCTAGCGGGCGCAATTCAGTCCCTAGCTGAAAACAAACCACATATTTGGACTCAGGGGAATAAAACGCGTCTGCTGGTGCCACATTTTCCATGAAATTAGCACTTTTATACACCACAATTTTGTTTTGCGCCTCTAGCGGGCACAGTTTGAACTCTACCTGGGAGGGATGCACATATTCAGACCCGGGCGGAGCAGACCTTTCTGCTGATACCTCGTTTGGCCCGATCTGAGCACTTTTGGAAGCACTATCGACGCTGGAGCTTCTTTCACACTGCTCTCTCCGATACACAGTACAAGGAGGCAGTGCCCTTCCCGCACGTGGGCGTGGTACCAGCGCCTCTAACTGACACGCCCTCAGCATCTTAAAGCAGAGAAAAGTGCTTGTTTTGCCATGATTTTGAGACCTCATTTTATATACTTATAACATTTATTTCTGCTTTACACAGACTTTAAAAGTTGGACTAGGATCAATCAACAGCACTACTTAACTCACTCACTGCCATTGACGTAAAAATACGTCATTCGTGTTTTCGACGGTGGTTGCTAGGAGACAGTGTGGAGTTCTCTTATGAATATCAGCCTTGTACAATGATGTAGTGACCAACTGGTGCCATGTAGTTGGCAGCAGCGCACCTTTGGATGAGAGATTAGCCATGATTATCACAATCGATGGAGAGGGAGAAGGCAGGGACGAGGCAGTGTGGAGCTACCAGCAGCTCATACTCGACCAGAGCATGTGTGGACCTGAGTGGACTATTGAGAGTGTTTCGATCATGAGAGATGATGATCAACAAACCGGGGCAAGCGGTGAAACATGGCATGTCCGGGAGGAGGAAATTGAGTGTGGGAACTGATGGGGGGAGAGACTTGGAGGAAGGCCAAAATATAGTTAGCAAACCACAATTCTGACCCAGATAGCAAAATAATAGAAATGTTGCCATCAAAAGCCTGGTCCCAGTGTTACTTTTGTTGTTTTATAGAGGGAAACCAATGTTGAGGTGTCACTAAAGCAAAAAAAAAAAAAAAAGATTAGTTCAAAGTCATTGACCGTTTTTTTCAAAAAAAGCCTTTTTTTTCAACTTTTTTCAGAAACTGCCAATTTGTGTGAAACTTGCCTCTATTCAACTGCTGATTATGAAAGTAGAGACTAATCTTTCAGATTGTCATATTAGCATCTTAAAAATCAGTCAAAATGCTCTAAAAAGGCTGGCAGTGAGGTTTAGTTACTCTTTAATGTATTTCTATAAATTCCCTGGATTTGGGTGATTTAACATTTGAACATGTTATACATGTTTGTTAACTATGCAGAATTCCAGTTTTAATGTGTATTTTTGATGCATTGATCATTTCATGGATTCCTGTTTCTGTTTAATAAGCACTTAGCTACCCAGGAAGAGACATTTTTAACTTTTTTAAATTTTCTGAGATTTATTTTATAACACTTTTATGTAAAATTAAGACAATAAAGAAAATATGGTTTAAAAAGTCTTTGTGTTATTATTTGAAGAATAATCATGTCATCATCACTGACATTTAATCACATTGTGCAAAAATCAAACTAGGTTAATCATTTTTTCTACTTTAAAGTGCAATGTAACAATATCATGTAAGGATGTGTGTGTGTGTGTGTGTCACTGTGTGTGCGTGTGTCACTGTGTGTGTGTGTGTGTGTCACTGTGTGAGTGTGTGTCACTGTGTGTGTGTGTGTCATTGTGTGTGCGTGTCACTGTGTGTGCGTGTGTCACTGTGTGTGTGTGTGTGTGTGTGTCACTGTGTGTGTGTCAGTGTGTCACTGTGTGTGTGTGTCACTGTGTGTGTGTGCGTGTGTGTCACTGTGTGTGTGTGTGTGTGTGTGTGTCACTGTGTGTGTGTCACTGTGTGTGTGTCAGTGTGTCACTGTGTGTGTGTCAGTGTGTCACTGTGTGTGTGTGTCACTGTGTGTGTGTGAGGTGAGTCAGAGCTCTGAGCTGCAGTGGCATTGAAACGTTGGTGTCTCTGTACCACTGCGGCATGGCCACATGTGGCTGAGGGGTGAGAACGCTTTGAGCCACGCCGGGCGCCTTCAGCAGAGACCACAACTCCTCTCCTCGCGTAACCACAGCAACAAGGTCCTCCTCATCAGGGCACCACGCCACAGATCCAGCCCTGGCCGCCGTTTTTAGCTTGGAAAGGAACAAAGACACCCTGGAACAGATGCACTCACTCAGTTAGCTCACATCATGACAATGTATAAAGCCATAGAGTGAAATACACACACCGAGGTATGAGGTCATGTGACCTGGACGCCAGCTTGGCGAGAGCGCTCATTATTGTGGTGACCACTTTAGGGGCTGGACAAGTTGTTCCAGGTGGAGGAGAGGATGAGGTGACCTCAAACAGCACCGCCTCCAGCGTCTCGAAACAGGAAGTGATGAGTCTCACGGAGCAGCGTGAGTCACATGACACAGAGAGGTATTCACCCAGCACCCACACCTGAGAGTATAAGGTCATATGTTAGACCAGTGGCCCCCAATCCTGAGGATTTACACTAACATATGGGGGCAGTGGGTGTCAGGTGACATTTATGTTACATTTGAATACTTTAATTATTTATGTCTTAACACTTACAAACGTTCGCCCATGAATTCATCCACTAATAAATCCAAAACTCTCCTGAGCGCACGTGTACCAGGAACACTTGTTCCTCTAGACCAGGGCTCCCCAACCTTTCTGAAACTGTAGTTACTTCATAGACACTGTATAGTCTGAAGGGCTACCAGTTAAATCTTACATACTACATTTTCATGGTTTCCCTTTAATTAGAGGTAAGATAATAACTAGCAGAAACTTAGAAAGGTAGATGTTTCAACATGAAACACTACTAATTGTTTCATTATATTTAATAGAAAATCCACCTTGCATTTTTAAAATATATCTTATACAGTAGATCATACCACTGACCATGCATCACATCTGCAACACTTAAAAACACTTGCCACAACGTTTCAGTGAAAATAAACATTTAAAGATGGTTAATTTAATACTAAAACTTAATCAGCAGTATTAAACTCTACTAACTACGTCTGTCATATATATGTATCTTTGTGAGTTTGAATCCTGGAAAGTAAATTTTAGATGGAGCTCATTGGTGAATAGAGCTGCTGAGGGCACCTCGCATGGTCCCTGCGAGCTACCTGGGGCCCGCGGGCACCGTGTTTGGAACCCCTGCTCTAGAGCCTCGGTTTCCAAACTTTTTAAAAAACATTACAATTTAATGTCATATACAATGGGCGACCTTGGATCAGGTGGTAGTGGGTCGTCTTCTGATCGAGAGGTTGGGGGTTCGATCTCAGTACCTGACTGTGTGTTGAACTGTCCTTGGGCAAGACACTGAACCCTAAGTTGCTCCCAGTGGTCGACTAGTGTCTTGCATGGCAGTCCTGTCCCACTGGTGTGTGAATGTGAGAGTGATTGGGTGAATGAGCTGATATGTAAAGTGCTTTGAGACTGTTTCAGTGGTGATAAAGCTCTATATAAATCTAGTCCATTTACCATTTACAATGTAGCGCCAGGATAGGCCTAGCAAGCCACTGGGGCTATACCAATTGCTACAAATACTCGAAGGGAAAGAAAAACCAAATGGATCAGACAAAAAATGAAACTGGAAAGAACTAACGGACTACGGTTTGGGAATTCCTAACGTTGAAACTTTCCTTCAGAAAGCAGAAGAGGTAGTGGAGGTGATGAAGGGACGTAACATTGATATACTCGGACTTTCTGAAACAATGAGACAAGACCAAGGGACGTAAAGTCATACATGGAAATTATGTTTACATCAGCAGCAAAGATGATAGTGGGAAGCATGGAGTGGGCATAGTAGTAAATGAAGACATTGGAGCATGTATTACCAACTTTGAGAATGTCAACAACAGGATTATTAAGATCAGTGTGAAAACAAAACATCTGAAATTAGCCATCATTCAAATATATGCACCACAACAAGGAAGGCCTAAAGTTGAGAAGGACACATCTTATGACACATTGCAGGAAGTAATAGACACCTGCAGCACAGATGAGCAGATCATAACCATGGGTGACTTCACTGGCCTTATAGGAATGGCACGACATTGTTTTGAAGACAATATGGGTCACTTCAGTATAGGAGGCAGAAATGAGGAGGGAAAGACTATTCTAGAACTATGAAATGTAAGAGGAACACCATCAGTCTCTTTATACTCTGACCGCAGACTAGTAGTGATGAGAACCAGGTTTTTGACCACTAAGACAAAGCCAATAAGAAAAACCAAAAAGATCAACATTAGCAATATACAAGAGGAAACCAAAATAAAATTCCTGGAGTCACTTAACAAATCTGGACATCATTATGAAGAACACCTTGAGAACATTGAAGAAAGTTGGAGTAAGGTGAAATCTGACATCTATGAAGCAGTTAAGGAATCCATGGGATTCAAATATAGCAGGATGAACAAAAAGAAGCTAACGCCTTGGTGGGAAAAGGCTGTGAAAGTGGCAGTAAAAAAAAAATCTGAAGCTTTCAGACTTTGGATGAAGAAAAGAACACCCGAAACTAGGAGAGTCTATGAGGAGAAGCGGAATGCAACCAAAAAAGCAAAGAGTACGGCAAAACAGGAAAGGTGGGAGAAAATATGTCAAGACCTGGAAGAAGACCTGCAAGGCAACAAAAAATTAATATTCCATAAGGCCAAAACATATAGAAAAGGAAATACTGAAAAGATATACAACATCAAAGATCTTGGAACGAGAGAAATACTAACGGACCAGAAGGAGATAAATGAAATGTGGAGAAACACTAAATGTGATCCAGGAGGGGCTGAGGCAGACTACCAATGACCGCAGTCTGACCAACAAGAACAACTTGAATTAAGAGAAACAATTATTACAATCAGTGAAGTGGAAGCGACAATTAAAGCATCAAAGTCAGTGAAAGCACCAGGGACCGATCTAAAACCTAAAGAAATAATAAAAATAGGATCCACTCTTCTTGCACTAACAATTGTAGAACTATTCACGCTGGCCTATTAGTCAGGTAAAACATCATCTGAATAAGGAAAAGCAGTTATATGCCCTATATACAAGAGTAAAGGAGACCACCTAGCTTGTAAAAACTACAGAGGAATCTCTCTACTAAACCATATAGTGGAAATCTATGAAAAGAAAAAAGAAAAAAAACTAAAGGATTGGGTGGAGAGCCAACTAGGAGTATGGCAACATGGTTTCAGACCAGGTAGGAGTACAAAAATGAAACTTGGCTGGCTGGGGAGCTGAAAGGGAGATAAACAATGTGATTTTGATACAGGCTATGTCAATTTCCAATAGCCTTCTGTTCTGGGTCTCTCTGCTGTAATCCAATGAGTGACCTAACTACTACTTCCAAGCCGGGCCTCCAACTTCTCCCAGTTGTTATCCATAACGCGTAGACGATCCATAAGCAGCTCTTGCTTGCTTTTGATATTGATCAACACATGAGTCTGAGTGTTCAGAGCTCTGCTACATCCTTCAGAAATCACTGGCAGCTTTTCCAAAACAGTTGTTAGCGTAAAACGGACTTTTCGATAGATTAAAAAGCCACCAGCTCCGATCAGCAGCATGCCTACTATCATTATTCCAATCATGTAGATGTCCTCCACGTCTTCCACGGAAAGGATGGACAGACACACGACTCGCCACTTGTTCCAAGGGTCAAGTGTGTATCCAGCCGCAAACGTCCCGCTTGGACATGCGGGTTCACCACCCCCGGTTCTTTTCGTCGAAAAAATCTGATCGATAGCACTGAGAGACCAACTAATTAGTTGCATTATTCCGGTTTTGGATAAGTTGCAGAGAGAGGCTCTTGTTAGAATCACAGGACCAGACAAAGTAGCAGCAGGGAGCGATAAGAGTGGAAGGGAGGGAGAAACAGAGAGTGCGACTGACTTCGTCGAGATCAGCAAGAAGAAGGCCTGTTTTTTACCATCTTACCATAACACCCCCAAATTCTTGTGAAATTACTCATGAAAGTTACTGCTTGAACAGGGCCTCTTGTTTAACCTATAGTTTCACATATGCATCTTTCTGGAATCAATTCTTTATTGAAAAAGACTATAACCCTCTAATATCACATGTTAAATGCTTTAATACATTTCATAACCAACCACTCTTCATGGCATTCTTAGATCTTGAAAAAATCTTTGATAGAGTCCACAGAGCTAGTCTGTGGAAAGTGCTGGAACATTATACTGTCCCTTACCATCTCCGAAGAGCAATCATAAGCACATACAAAACGAGCCTGAGTACAGTTTCTACTGGAGTGGGAGACAACCTATGGTTTGAGACAACAACGGGAGTAAGACCAGGTAGCATACTTTCTCCTCTGCTTTTCATTATGTACTTAGACCTTGTCATTAAAGAAGTAGCAGATACTCAGCCACTGACCAATGTCCTGGCATTCGCTGATGACATAGCTCGGTTGGATAGAAGTGAGGAAGACCTACAGAACCATCTTACAATGTGGTTTGAATGCTTCAAGGCACATGGGCTTAAGCTTAACTTAGAAAAAACGGGAATAGTTGTGCTCAGTAGATCTTTAACAACTGATATTAGCCTTGGAGGTAGCAGGATAAAACAAATAGCTACATTTAGGTATCTCAGCTGCTTGCTTTCTGAAAATGGACTGATTGACTTAGAGATCAACAAAAGAATTAAGAAGTTTACACAAAATCTGGGATTCCTCTATAAGCTCCTCAAAGACAGACATGTACCAATAAAAGCCAAATAGATAATACACACTGGAATATTACACCCGATCCTGCTTTATGGAAGTGAAACCAGGAACATCAATAAGAACAACATGAAAAAATAACAGCAACAGACATGAAGGTACAGGTGGAAGGTACAAGACCAACCGGGATACCGAGGAAAAGATTTTTCCAGTATGTTAATGAATATTTGATGGAAAAGGGAACAAGCCTAGCAGAAGCAAAAAGTGAGAGATTGTATGAAGACAGAGCCGAATGGTCCAGACTGACAATCTTCCCTGTCTGACAGGCAACGCCTAACTGGAGTTTGTTAAGGTAAGGAAAGATATACAATGTAGCCCTACAGTGAAAATGTTTTCATGTATATTAATAAAAAAAAAGAATAAGCACTGTACGCACACGAGAAAACATTGGATTCAGAATTATCACTTGATAATTAATTAGCCTACTGGTATTTTCAGTGATAAACCATAGATTTAGATAAATCTACCTAACATTTGTTGATTGGAAATAAATCAGTAATACAACATATTCATCACCCTGGAACTGTGGAATACAACTAGCTACAACTTTATTGAGAAGCACAGAACTCTAATGTTTGGCTGAATTTCATATTTGTGCTTTTTTGATGATATTGTTACTCTGTCTGAGGTTGCATGAGGGGGCTCTGCTCTACTCTGACTCCTCTCTGCTGTCCATGGCCATGCTGGTAGCTTGACTAATTTCATCGGTTAGTCGCGCACGATAGAATGAGTAACAGTCAGTCAGTGTAAATTACTCAATGAGATTCACTAAGTCCATGTGAGAGCAGGAGAATTGGCCATGTAATAAATTTGCTCACCACTAGAGGCAGTCTAACAGAGACAAATGTGGCAATGGATAGAGCATAGGTGGGCAAACTACGGTTGGTCTTTTTAATCCTGCCCGCCGAAGCCAAAATAAACAATTTAAACCCAAAATGAATCGTCTTACTCCGTCATTTATCTCAACACCCGTTGGAACCAGATGTTTTCACATTCTCCGCTTACGCCCGTCCTTTTCCAGCCTCCCAGCCAATCAACACGCAGAACACATGTAAACAAAGACAAAAATTGGCAGAGAAAGCTGCACGTAACAATGATGCCTTCACGGCCATGGGAAACCACAACACTCGTTGAATAAACTACATTGGGACTCAGTCCGTTATAATATCATAATTATGACTGTATTCATTTAACTTAGTCCTGTGATGCCTGACATCCTACTAGGTATGGACAGAAAATGTAAGATGTGGAAGAAAGCAGAGTTAGATTATTCACCGCCATAACACACCCACGAAGAAGACGAAGAAGAAGAAGAAGAAGATGACGATGAAAAAGAAGAAGAACTTAGATAATCAAAGGGAAAGGCTGTTTGTCTTATTATTTATAAAGAAACTGTTGCGGTTTTAAAGGAATACAACGTCCACCGTCACTTTTCCTCCAAACATGCTGTTAATTATGCTAATAACCATTATTAACAAATTATGTTTGAGGGTTTTTTTCATGAAAATACTTTTTATTTAACTGAGCTACTTTTACACACACACACAATATATATATATACAGTGGCGACCCGTGCATTTCACACCTCGGCCTTCAGTGATGTCCTCCACTGAATGAATCCACCTCTTAATACCATCACTATGACGTCATGTCTCTCTAAACCATACATTTATACAGAAACAAACATAGTCGAGTACAACTACTTTATTTCCGGAGCATTTAAAATCAATACATCCGTATTAACAATTAAGAGTAGTAAAGTAAAAGATATATGATCGCTTGGATACTGTCACAACTTAAAAATAAAAGGCAATTAGTCTACAAAAGTCCACTAAACAGCACATTGTCGCACCCGTAAAGCAGTTTCATTCATTCATTTCCGACAGTGGTAAAATGGTGTAGCTACTCCTTGAACGTTTGATATAGATTAAAGCAAAACAATTCAGTCCCTTCACAGGTATCGGCACATATAACAACCCTGGATCAATCTGACACTGAGAATGTTCATGTACATACCTTTAATTTAAAATGTTCTCCTGCACTACTTATCAATGCTCTACTGCACTATTTTCCTTTTATTATTATTATCTTTCTTTTCTATTATTTTCCTTCTTTTTATCTTATTTTTTTAATTTTTATTTTTTATTTATTTATTTATTTTTTTATACTATTATTATTATTAGGTTCCGATGTCCCAGAATGGGACAGAGGAACCTATTGTTTTCGCTTTTATTTCCTATTATTATACCCCGCCCGCCTTTGATCGCTAATTCGACCCCCTAAAAATGCCCGACAACTCACCGAAATTTGCACGCACCTCAGGCCTGGCGAAAAATTTGATAATTTGGTGGCGTGAAAAAAACGGACAGAAAACGCACGCGTAGCGTGCGTTTTCGCCGCCAAAACAAACGATGGAACCACACGACCGCCAGGTCTGACCGATTTGCACGAAAATCGCCACATGTAGTCTTCGCCCCAGAATGAGCAAAAAGTTACATTGTGACCCCGCCCAAAACCAAACAGGAAGTCAGCCATCTTGGGTCAAAGGTCAAAAATGGCGTTTCGCCCTCGAAACGCATCTGCGCGAACTAGTCTGAGGGGATTCATCCGATTCGCTTAAAACTTGGCAACACCACATAGGACCCATTGAAGATGAAAAGTTATCGAAAGAATTTTCGTATCTGTCACGGTTTGGTCGTGGCGCCGCCACAAAAATACAATGCTAATTTTCGTTAGCACGCAAAAAATTCCAAATCTCCATAACTCTGACACACAAACTTCGATCAGCTTCAAATTTCACACAAAAGACATGTGCCCAAGCTTGGTAATGACTGCTTTGAAACATTTCCCATCATGCCTTGTGTTTTCGACCGGTGTCATTTAAGGTCATGTACACGGTTAGCATTTACAGGACGCCGTTCTAGGAAAAAGCTTATAACTCTAGAACGCAAAGTTCAAACTGCTTCATATTTGATACACATGATGACCGTACCGCCATAAACAAAACTCGAGAACCAATTTACCCATAATGCCTTGCGTTCTCAGAGGGCGCCGCTTCTGTGGTCGTCCAACACGAGCAGCTGTAGCGGACAGACGATATGTCGTGTTGACTTCAAAACACTGTAGGATGAACCTACACAGAGGGGAGCAAATTGCTATGGAAGAAAAAACAGGCTGTGATCAGTGGGAGGGGCCTATAATGACACGGGAGAATCCTTCGCCATCAGCACGCTATAATAGGAAAATGCTTATAACGCTTCAATGCAAAGTTCAAACTGCTTCATATTTGATACACACGATGATTGTCCATCCATAAACAACGCTCGATGACCAAATTACCCATCATGGCCAGTGGGACGGGCCTATAATGACACACAAAAATCCCTCGCCATAACTACGCCGTTATACGAAAACGCTTATAACTCGAGAGTGCAAAGTTCAAACTGCTTCATATTTGATACACACGATCACTGTCCAGAGCTAAACAACAAACGATAACCAATTTACCCACAATGCCTTGCGTTCTCAGAGGGTGCCGCTTCTTGGGCCGTCCTACGCCAGCAGCTCTAGCGGCAAGACGACATGTCGTGTTGACTTCAAAACACTGTAGGATGAATCTTATTAGATGGAAGCACATTGCTATGGCAAATAGAGCAGGCTGTGAAAAGTGGGAGGGGCCTATTATGACACAGGAAAATCCCTCGCCATAACTACGCCGTTATACGAAAACGCTTACAACTCCAGGCCAATTCCCAAATCCCCAACAGTGGTATACGTGACCGTGGGTTACCGCCCCCGGCCGCTTCATCGGACCCTATGACGCCGCTCGCGGCTTTAATTATTATTATTATTACTATTATCATCTTGTTATTTTATCGAGTTTGCACATTCTAGTCTAACTACTGTTTATATTTATACTTATGTTTATACTTATTATCATCTTTTCTAGTTGATTGTTTATTATTGAATGTTTTCACTATTGGAGAGAGCACAGTTGACCGAGTCAAATTCCTCATGTGTACAACATACACTTGGCGAATAAAGATGATTCTGATTCTGATTCTGATTATGGGCTCTGTCTTGATGGTAAAGCGCAGGCTGCGCCCGGCGCGGCACGGTCCAGACCGCCCTACCAGACCGACAAGACAGACCTTACGAAATAAAATCACAAAAATATAGAAAAAAAAAAGAAGAAAGAAAAGCTTTGTACTCACCAAAACGACTATCCTCGCTTATTTGAACACAAAATCCATCCTCCCTTCTTTCCTCAAGAAGACTTCAATGACTGTTGTACAGTTTATCTGTCCGTCTCAGTTCCACCAATAAGTCCTTTTCTATCCACATGGAGGCTAGTGCTGAAAGCAGAGTCTCTCTGAACCTGTGAGCCAGGGATACCGCTCGTAGCTGCTGCTTTGAAAGTGGCGCACAAACCCTTTTCCTGGCTGGGACAGGTTAGCTAGTGCGGGGGTTGGACGACCTATCCTCACAATATCAAGTTTTTCTTGAAAGGTCCGTCTTGAAAATGGCGTTGCATGTATATTCTCTTCTCCTCCTTCAGCCATTGTGGGTTGAAAAAAACATTATTAACGTTTTAGCTCCTTCAAGTCGCTAACGGGACACCAGCTTCCATTTGGTTAATGTCACTCTACTTTGCATAGCGCTGCCTCTCACTAGTGCGTATCCAATCAGAGGACGTGAACGTAAGAACGTGTCACGTTCAACGTGAGACCTGCTAGCTGGCCCTGATGTCGCCAACTCGAAATCTGATTGGTTATCACCATCTGTCTGTTTCAGTTCATTTAAGTGTAGAGGCCCCACCCACTGTTAATTCTGAAGGCCTCGGGAAGATTTCGTGGAGCCTGGCAACACGTGACAGCTCAAATATGATTGGATGAAAGCTGTAAGATAAATAAACAATCCTGGAAGCAGCGCAACCAAGAGGAAAGCTATGAGGAATAATTTAATACATATTTATGAAAAAATATATTAAAATTAAATCTATTTTCTGATTATGTTTAGGCCAGCAGAGAAGGCCTTGCTGGCCCTGACGGCCCACCACTGTATGTATATATATATATATAGTGTGTGTGTGTGTGTGTGTTATGTGAACTTTAAGTCCCACATGTGCCCATTGACCCCCAAATAATCCCGATAAATAACACATGTTAAAATGTGTTGAACCAACAGGGAACAAGTAATACAGTATTTCATAATAAATCAAAAACTAAATTAAACTCATCGGAATTTTAAAAAAAAAATGTAAAAAGTGCAGTAGAAAACCAAAAAAAATAAAATAAATTCAGTACAAGTATGAAATGAACTAACAGGGAATAAGTATCATCATGTTTCATAACGCAAGTATATTTCATAAATAAATCAAAACTGAAAAACTACATGAAATTATTTACCTGCGTAAATAAACAAATGTAAAAGTACAGCAGTCCAAATATTCAGGAAACAACAACACTGTTTACAATCTGTGCCAAAAAGCTTAAGAAAGTAAATAAATGTCTTAAATCACATAATAAAAGTTTGTTTATGTTTCCGCTCCACTTCATATGCCGACGTAAATCATAAGGTTTGTATTTTGGTTCCACGTTACATTTTGATCCCAGTCACATATCTAATGTAGTCTTAATTTAATGCTCTTTTCATTTCTGATATATTTTAGGATTCTAAATTTGTCTAGTAATGATCTTTATTGTTGATGAAGAAAGAGTTTTTAAGAAGATTGACATGAAATAGAAAATGTCCACCAGTCATGTCTCCATTCTCTACCACACACTGAGAGAAGCACTGCTCTATAACAGACCTGTCTCTCCTTAAATGTACAAACCTTTCTTTAGAATTGGGGATCAATTTGGGTGAAAGTTGTAAATCTGTAACACATATGGTTGATTTGTTATGAAATTTTATAAATTTGAACTTTAGAAAAGAAGAAGAAGAATGTATGTATGCATTGGGTGCTGACCACGCCCGTCTGTCAATTTTTAAAAGGCCATGTGGCCCCTGAGCCAAAAAGTTTGCCCAGCCCTGGCATAGAGGCTCCTGACTGCTGCTCTATTTATATTCTAGTATCCAATGTTGTCACGCTGTTTTTACGTATCCCCTATAACAATTTGCTTACCCTTGGGGATACCCTTCCCCACTTTGGGTACCTAGGCTCTAGAGCTTTACAGGCTTCCTATCCAATGTCAAGTCATCTTTAGTTTTATCCTCCAATCGGGGAGCTCAAAATCAGTCCAGAAGAACCCCTTGGGTTACAAATTGTATTGCAATTCTGATTTATTGCGATTTGATTGTAACGATTATTGACATTTTAATTTCCTTATTTTCCCTTCACCAAAAAAAAAGTATCATACACTTCTAGAAAAAAATCAAGTCAAAGTCCAACAAACAATGCACATCACAAGTCAGTCTATGCAGACATGGTTGAAAAAGTAAATACTACTACTACTAATATGAAAATAAATTCTGGAGATAAATAATCAATCCCATTATTGTCAGAAAAATGAAGAAAACTAGAATTTTTGCATTTCCTATAGAAAATGCAAGTGAAGATGCAGGTGCTGGCCCGCGAAAGCAAATTCAGCATAAACCTAGCATTAATCTAGCATTAACCTAGTATTAGCAATAACCTAGCATCAGTTGAAAAATGGCTGAACAGCTAAAGGTCAGAGATGAAGGTTTAAAATGTTGAAAATGTGAATGGGAAAATTAAAAAAAGTTAAATAGTTGAAAAAGTTGAAAAGTCTGAAAAAAGCTAGATATTGTTTGAACATTTTGACACAAAACTTGTTGGAATCGGTGAAACATGCAGGAGTAGTAGGAGTAAGACAGAAGAAGAAGAAGAATTTCCAGAATAAAGTTTAAGGATAACAATAAGCCTTTTCACACTTTGGAACTGCACAAGCGTGAGCTGGGGGTGTCATAGGTCAGAGGGATGTAAACATCAACAAGTTCTTTCACGCTGATGATATGCCCACCCTAATTTTATTTCAGAGATCTTTAGTGATTTAATAGTGTTTATATTAATAATATTACACATACTCAGACTTGAGGAGGAATCAGGGTTTTCCGCTGATGATCTGAGCACTTTTAAAAACCGATGGGAATAGCTCAGCATCAGGATGGAAGTTCTCTTGTTTCCACACAGGTGACCCCTAGTGGCCAAAAACACCAACTACCTGGGTCTCCAGCGGGGGGAATTCAGACTCTCCCCAGGAATGATGCACATATCAGAGCACTTTATTAAAACTGATGAGAGAAGCAGTATCAAAGTGACAGACCTTCTACTTCCTCCTCCCAAGCTTTTAACTTGTGATTATGTATTTTTTTTATGTATTTAGCTTTATTATTGTTTCTTTTTTGACTTGTTTAGTTGTTTTAACAACTGTAAAGTATCTTTGAGTTTTTGAAAAGCGCTTATAAATAAAATCAATTATTATTATTGATGGGACAAGCAAGATGTCCGTGTGTGAAAAGGACAGTATGAGTTCTCACTTTGAAAAGGTAAATACACAAGGTCCATCATTCACTAACCAGGTCTATGATTAGTTTTTATTTAAATTTTACAAATTTGAAGGAAGTGCACAAGATGGACACTAAACAGGCTGATAAGTGAAACAGCACTGATCAGCTGATTGATCACTGATGAAAATGTTTGTGTGCAGCATTAGCTTTAGCAGCTACAGTAACTCTGCATTTCTACCTTGGAGACTGACACCATGTTTAAATCTCTGTCAGCCTCACTGTCAGCCAAGGTGAGTCTATCCCTCTCGACCTTTGACCTCATGTGGGAGAACTGAACGAGAGCCAGTGTGAAAAGGCTTATTAGTGAGGATGCAGGAAACATCCTCACTAATAAGAAAATTGGGATATATCGTAAAGGAATATTTCTTTCCCATCCCTACTATTTATCATATAAAATATCGACCATTATTACCACATGTGTGTAGATTTCCTCTCTGCTGTAGACGTTGGTTGTACTTCCAGCAAATTCTAGCAGCTCCTGAGACTGGTCGACCACTAGAGAAGGATGGAGCTGACACAGATTCAACAGGTGGCAGCTAAACACTCTACAGAGAGAGACAGATGTTTGAAATGTCATACTAACGTACTACACACTACAAACTCAATGAGTATGTACTGTCAACTATATTAGTATGATTAGGATGACTCCCATTGAAGTATACTTCCATGTTTCCCAAGATGCATTTGGAACCTACGATGATAAAAACCTTGTTCACACTGAGGCTAAATATCTCTGACTTTGAAAGTTCTGAAAACATTTGAAGCGAGAAAGTGACAAAATAGAATATCAACATGTGATCATTTGATCCATAAAACTCACACAAACACATTTCATTCACATATTTCAGAGATTTTTCTCCATTGTGCTACTGACTACACCTCCTGTTAACTTCAAAACAAGAGCCCTATTTACAAAAGTGTTGTGGAAGACAGGAAGAGATGCTTTTATTTTGAAAAGGAGATGTTTGATTTTTAGCTTAAAGCCGGTGTCATGTACTGAGTTCACATTGTACTGAGATTGTATATGCGCATATAGTGTGCCCACCAGTGTTGGGCGGTAACGAACGTTACTTTTGACAGTAACTAGTACTGTAACGCAATATTTTTTTAAAGAAATAACGCCGTTACCGTTACAATATAATGCGTTTGTCCTTTACTTTGTTAGCAGCAGTGTACTTCCTGTTTACAGTGGCCCTACATATTTTTGTGGGACGCCGTGCCAACCACGGTAAAACACATTTATTTTTATAAGCATTTTCAACAGCAGAATGTACACCTGGAATATGCACAGCCTACTTTACATTACTGTGCTAAGGCTGAAAAATTACTGTTTTAATTTTAGAACAGCTGTTTTGTGCTTTATATGCACATCATTTATGGTTGTTTTATAGCGGTTGATCAACAGTGGATTATTATATTACTACAGCACTAATATGAAGCTGTACGGACACAAATGACCCAAAATAAATAATACATTCTTTAATTCTAAGTTACTCAAAAGTTACTTTTTCCAGTAATGCATTACTTTTTGGTGTAAGTAATCAAAATAGTAACTGAGTTACTTTGTGAATGAAGTAACTAGTAACAGTAACTAGTTACTTTTTTTCAGTAACTAGCACAACACTGGTGCCCACCGTGTCATACTCAACCGTCCCATGATGCATTGCGAATGGAATGTAGAAGATTCTTCACAAACATACAAAACACAGATCTAAAGAGTGGTATATTAATAAATGACATCTCTGATCATTTACCAATATTTATGATACTAAACACAAAAGAGAAGAAGAACCTTGAAAATCATAACACACAGACATACAGAAGACTGGAAGGAGAAAAACAACTAGAAAACTTTAAACAACAGATAAAAAGAGAGACGTGGGAGAGTGTTTTCAAGGAAGAAGACGTGAATGCAGCATATGACACATTTACAGACACAATAACGACAATTTACGATAAATGCTGCCCTTTGAAACACATAACAATCAAAAGTAAAACAAACAACGTACCATGGATTAATAAGAAAATAGCCAACGTATGCAAAAAGAAAAACATATTATATAAAAAATATATAACAGAAAAAACATTGAAAGCAGAAGTACGTTATAAAAAATACAGAAACAAAGTCAATAATTTACTAAGAGAAAAAAAAGAGAATAAAAACAAAAACAAAAAATTGTGGGAAATTATAAACACCATAACCATGCGCAAAAGCAAAGAAAAAAATGCAGACCATTTTATAATAAACAATGTAAAAGAATACAATAAAAACAAAATAGCACAAGAACTCAACAGTTTTTTCATAAATACTGGAAAAAACACGGAGAGAAGGATTAATAAACACCCAACACTTAAATGGAACCATTATGACAATGAGAAGAAAGACATTGATAAGTACCTTGTACTTGAAGAAGTAACAGAAGCAGAGGTGGACAGAATAATCACAACCTGTACCTCAAAAAAATCCAGAGACATTAATAATCTAACTATGAGTCTAATAAAAACCATAACAGCTGAAATAACCCCACCATTAACACATATAAGTAATCTATCATTTAAGAATGGTGTTTTCCCAGAAAAAATAAAAATTGCAAAAATCAGACCAATTTACAAGGGTGGAGAAAAATGTAATTTCACTAATTATCGACCTATATCAATATTACCACAATTATCAAAAATTCTGGAAAAACTGTTTATGAACAGACTCGACAAATTTATAGAAGACAATAATATACTACATGAAGGACAATATGGATTTAGAAAAGGACGTTCAACAACAATGGCTATAATTGACATCACGGAGAATATAAGAGAAGCATTAGAAAAAAAACTTTGTATTCGGAATTTTTCTGGACCTAAAAAAAGCCTTTGACACAATTAATCATGATATTCTAGAAGAAAAACTTCAAAATTACAGAATAAAGCACAACGCCTTAAAATGGATTAAAAGCTATATGACAAATAGGAGACAATATGTTGACTTTGAAGAACATACATCAAAATGCCAAACTATACAATGTGGTGTTCCACAGGGTTCAATTTTAGGGCCAAAACTGTTCATTCTATACATAAACGACATTTTCAAAGTCTCACATAGCCTTAAACTAACGTTGTTTGCAGATGATACAACCATTCTATGCACAGGCAAAGACATTAAAACTCTAATAGAGTCAACAAATGAAGAACTATCAAAAATTCAGACATGGTTAGATGTAAATAAACTAGCCCTAAACGTCAGCAAAACAAAATTCATCAAATTCGGAAAGAGAAAAATAACAGTAGATATAAGACTGAAACTAAACATGGAAATAATAGAAGAAGTAAAAGAATATAGGGCACTAGGAGTGTGGATGGACGACAAGCTGACCTGGAAAAAACATATACAAATAGTTAAAAACAAAGTTGCCAAAAGCAGTTACATCCTATGGAAGCTTCAACAAATCCTACAAACCAAATCACTTAAAACAATCTATTCTTCACTCATAGCATCGCACTTAAACTGCTGCTCCGAAATATGGGGAAATAACTACAAAACGTATCTTGAACCATTATTTAAACTACAAAAAAAAGCTATAAGAATTTTACATAAACCACCACACAACACACACACAAACGAATTATTTGTGGAGGCAAAATACCTAAAACTGCAAGAAATAAAACACTACAACACACAAATACACGCATTTAGGGCCTCATCTAAAAAACTACCACATCAAATACAAAAACGTTTCACATACAATCAAAATTCCTACAACTTCAGACATAATAATGTGTTTAGACCAGACAGGGTTAAATCTAATGTTGGCAAACATAGTACTGTGCATAGAGCCATGAATCTCTGGAACAGCCTTGACGCAGAGACACAACAGTCCGATAATCTGAAAGGATTTAAGGAGAAAACGAGGAGGACATTACTACACACATACAGATCTCAAGTCAACTCTTCATTGAACTCTACAGCAACGACATGGAACTCATCAACTGGTCATTGAGCGCCATCGACAAAATCTTCACGACGAGACAACTGTTACAGCACGAACCAGCGTGTCCTAAGGACACATACCCAGGTGGATATGTCATGGATGCACGAGGGAGAAGCCAGATGCTCTGTCTCTCCCTGCTGACAGTGGAAGATGTGGAGGACATCTATCTGCTAGGAGTCATGATCTTTGGCCTGCTATTGATGGGAGTATGTGTCTGTACATGTGCCTTTCTGATGGATCGTATGCTGAGGCGACTCTCAGAGGATATGAAGGTTCTCCGAAAGAAGAAGAACTTTTTGTTTGGAGAGTTGGAGGAACGTAAACAATGACTAGAAAAGAAAGCTCGAGGAGATACGGAGAAAAAGGACAGTGAGGAGGAGTAACAACAGGAACAATGACTGCAGACGAGAACATATCACATAAAAAAGGACAGAAAAAAAAAAAAAAAAAAACGTTAATGATGAAATTTATGAAGAAGATGAGAATGTTTGACTAGGGAAGAAACGAGGTTTGATGTAAAATTATCTGTGTTCAAATCAGGGGACGGATCTGGATAAGCATAATGCTTTTTTCCGTCGCCCTTTCCGGCATGAAAAAGGACAAAAAACAAAACAACAAAAAAAAAAACAATCATGTGATTTTGCTCTGAATGTCAAAATGAATTTCTGTGATTGCAACCATGTCGGAAATGAACTGAATAAAAAAATAAATAAAAAATGGTCCTGGGACCGGTGTACTGAGTTTACCTCCGTACTGAGATTATAACTCTAACCCTAACATAATCCAAAAAGAAAAAAAAAAACATTTGTCCGTTCACTTTGAAAACAAAATGAAACAAAAAGGAATTTATTTTTTATTATTTTTAGCAAAACTTCATTTTCCGGTAGTGCACATGTGTCAAACATCCCCTTTTCAAAATAAAAGCATCTCTTTTTGTCTTTCATTAATTTTTTTATTTTTTAAACTCTTTTTTAAATAGGGCTCTTGTTTGGAAGTTAACCGGAAGTTTAGTCAGTAGCACAATGGAGGAAAAATGTTATGGATCAAAGGATCACATGTTGATATTCTACTATGGATATACTAACACTGTGTGTTCTAAATCTATTCTAAATGGTAAAATGTGTGAAAGCTTGATATGAAACATATCTTAATAATTATTAACTACATATGTGTAGAACTGTACATAGAACTGTAACATGGTTTTGTGTGAAATTATAATTGAATTTTATGGTAATTACAATTACTAAGTAAATTATCTAAACTCAATTACAATTTAATTATAATAACAACAGTAACAGATTTTTTAAATTACAATTACAATTATAACACCATAATTGTAATTGATTATCAATTACGCGATTACAATTATAATTGACCCCAACCCAGGCTTCAGGTTTTTGTCGTAGGTTCCAAATGCATTTTGGGAAACTTGGAAGTATACTTGAATGGGAACGCTCATCATCCTAATCATATATAGTATATAGTAGACAGTATATACTCATTGAGCTTGTAGTGTGTAGTACGTCAGTAGGTGATTTTGAATGACATGATTGACTACAGAGTGTTTGTGTGTGTGTGTGTGTGTGTGTGTGTGTGTACCTGTGTATCTCTGCTGTGTATGTGGGGATGTTGATGAGGAGGCTGCTTCTCTCCAGCATCACTAGAATCAAATGAGCGAGCAGCTTCTCATCGGCCACCTCAGAAACAAACACAGGTCACAATGAGAGAGAGAAAGGCAAACTAATCGTCTCATATCAATACGTGTACCCTTCATTCTCTGGTTATTCTGTTTTAAAATGAAATCAAAATAACATAAATGGTGTGGTTATTTTGTTTTACTGACTTAAAACCAAAACAGAAATACAAAAAAACAAAAACCAGAAAGGCAGCGGTTTTCTGTTTTAAAATGAAATCTTGTTTTGTTTTATGATATTTGGATATTTACAGGAAAACTGTGGATGCGATCGTCATGTTTTAATCTTAGCACACAGAGAGGACCCACAGACGGGGGTGGGAACTTTTACTTTTGGACAAAAAAAGAGCAACGCATAAGTCACATTACTGATGAACTGGTGAATTGAAACATTATTAATGCATAAATAAATCAAAACAAAAAATGGATATTACAAAAAGCACACACGATATGCAATTAAAGGAACCAGAGGTGGTGTAATGAATCTACTGGTGGTTCTCATGTCTTGTGATCAACTCCCGTGTGTGTTGACGGCTGCCTTTGGTAAATAAAAACAAAAAATAAATATTTTTTACTGCCCTCAAAAAAGCTGTAATTGTTTTTGCAAAAGTGTCAAATGGTAGAAGTTCTAACATGTATTGTTCCTCACACTGATACAGTAGTCAGTCACCTGTTTATTTGGATACCATAACACTGCAAAACAAACCATAACCATAAGCAGCTTTGTACGAATTAAAACATCCACAGACTGCATGAAAACATGAGCAGGACCAGAAAACTGTGAAATAAATCCTAAACAGTCCTATTATGTGAGGAGACCTGGTCCACGACCTGGGGAGGGAACCAGGTGTAGTGGACTTCAGTTCTCACTGTCATTTCCCCGTAAATATCCAAATATCACACAAACAGAAAAACAGATTGAATTTTAAATCAGAAAAACACTGCTTATCTGGTTTTGGATATTTCTGTTTTGGTTTTAAATCAGTAAAACAAAATAACAACACTGTTTATTTGTTATTTTGATTTGGTTTTAAAACAGAATAACCAAAGAATGAAGGGTACACTGATTGATATCTCACCTCTATATGTATTCACCTTTACAACCGTGTTGAAGTATATGTGTAGGAGCACAGGAACAACCTGAGCACACTGGAGCACTCTGGGCCAATCAGCAGCTTCAGCCAGCAGCTGGTGGAGCGTGCTAAGTCGGTCGATGGTGTCGCCTACAGGAAGAGGAAACTCTGTAAGCACTTCACTACATAAAATAACAACCAGATGTGTAAAGAGTACTGATGCATCCTACTGAAGTAGGAAACTGTACTAAAGTACAAATACAAGTAAGTCATACATAGCATACGCAAGTACAAATAAAAAGTAATAAACAGGGTTCCTACAGATTCAGTCAAATTAAATTCAAGACTTTTTAATCCCATTTGAAGTTAAATTTAAGACCGACTTCACAATTGTGGAAAAAAATGGCACATAAATTTCATAGGGTTAGGGTACATATTTTCCAGTGTCTAGTGCAGATGAGTAACTGGAAACCCCAAAAGTAAACACTCAAAAATACACAAAATGACAGTAAAATACACAAAAACCAGACTAAAATAATCAAAACACACAAGATGATACCAAAAATAGCCTGAAATCTATGAAACAACAAAAACACAAAACACAAAACAATTAAGAAAAATATTCATTAGACAGGAAATTTGAGTCACGCTGCAGCCGCGTCACTGTTGTGTAGTTTGTTCCGCTGTCATCATTGCGGGATGCTACGGTATATATACTGTATATATATATATACTGTATCTTTTTTAAACAAATGTTACCATTTACGAAATGTGAAACGAATTACAATCATAAAATCATACTTAATGTGTTAAAATGTAAGTCCTTTGAAACATTGATTTAAGACATTTTATGACAAATAAGGCCATATTTTCAGATTTTTGACTTTATTGCCTTTTAAGACTTTTCAAGGATCTGTGGGAACCCTGATAAATAATACTCAAAGTCAAAGTCAAAGTTACTCTCACCCCCCATGTTTATTTCCCCTTGCATACAGTAAACATCCCAGGTGCTGGCCCGCGTCACACTGCATTAGCATTGTTTCAGCACTCACATTAACCTAGCATTAGCCTAACATTGCTACTTGAAAAAGATTGCACTTTTTGTAGTGTTGACCTCTGACATCAGAGCAGACAAAGTGAAAAAAAAAAGCATTAGCCTAGCATTAGCATAAAATAGCATTAATATAACCTAGCATTAGCATAGTCTAATGTTAATATTAGCCTACCTTTAGCACTAACCTAGCTGAACATTAGCAATAAGGTTGAAAAAGTTGAAATGTAATAAGTCAAAAAGTTTAAAAGTTACAAATGATAAAAGCGATAGCTTATTTGTCAAAATCGGACAAACGCTGTAGGAGGAGTTAACGGAGATGGAAGAAAAAACTCACTAATAAAAAATGATCAGGCTCTAAGTATCGATACATTTATGAACTCTAAAACTGAGAAAATAACCAGCATTCAATGCTGTTTTGGCACCGTACATGACCTTTAATCTGATTGGTCAGCTATGATGTGATGCATTTGATTGTTGTCTGGTTAATTCATCTTTGTCCAATGATCATTTTAAAACTAAAAATAATCATTTACTCAGGAACGGTTGGGTGTAGAGATGTAACAAATTACTTCTTTTAAAACCTGTAAAATTACTGATTTACAAATGTAATCAAAAGTGTAAATACCCATAAACACAACTCAATTACAATAACTTGAGTACTTGTAATCCATTACTTTTACTGTACCTCTGATAAGAACAACAGTGGCCAGACACGTTTCATGAGCTGCTTTCCAAGTATTCAGTTGTAATGGTAAAATATAGAGAATAATTAAAAAGCAAATATAAACAGTCAGTAGTGGATAAAAATGGACTTAAACTACTGTAATTGTGTAAGCTATAGGGTTGGGGGATGGGTGTGTTTTAGATTTATTTTAATGTGTTCATCTGATGTGGTTAGTACAGGCACATTGATTTCATTTCCGTCTTGTTATTCATAGGTTGTGGGTTCAATTATCCTCTTCTTGCTCTCAACGAAGGAGGACGCTTTTTTCTCTGCTCCCTCTCCCTCTCTTATCCGCCCCTGCTGCTTCTTGCTTCGTCTTTTTGTAAGAATCTAATAAGAGCCTATGGAATTGATCAGCTGGTCTCTCAATGCAATCGACCAAATTTCTTTGACAAAGAGAACGGGCAGAGGTGAGCCCGGCTGTACTGGAGTTATGATAACAGGCATGCTGCTGAACGGAGCTGGCAATCTTCTGACCCATCGCAAAGTCCGGATTACGTCGACAGTTGTTTTGGGAAGTAATTTCTGATGGACTAAGCAGGGCTCTCAACACTCACTCATGTGATAAATGAACTCAAAAGGAAGTTGGATGCTACTTTGGAACGTCTACGTGGGTTGGAATCTAACTTGGAGAAGTTGACAAGGCTGATGGAAAATTGTGCTCATCCGACCAAAAACAAATCCTTATCTTCAATCCGTCTCCCCTCAGCCAGCCGTCCAGGATGTTCGTGTTGAATCCCCCCCCCCTCCTCCTCCTCTTCCCCACCACCACCACTTGGGAACTTTGTTTCTGAACTCAGATCTACCCAAGTTTGTTTCAAATCATCTGCGCTGAGCTGAACTGTATAGAATGAAGCGATCAGGATCATGTTTCAACGCCTTCTTTGGCCGCCCCTCCCCTCTTCGTCCCATGTAGTGGCAGTAAGAGGGGCGCTGCCCCAGTAGCCGGCTGCAATCCTCTCCTCCACAAGTCCCCTCCCCCCGACCATACATGCTATGTCCTCAATTTTTGTTGTAATTGTGTTTCATGGGCTTATGTGCTGAGGAGTTTTTTTCCTAGTCCGACACTGTGCTCCCTTAAGTGATCATAGTTTAGAATCTGCCTTATTTCCCCCTCTCCTTTCCTCCTGTTTTTAAATGTTTCATCTAAACATGATGGCGCCGCAAATGGCTTCCTCGGTACGTTGGTGTGCATGTTCTTCAACTGCCAAGTTAAATTCCTTGTGCTGTTTTAAACTGTACCTGGCGAATGAAATCCTTCCTGATTCTGAACTCTCGGGTCTTTCAGTTGCTAACATGTTGAGTTAGCTTTTAGCGCTTAGTTTTATATGTGTCTGGTGGTAATGGTCTGCACACCAGGGATGGGATAAATTACATTTTTCAATTACAATTACGTCTTTAATTATCCATGTTCAATTACAACTCAATTATGATTACTTTGACCGGCATTTTTTCAATTACAATTAATGATGAAATTAGAATTTTTCCCCTTGAAAGTCAATTACGATTATGTTTTCAATTACTAAAGTTTAATTACAATTAATCGCAATTACTGACCCTTTAATAAATAAGCCTATAAAACCTAACCTTCTTGTGTTAGCTTTCTTTTAGCATCTCTTATGATCAGTGGTGTGTTGTAATGCGTTACAGTTACTCTGTTACATGTACTCGAGTACGGTATTTTTTTGATAAATTGATTTTAAGAGTTGTTTTTTTGCAGAACACTTTAACTCTTACTCAAGTAAATTTGTGGGAAAGTGTATGTACCTTTACTCATTGTACTTATTTGTTTATAAATAAATCAGACACAGCTCAGCAGCTCTTGACTGACAGAGACATCATTAACCAATCACAGCAGCAGTACTGCAGCAGGAGGGAGGTATAGCCCCGCCCCTCTCTCTCCTACAGCACATAAGCACCTGTTCTTACTTGTTTTATTAATGTCCTGATGAAGACTGAGTTTCAATGTGTTGACATGACATCCCTGTATTAAATAAAGTATTTTACACCTCACTTTTGGCTGCAGCTGCTACTTTATATTGTTTTTTGACAAACAGGATAGGAAGGCACTGATATCTTCTTCAAACAAGGTTTTGTCCACTTGAGGAGCTTCTTACATAAACGTGTTGAACACAAGACCCCACGCAGCACTCACCCACCCCTGCTCTACATATATCTTCATTAAAGCTGCAGTTTGTAGAATCATGAGACGCTCACACTCCCCCCTCCCCTCCTGAACTAAACTCACGGGTCTTTTTGTGAACGCTTGCTTGAACAAGCACACTGTGGATCTCTTTGCGACTGTTTTCTCCATAAAAATTAGTAACAAAAGTAGGAACTTTATCTTGTGTTATTGGAGAGTTTTCTGATGTTTTAGAGACATGAAAGTACGTATCACTCACTGTTGTGAGGACAGTAAGAGACTCACAGCCACAGCTGCTCCTCACACACAAGCAGCTGCAGCAGAGCTCAGCTGATCAAAGCAGACACTCCACGTCCAGACTGTAAATTAATTGTGTCTGTTCTCTTCACCTTAGATATTATTTTCCTTAGGTTTACAAGCTATTTATCCCGTCTGTTATCACCCTCTGTCTCTGACTCGGGGCAGACTGTACGCTGACTGTAAGCGGATTGTGCACAGTCCACCTCACACACCAAGTCAGAGGGACCTCCTTTGACTCTGTTTATCCCAAACACGTTTGTGCCTTTATTCTGTTGCTTCTCCACCTCGGTCTTCCTTCTTCCTCTTGCTTTGCCGTGTAACCGCTGTGCCAAAAGCCGCGTTACAGACTTGTGCTGGAATATCTGCTATCACACTGTCCCTACTCTCAGACCGTGAACAAGCATAGACTTTTGACGAGCAGCTCGAGCAGCCAATAGTAATGCTTAAAACAGCTCATGGATCATTCTATATCACGGTATCACGGTTGATATCGATTTTCTGAAAATTGAATCGCAGTACTTTTTTTAACCAGCAGAGGGCGCTATCCACAAGTGTAGGCGGCGGGCGGAGTCTGCTAATACTTTCTGTCTGGCCGCCTTCTACTCTTAAATATGTTAATAAATGATTCATTACCCCTTTAGCACCGAAAGAATATCTGTAATATTACTTGAATATCTGTAAAAGTCACGTTTTTCTATTAGCTCTGTCTGCTAGCATAGCTTCTCTTCTTCACTGCAAGATATCTGCATGTCAACCGACCACTGTGTTACCAGCGCCCTCTGCTGGTCCAAACAAATATGACGTAAATCAGTGCAATGACGGTTTTTTTTTTTTTTTAAAGTCCAATTGTTAAGGAACAAAATACATTTTCAGTTGCACTTTTAAAAGAAAAAGAACTATTATACAGTTTTGCATTGTTTATTATAGAACCAGAATTTAAATCAATAGGCTTCTTCATTTGTATTATTCCTTTATTTCATTTTTAGTTAAATTGCATTGTTTTGAATAGTTTATCAAGGAATTATTTTGACAATGAAAAATAAAAGGAAAATAATACAGTATTTTCTAGTTTTTTTTCCCCAAAATTTTTTTTCTACAGTCCCATTTTGTAAAATAAATCGTGAGAGAATCGTATCGTGAACCCAGTATCGTGAATCGAATCGTATCGGGAGTTGAGTGAATCGTTACATCCCTAGTATTTAGTGTCTCCTGAATACATTTATTTATTTAGCTTTTATCTTTTCCGATCATCTCCTGCGTAGTTTGGGATCAAGACTGACCCTTGATTTTCCGGTCATGTTCTAATCAAGATCATATCCATCATCATGATTATCATTTTTCCACAAAAAATAAACATTACATAACCCCATTTAATGCTTTCATATGTAAATTTTCTACTCTCTCTCTCTGTGTGTGTGAAGTACCCCCTGTGATGCCATCGCGTACTGTAAGTTAAATGTGAACACTCTACCACAGCCAATGGTGAGTCCTGAACCTATTCCTGGCTGTCAATACCTGAACCCGCTTCCTCTCGTAGTAAGAAAAGGAAAAGTCCTCGGAAGCCAGGATTTCTAAACGCATCCTGCTGGAGGCCACGTCCACTCGGCTCAGAGACGGGCAAAGACACAGAGCTAAAAACACAGACAGAAGTTATCAGTGAGTCTGGGATTGTAGCGTCATCAGTGTGCAGCAGGGTTGGGGTCAATTACAAATGGAATCGCGTAGTTGGTAATCACTTACAATGATGACATCATTGAGTGTGTAATTGAATTTTTTTTTTGCTGTTGTAATAGTAATTGAATTGTAATGGAGTTCAGCTAATTGACTTTTTAAATGTAATTGTCATGGCAATTCTACAAAAACTGTCATTTATAATTTAATTAAACACAAACCTGTGGAATCATGTTACAGTTCTTAGTCTTACACATACGTAGTTAATAATTATTAACCTGTCAGTTCTCCTGAGGATCATTTTACCATTAAAATCAATAAAAAATATCCAGGGGTATACTGACAGAAACAATTCTCAGACGCCCACAACAGAAACATTAACACCTAGGGTATATTTTCATTGATTAGGAAGCCTAACAAGGGAACCAATAGATGAAAAATTATTTAGATTCAACTCAATTCAATTTCATTTGTAAAGGGCAAATAACAACAAAGTCATCTCAATGCGCTTATCAAAAAATCAGAAAAAAAACCCAATAAGATAATAGATAATATTTATTAGTGTATTTTACAGCTGATTTGAGACATGGGTCAAAACTGAACCATTATCATAGGAGATGCTAACAAAAAGCTAACACTAGAGGAAGGTTAACTTATTATTATTTATTAAAGGCTCAGTAATTGTGATAAATTGTAATTGAGAATGTCATTTTAACTGACTTTCACGGGAAAATAATAATTGTAATTGGAAAAAATGTTGGTCACCATAATTGTAATTGAGATGTAATTGAACATAGATTTTTAACAGGGTTCCTACAGCTAGTAAGTTCAAGACTTTTTTAAGACTTTTACTGCCATTTGAAATTTAATTTAAGTAAACACAATTGGAGGAAAAACGCCACATCAATGACATAGAGTTAGGGTCATTATTTTCTAGTGTCTAGTGCAGATGTGCAACTGGTGGAGCCCAAAGTAAACACACATAAACACACAAAAAACAAAATAATCAAAATCACTCCACACAAATAGCTAGAAATCTAAATTTACATTTTCCCATGTTGTTTATACATTTAAAAAAAATAAATGTTAACATTTATTTTGAATTGTAAGACTAATTACAATACTTATGTGTTAAAATGCAAGACTTTTGAAACATTGATTTAAGACATTTTAATGTCAATTAAGGCCTTATTTATAGATTCATGAATTTAATGCCTTTTAAGACTTTTTAAGGATCCGTGGGAACCCTGATTAAAGACATAATGGTAATGAAAATGTAATTGAGCCCAACCGTGCTGTGCTTATATCTAACATACCTAAGCTGTATAAGCAGTGTGGCAGAGAGACACGGTAGGTCGAGCAGAGAATGGAGCAGCTCGACTGCAGTTCCTGCTGTGACCAGAGAGGGCAGCAGATCCACAAAGTCATCCACCACAGCTGGACTGTCCCAGGCTAAAAACTACACACACAGGGAAACAGCATTGATCACAAACAGAGCATTGAGCTAAATGAAGCATCTGTATTCACCTTTAACAGGTTAGGAAAAGAGCGAGTGTATTGTGGCACTCGCTGCTGGATGGTCTCCAAGTTCACACGCAGGAAACGCAGAAGCTCGTGTGCCAGGAAGTAGTCGTTGAAGAGCTCAGCAGGACATTGGCTGAACACAAGCTTCCACACGCTCTCACAGTCCACAGCCGCCATCTCACCTTTATAGATATACAGTGAATAGATAGACTTCCTTTAATGTCATTCAACATATTGTATTATCAGAGATGCATTTGAACAAAGATACGTTGCATTAGCCGCAACAAAAACAGTTGGATAAGCAGCGAGAATACAAGAATAAAAAAGATAAAAACCAGGTCAGGTCAGAGAGAGATGCAGTATAAATATATAAATATATCAGTGCAAAGTGTGTGTGCAACAGGAGGTAAAAAGAATAAATAATGTTGAAGTCTGATGGCGGTTGGGTAGAAGCTGTCACGGAGCCTCACAGTTGTGCATGAATAATAATATTCATTCTAATGGAAAGAATACATAACTCCAGGTGCCGTGGCCTGCAGACTCTCACCATGGTTGAGGTAGAACTGAGCGATGGGCAGGAAGACTCTGACGTATGACAGATCAGAGCCGAGCCGACCAAACAGAGCCTTCACGCACGGGAACGTTCTGTAGACGAGCGACGCGTCCTCTACGCACACACAGTCTAGGATGGACACAGCCTCCACCAGACACTAGGAGAACAAACAGAGTAATATACTGTACAATCATCAATAACTTTTCTTTAAATCACATAAAGACAAGCTATGTTCAAATATGCTGTGTTCTGTGTTGGCATACTAACGTACTACACACTTAATGAGTATATACTGTCAGTCATACTATAGTATGATTAGGATGGTGAGCGTTCCCACTGAAGTATACTTCAAAGTTTCCCAAGATGCATCTGGAACCTACGATGATAAAAACCTTGTTCACACTGAGGCTAAATATCTCTGTTGATTCTCCACCTTTACTTTGAAAGTTCTGAAAACATTTGAAGTGAGAAAGTGATTAAGTAGAATATCAACATGTGATCATTTCATCCATAAAACTCACATATAAACATTTCCGTCACATCCCACAATACAATGTGCAAAAGTTTTCAACAAGTTTGTAAACAAACATTCAAGCAGCAATTTCAACCTTTCACATGTTTTTTTCTAGCAAATGATGTTGATTTATTGATCTATGAGATGTACACGGTCTTTATAAAATGTTTTACCAGCCTGTGATTGGCTGATCTGGTTAGATCTGTGAAGATAAGCAGGTCTGGTCCTGGTCAGTAGATGATGGAGATCACTGAGAACTCCAGGGGTCACAGTGGGGGACAGTCACTGCTGTGGTATCTGTCATTGTGTCCTTGGGCAAGGCACTTCACCCACATTGTCTAGTATGAATGTAGTGAGTGAATGAGTGGTGGTGGTGGTGGGAGGGGCCTATGGCACACTATGGCAGCCTCACTTCCATCAGTCTGCCCCAGGACAGCTGTGGCTACAATAGTAGCTTACCACCACTATGTGTGGAGGGAAAGAATAATGCCTTAATTCTGTAAAGCAATTTGAGTTTCTATGATAAAGCACTAAATAAAATCCAATGCATTATTATTACTATATATTGAGAGTGTAAGAGTGTGTGTGTGTGGTCGTCACCGCTTTTTGTAGCTCCGCGTCTGTTCTCTTGTGCGGCTCTGATGGAAACCACATGGTGCATCAGGTTAATGGTGTTGAAATGAAACTAAGGTATAGCGTTTTACTGCATCCACTCACTGCGATCGCTTTGCTCAATGAGCCGTTGGCAGTACTGGAACGCTTTCTCCCTCAGTCGCTCCTTTGGAGGCAGCAGGCGGCTGGAGGATGACGTCGCTGAAACCATGGAAACTACCGACCCATCCACCTCCGACCGGTCATCTAAAAACCATCAGAAGTCGAAATAAGAAAATATAAATATATTTTTGTTTTTTTGCAATGTAAACATTAAATACTGCAAAAATATGTACAGTTAGAATTAAATCAGCAGAGAGAAAACCTCATGCACAAATCAAACCCTAAGTCAACCTGCAAAAGTAATAAGCAAAGACAATCACAGGTTAGGAGGAATGTTATACTGATTTTATTGGTACATTCTGGGTTTAAAGGTTAATATAAACCGTACCAGTTATAGGAAAACACCTCACCTACAACATCTGTAAGTGGATCATCCTAAAGGCACAATTCAAACTATTAAACTTAAAACCATTACAGGATACGTCATGCAGGAGGAGGTTAAAGGTTGCACATGAAGATTACTGGTTAGACATTGTGGATTATCTTGATTTATTGCCTCTATGATGCAAAAACAAACACTCAACTCTTACCATTGGAGTGGGAGTGGCTAACGGACAGGCTGAGCTGTAGCCTGTTGGCTGGAGATGATATAAACAAAGAGCAGGCTGTAGAATCCTTCATTTCATTCATTCATTCATATCAGCAGCTCACTTCCCACTAGTGTATCAGAAGCCATTTTTTCATTAATTGGCATCACCAAGATGGACAAAGACTAATGTGTTTTTTGATTGAACATAACTACAAGTTGCTTTTGAAAGTAGGTCAACAAAGGTTAAAAGGTCACAAAATCAGCTGTCATCATAATTTGCAACATCATTTTACAGTTTGATCCAACCAAATACATCAATGATATATTTCTAATAAGATATGTTTATAATACTTAATGGGCATTCATGTTTATGTAAAGTCAAAAAACATGCTATTTTTCAGAGAATGTTAAGCGGGAAATTCCAGATTTGGTCTATGGCAGGGGTCTGCAACCTGTGGCTCTGGGGCCTAATGTGGCCCTTTGACTCTTTTACAATGGCTCCCTATAGCTTTAAAAAAAAACCCATTGAAATAGTTATTTTTTTTACAGAGGCTATTACTGATAAAATCAAGATATAACAATTTATTAACCTAAAATAAGTCACGTTGTACAATGACTCAGCACATTCCTACAACATCTACAGACCATCAACTTTCCTCCACCTGTGACTAACCTTAAGTTTTAAATCCCTGGTAAGAAACTAAACCAACAAAAACACTATTTCTGGAAGAAAATACAGATTTTAATTGTGTGGGAACAGATTCATTTAACCACCAATGTACAGGTTAAATATGTATGTTTTATGTGTGGCAAGAAATGAGTAATTAGCATGTGTTGATCACATGATCATGTGTTATTATATTCATGTTACTTTTTGTAGACTTTCATATACATTAACTATAAAAATCTTCTTTATAAACATTGTGTTCATGTAAACTGAGATGTGTAAGAATTTGAAGATAAAGATACTGTTTTATTTATTGATGTCAAAAATGATAAAAACAATAGAAATAAATCTATTCAGGAGCCACTAAATATACATTTTTAAACTATTTTTAAGTTTCCATTTACATGATCAATATAAATGAAATCAAACATTATTCTATATAATTCTAACTGTATATAATGTAATACACTGTATTGTCTTCATAGAGAAGGTATTTATGGCTCCAGGAGGACTTTAATCCAGGTGAGATGAGGTTAAATGGTTCCTTGTAGAGTAAAGGTTACAGACCCCTGGTCTATGCCATAACCAATGGAAACCTAATGCTGTCAAGTCACTAACTGGTAACTTTGAACTGATGCTATGGCGTCAATTTAGTGCCAAAAACCCAAGCGAATAAAAACTGTAATCACACACAGTTAGTTAGGCACCGCATAAAGACAAAGCGAGCGTGCACAGAAAGTGATCTAACTGTGCGCGAGTACAGTTTTTATGCGCTTGGGTTTTTGGCACTAAATTGACGCCACATGTTACACACCCTCACTCACCTTGGCCACAGAGTCTCGTATTCAAAGATACAACAAAATGAAACTGTGCTCTCAAAAGCTGTCGTCCAGAGATGATGTGCCATTACCAACAGACTGGCATCCTGGTATTTTAACAACTGGTTTTGGGACTATATTGACCATTTGAAGGAAACACTAGCTGGGTTTCCTTTACATATTTTTTTCAAAATAAAAGCGATATTTCTAGATGTCGACAGAGTATAATTGCGATTGAACGTGTTTCCATTGAAGGTTGTTTTGGAGCCTCGTAACTCCTGTGAAATCTCATCCCGTGAGACTTTGCTGCACAAAGACGAACTCTCAGAACCTCCTTAGAACACTCTGTGTTCCTTTGTTGTTTTCTGTCTAATGTGGCACTAATAACTGTTAAGTATAAAGCTAAGAGATGTCCTGGTCTCCTCTTCTGTTTACATGTACAGCGTCATGTTTACTCAGAGAGAAGTGGTCATGTGACCAGGTCCTGTAACGTGTATTTGCAGAAAAAGTGTTTCCACGGCACTTTTGCGACACATTTCAATATCGAAACGTCTGAAATACCTCCTCATGAAAACATAAAACCTTTTTTTGCGATATTTGAGTGTTTTCTCAAAATTCAGGTGTTTCCATTGCCAGTTTTTATTATGCTATTTAGATTTTGCGCATTTCCGAGGATAATGGAAACACAGCTACTGAGAGGAGGGGGCACCTCGCATCGAGTCAATGGAATTGCTACACAACAGAAGGATCTCCACAAAGATGTGCAAAGGTGCGGCCTAGAGCAGTGTTTCTCAAATGGGGGTACGTGACAGCACAACAGGGGGTACGTGAGAGAGAGAGAGAGAAAGTGGAAAATGAACAAATACAGTGTCAGCCTTGGTCCCACACCAGGCATGAGATATTTGTATAAGTATAAGTATGAATTTTATTTTGTCTGTACAGTCGGTGAGTTTCCTTTAAAATGTCAAACCTCACCAGGACAAATGCTCCTAGACATACACCCTGTTTACCAAAACACTCAGGAAATGTAATACTGCAAGTATATTTAAAAAATTAAACAGACGTGTGAGTGAGTCCTTTGCTTTCCAAAACACACAATAAAGCTCCAACTCAAATAATATCCACAAAGGTCCAGAGGAGTCAGAAGATCTCACTCCCCCCCAATTTCCTGACTCCACAGCGTACTGAAAAAAGAGTCAATGACATCACACAGACGGAATGTGGAAGTGCCGTTTTGACTGCATAAAGAAGCAGACAGTCCAGTGTCTAGTCAGACCTGTCTGTGCGGTGTGCGTACTGACGTCACCGACGTGTTGCAGCTACCAGGAAGCGGTAGTATCTGGGTCTGCGGGCTGGATGTTCAAGCTCTAAAACTATTTGCGGCAATGACAAGCGCCGCGGGTGGTTGAAGTGCCTCCAGTAAAGACGCAACTGGTGAGGGCTTTGAACGATCTCGTACGGAGTTCCCACGGCCACGCTCTGCTCTGACCCAGAAACCGATGATGCTGCTCTCACGGCTCTCTGAGGTACGCCATTTAACTACCACAGGCAGGAGGCATGCCCGGCGGTGGGACCGGGGATAGCGAATAGGCCAAGAGACAGAGATTGTGTTAGTGTGAGGTCAGAGTGAGAGGCTGAACAGGAGAGTGACAGGTGGTGTGGGAAAAGTGAGTGGACAAGTGACTGATGCTGCACAGGCATTTTGCAGGTTGTCACAAAATGTTTTCAACAACACACACAACTAAACAACTGGAATTCTATACTTTCACTTTGTGAAATATAAATCTAGTTCAACTAAAATGTAGTAAGAAAAAAAATTTGAGCTCAAACATTAGGAAAAACTAATTCTAGAAATAAAAATGTCTTTAGGGTCGCCAGAAATGTTTGATATCAAAATGGGATCATGATCCAAAAAAGGTTGGGAACCACTGCACTAAATACTAGAGGTGTGAAAAAAAAATCGTTTTCATGATATATCCCAATTTTTTGGGTGCTGATTTTAAATACATTTTTTATTTAAAAAATTGATTTTTTTTTAATTTATATTTAATCAATATTTTTGTGAATTTGTGCAATATTTCAGTGGTGGTTACAATGCTTTCAATGTGTTGCAATGGTTACTTGATGCACTTGATTTTATGATGACAGTGTGTCTGCAATATTTATGTATGTACAGGCATTTTATTTTCATATAATCTGCTCAGATCAGTGATTAAACTGATATTTTTTGTGCATTTTCAGTGTTATGGCAATTTTTATATTAATTATCATATCATCAAATGTGTGTTCTTCATATTTACAATTTGTCATGTTTTGATACACGATGACTGCATTACTCTTCGCACTTTTGACCAGCTGAGTCATGTTAGCACACAGATAAGACACCAGCCTCAACCTTCAAGGCCAAACTCAAACTCACATGCAGATACACACACACACACACACACACACACACACACATTCACATCACACACACACACCAACTGATGCACACACACTATCAAGACAGATATCAGTGGCGCCAGCCTTCCTCAATACATCCACCTCTTCATCATTCTCCAGCGTCTCCACTGTGGGAGCATCTGACCCCCTCCTTTTCCTCTCATCAGGGTGGAACTTTTTTCTCTATCTACAGTATATAAAGCTTAAGCTGTGGAACTTTCCCAGTTAGTTGTTGCTGGCCGCCTTTCCTTCCAACAGGATGGGACACTCTTTTTTTTTTTAACTCTTTTTCATTTAGTTTATAATAAATCCTTTTTTATAAAATCATCATGCTTTGACTGGACTCCATCATTCAACCAGAGAATCATCATGTCTCCAAATGAGGTCAACCGCCAATTTGCCGTGACATCAGTAACTCAGGGTGATTTATCATTAATGTTCTCACTTACAGTTGTTACAATGCCGTCATTATGTTGTCATGGTTACTTTGAGACTTCTACACAGTAGTTTCAGTGAAAATAAACTTGTTGCACTTTAGTTTATGATAACAGTGTGAAACACTATTTTCTTTTTTTCAGTGAAAATGTGCAAAAACACTAATAATAAATAATAAATAGGATGTTTTGAAGTAAATAGTTTTGACTCAGTTTATCCTCTGAATGATCAATATTTTCTGATGAACATATACAGCAACTTCATTTTTCATCTCTACATCTAATTCTGATATTAACTGGGTAGAATATCGTGATATATTGTATCGTGACTCAAGTATCGCAATACGTATCGTCCTTGCCAATACTCACCCCTACTAAATACTGTTTATTTCCACTTATTTACAAAATCAGATTATTTTGTTGTTGATTGTTATCACTCGTTCCTTCCATTGTTATGCTCTATAGTTGTTTTTAAATTGTTTTTTAAGCAAAATCTATCAGTCAAACAAAGGGGGACTTGAACTCAGAAATAAGAGAACTTACGAGTTGAGCTAAAAAAGTTTGAGAACCACTGGCTTAGAGTGCCAAAGACAAATGATGCTCTATCTCAGGAGAGAGTCGTAGTTTACCAATAAAACCATTAACGTGTTGAATCTCAGTTCACACCGATAAACAACATTGCGTAGGTGTTGGTGCGCCTGTTCAACGTGCATTACCAGCAAGTCAGCAGCTGGACTGGCTTCAACACCAAACCTAGGAGTGGCGTTAACATTCTTGAAGACAACATTGCGTACCTGCAACATTGCTTAGGTACCTGCATACTTCAGAATTTCTGAAATACATTTTTGTGTTGCTTTTTTTATTTGCACATCATTCTTCAGTTTCTCTACATTAGTCTTTTTTCCTGCCTTCTCCGGGTTGGAGATGAGGTTCTGCCCCAGGTGGAGGAGTTCAAGTACCTTGGGGTCTTGTTCACGAGTGAGGGAAGGATGGAGCGAGAGATCGACAGGCGGATTGGTGCAGCGTCTGCAGTGATGCGGAGTCTGCACCAGTCCGTCATTGTAAAAAGGGAGCTGAGCCAAAAAGCGAAGCTCTCTATTTACAGGTCTACGTTCCAACCCTCACCAATGGTCATGAACTTTGGGTCATGACCGAAAGAACAAGATCACGGGTACAAGCGGCCGAAATGAGTTTCCTCCGTAAAGTGGCTGTACTCTCCCTTAGAGATAGGGTGAGAAGCTCAGTCATTCGGGAGGGGCTCAAAGTAGAGTCGCTGCTCCTCCGCATCGAGAAGAGCCAGATGAGGTAGCTCGGGCACCTAATTAGGATGCCCCCTGAACGCCTCCCTAGTGAGGCGTTCAGGGCACGTCCCTCCGGAAGGAGGCCCCGGGGAAGACCCAGGACACGCTGGAGAGACTATGTCTCTCGGCTGGCCTGGGAACATCTTGGGGTCCCCCCGGAAGAGCTGGAGGAAGTGGCCGGGGAGAGGGAAGTCTGGGCCTCCCTACTGAGGATGCAGCCCCCGCGACCCGGAAACGGCTAAGCGGGAGAAGATGGATGGATGGATGGATAGTCTTTTTTCTTACTGTGACTGAATATTAGGGTCTTTAATTGGTTTGAATCTTATCTTTTCTAAACACAGTTGATTAAATTAATGCCAGAATGTTTTTGACATGACACAAATGTTATAATCTTTTTACCTCTGCTGACGTACTTTCAAAAATAATATATTCATTCAATACAGTGTTGCAAACTAGGGCTGGGCGATATGTCTGAAAAATGTATCACGATATGAGTGTTTCATATCAGTCAATATCGATAATTATTGATTCGTTGATTTTTTTTTTAACTTGTTCAAAATAAGGACCAGAAGAATTAAAAATTTTAATAGTTTTATTTTAAACAAAATATTTAACATTTAAAAAGAGGTCAACAAAACTATGGAAAAAAAGTCAATTAAAAAAATGAACTGTTAAATGTAAATAAAATATAGTAAATAAAATCTTAACCAAAGACAATGTGCAACACATTTTGTAAATAATAAATCAGTGCACACCTGAGGTAGAACTAACATCTCACATGGAATGTACAGCAGGACATGTGATAAGAAAATATGATGGGGGCAATTTTGGCATTTATTTCCTCATTTATCGTGAAATTATTTTCAAACCCCCCCCCCCCAAAAAAAAAAGCACAGCAAAAGGAAAAACAACTAATAGTGTGTTTATTGTTTAATATAAACCACTGTGGCTGAATGTTGTTTATTTTATATCTGATAATTATATTTGATAAATATCTCAGATTTCTTCTAATCAAACCAGATCAGGCTTGATGATTTAATCATTAATATACCAAGAGCAGTACTAATAACATATTTTCTATTGATATTGACTACATCTCTATTGTTATATATATCGTTTAATCACCCAGGCCTGCTGCAAACCACACATTTTGAGTGCTAAATGACTGTTGTAGCATTACTCTGGCCTGAGTTATGGCTTAAGTTTCTCCTATCTCTGAAAGCTACTCGGTACACAGGGATGTCCGCCTAATTCAATATCTAGCCGGGTTCTCGCCAGCGCTGTTGAGCGTATGGGCCCCGGACGTTGTAATTTTGCTCCCCTACGAAGCAATGGCGCCCCCTACGCTCCATTTTCAGCACCGTAGGGAATTTTCTGTTGTTCTTTCCTTTTTTAATCAGTATTGTCGTAATAATTGTTGCACACTTCCACGGTGTGCATGGGTTGTTTTAACTCATTTTAATCTGAATAACCGAGAAAAACATACATCAGCCACACCGTCTTTTTCAGCAATCTATTTATCTGATCTGCTCGGATGTTCCCGTCTTCACCTGAGGACCCCTATAGCCACTTAGCTGCCCCCGATGCTGCCTGTGTGCCCAGTCCAATATAAACAGTGTAGCCCCCCACCCGATCACCACCTCCATGATGACATTATCTGCTGCACTGTATATATATAAATATATATATATATATATATTTATATTTATCCTATTTATCCTTTATTCTCTATCTATCCTTTATTTATCCCTCATCCTTTATATTTTTCATTATTATTATTATTATTGTTGCTGGGTTGTTCTTTGTTTTTTTTTTATTTTTTGTTGTTGTTTGTTTTGTGCACCAACTACCAAGACAAATTCGTTGTACTGTCCTTAAAACTGTACATGGCCATTAAAAACATTTCTGATTCTGATTCAACCACACATAACAGCGTGTAGCATCACATGAAGCTTCTCGTCATGTTTGTAACTAACAAGGGATCATTGTACATGTGTGCGCACGGATGTGAACACCGTCTGGTGGAAACATGTTTAGGCTTAAAGACACATGGGCTTCATTCTGGTCGGACAGGTTCAGGCCACTCTAATGTGCGCTTCCTCCACGTGTGTGTGCGTGCGAACGTGTGTGTGTGTCCCCTCCGTGCACGTGTGTGTGTGTGTGTGCCGGCGCATCATCAGTGTGTGTGCGTGTGTTCCAATATTACTGCAGGTCCCACATAATACCTCATTTAAATTTGAAAAGTGTGTTTTGGATTAAGTCGTTTGAATCAAATGTAATTTCTTGTCTCTACAGTGTGAGTATTTATTAGTGGAGGATCTATACCAAGCATGATTAACTCTATATTTACATTCCACAAATAACTTTTAGCTTTAAGGTAAGGATGGAACAAAGATAAAAAAATAATACAAAAACAACTTTAGCTTTACTTACTAAAGTTGACCCTCTGAGAGTTACACATTTTAAAGTTTTCTGCGCTGGTGGCGCTCACACGCACGCCACACGATCCCCTTATGCTGTGAAAAAATCCTGGTGAGAACCCTCAGAAAAAACCCTCTAGACTTTGTTTATCTTGGTGATACCAAATTCTGGTCTGGCCTATGGACTAGTACTACCATGGGTAGAAATCAGGAGAATAGAAGAAAAACACCTCTCAGGATGTATGCTGTCATATCTGAGATTACTTCATTCTTACTCTAATTTCTTGAGTTTATTCACCAGACAAGGAGGACAGTGATAGCTTTGACTTCATTTTTGTTCTTGTTTGTTCCTGGTATTCTTTGTGATATCACCACACTTCATAAAACATTCAATTTCAGCCATTCTTAAGCCCCAAAATAAACATCTGCCATTTTCTGCAGCGACATACAGTCGTAAAAACACCAGAAATGAGTTGAGAAGTCAAGTTGGGCAAAAACAAGAAATCACAGTAAGAATGAAGTAAAAACACTTCTATGCATCTGTCTACTGGAGTCCACGTTCCACAATGCAATGCAAGAAACTTTTCCGACAATGTTAAACAGAATGTTTACAGTGGAGATCAAAACAATATTTCAGGCGGCAATTTAAAATGTTTGCTCTGTGGAAGGAAACCTTTTTCTGTTGAATTAAGACAATGTCATTAATGAGTTGAGTTCTAATGAATGTTGGGTGCTTTATTTTGCACAAAATTTTAGAAAAGTTTATGATCTCAAAAACCACTTGTTTAGGCTTAAAGGTCAATAATTATATTATGTTGCTAACAGGTTAGCTTCTATTTTTGTAGTTCTGAAACACCTAAATGGTTGGGAATTGTTCAATCTGGCAACTTTAGGACAATGTGCAAACTTGCTCTCTAATAAGCCCCGCCCATTAACAACACCAATGAAAGACGGAGATAATCAGTGGTCACAATGTAATTCTGGTTGCCGAAGAAGCTTGGTGAGAAAAAATGAGCAGCATCTAATCTGAGAATGTAAATGACTTAATGGAGCTTGTGGAGATACTTTTCCTCTGAACACATTGAGGGACTGCTTACATTGACAGTGTCCTGCTTTGGGGATAAAGTCATACCAGTATCTGCTGTGCTGTTGCCGTTGGAAACACAGTGGTAGGTGAGAAGCCAGTGGCGGAGCATTGAAAAGGAGAAGACGTTCATCCATTGGTCCTCAGTAAAACCCTGTCCCACACACAGCACGGTGAAGAAATCACCACACACCGTCCCATCCAGCTCTGCTGTCGGCACCGGCTGTTGAGAACAACATACAACATCAGCATCAGCCAGTCACAGAAAATATAACCTAAACCAAAGCTTTAAGTCACGACTGGGCTGTAAGGATACACTCAACAGCTGATTCCATTCCAATCCCAACTCAAAAAATAAAAAAAAAACTCAAATCAAAGATTGGGATATAATGATGCACTTAACTTCTTTCAATTTGAATACATACTAAGAGATCATATTTTACAGAAAAAACAGATTAGTATAATACATAAGTTTTTGTTTTTTGGACAGATTAAAGTTCTTCTCCCAGCGCTGCTCTTGGTTCAGCCCCGAGTGTGCGGTTGAACCAAGAGAGAGACTGTGACGTCTAAACAAGCGGCACTAAAACATCCTGATTCCCAACCCTTTGTTCTGTGACTGATTTGTGATGAGAAAATAAATTTAAGAGACACTGACAACAAAACATAAAACAAAATCTATAACAAAACTGTCAAATCATTTAAAAAAAAGACTAAAATGAGACTAAAACTACATCATTTCTGGATATAAGTACTTTTTTCCCACGCTTTGAACCCTGCAGCGTAAACAATGACGTGGCTAATTTGTGGATTTTTTCCGATTTTACAAACTTCATGCTGCCAAAAAAAATGAGCTCTATCATATTAGACCAATTAAATTGCTGTTACGGAGGACCAATGAAACTGTTCACACTAAATCGAGAGCGCTCCCACTGAATCATTCTGATGAGTCATTGTGTCATGATGCATACACCCTGGACTGAGGCTGATGTAAGGAGAACTGACAGACGGAGCCATAGCGGAGATCAGAACAGTCTGGATACAGTAAAAGTCCAAATATTGTTCTTGTTCTACATCACCTGTCTTTAATATTTGTTAAATATTTTTTACTTCTCGTCGTTCTACCTCACCTTTGTTCATTTCAATAAATGTAACTTTTTTTTTAAATTGAGACTCGTGCCATCAATGTGTAATTTTTATGATGTAAATTGAGGGAGCAAAAGTAGTATCGCCTCCAAATATCGGCTTAAGAAAATCTGCAGTCTGTGTCGGGAATCTGCATCGGCCCTAAAAATTCCATATGGGTCTATCCCCCTAAATGTTGTGAGATGTGTCTAGCTTGAATGTGTTTTAGATCAGGCAGCTCAGTGCGCAATTGAGAGTGAGTGCATGTGCACGGCCGATGCGGGTGTGTATGAGTGACCCTGGGGAGCAGACGTGTGTGCGTGTGCCCGTTAGTCCTGAGTAGAGTCCGACACAGCGACCAGGACAGGTAGCGAGGTTTATATTTACAGTGCTTAATACTTAATAAAGTTAGCTCTCCAACAACAAAACAGCCTCTTCTTTCTATTCAGTACTACCTTTATTGGGCGTGCTGTCTACAGGATTGAACACCAGTGGAGAAGCTGCTTTTGGCTCTGGAGAGAACGGATCTCCCGTGTCCCCCAACCATGGTTAGGAGATGAAAACAGAAAAGGTTTGAACAGAAACGATAAACAGCATGAAGATACCAAATCACCACGTTTAGTTTGTTCAGAAGCGATCGCGTCCGTATTCTGACTCAGAGTCTGGACTCACTGTGATCGCTCTGCGGTAGTTCACAGTAAGAAGAGCAGATGAAGTGGTTTATCAGTCTGGTCATAGTAAAAAGTGACCATTTTCTGTATTTTTTATTTACAAGGCTGGGAATGTGTGTGTGTGTGTGTGTGTGTGTGTGTGTGATGTGGAGGGTGATCCCTGACCTGACGGGATCGCTGTCCTGTGAAGAATCCACCTGATGAAGCTCCTCCTCCCTGCATGGTGCTGGCGTAACGCAGCCATTCCACCAGCTTCTTACTCAGCAGTGTCACATGATCTACAGTCAGTCCAGGAGAGGAGGAGATCTAGTGTGAATACATCCAATCAGAAAACAGGAGCTGAATAATGGCTCCACCCACCTTCAGTGAGGCTCTGGGGGCTATGTGACAGGATGCTGTTGATGATTGGCAGAGTGTGTGTGCGTGAGTGAGCTGGAGCTTCAGAGAGTCGACCTTCCAGTGAGTGAAGAATGTGAGCGCAGAGAGAAGACAGATTGTCTCTGGATCTGGCCTGTTCCAGAAGAATATCACCAATAAACCACTGACATTTAGAACTTTTCAGGGTTAGCATCAATTACATTTATCAATTACAATTACATCTTCAATTGCGATTACAGTATAAGTCTGTGTGTGTGTGTGTGTATATAAGTCTGTGTGTGTGTGTGTTGTAGCACAAATCAGAAAAGTAAAACTGCGCAAAAACAAAACATAAAGCTCCAAACTACATGAGTGAGTAAGTAAATTAAAGTATTATCTATTCTATAATTTTTTACCTTTGAACCGAGTGGTCAGAGCTTAGCTTCCATGTACGGCACCACAGATAATCTACAGTTTTCCAGAAGGAGAATTGAACAGGTTGGAACGTTGTCTGTAAAAGACTCACCAGTGGCTGATGGTTTCAAACGATCTATTCAGAGAGCTCTATGTTTCGGTCTAAACTATCTTCTTCTCTATCGCTCGTGTGTTTACAGTCTGTGTCGGCTTGGCTGTGTGCGCAGCGATTGGCTCTGGCCGCACACGTGACTCTTGCTCGGGTGAGGAGCTTTGTAGTGAAATAGATATAGATGGTGCGCTAGCGCCCCCTCACACCCTGAGGTCAAAAGCTGAATAGGTTTCATTTCGGGGCCGTCCAGAAGTGAAATTAAATTAAAATAAACATTTTGAAATGACCAAATTACTCCAAAATAACAGATACACACATTTGGGGTATTTGGAACCCGTTGACCAAGTTTCAGGTCCAACTGGCACCGCGTCTGGGAGATATTTGCTCCACACACACACGCACGCACACAATTATCGTTACACACACACCTTGCTGCTTTGTAGATTACAATTACAAAGTAAACTATCTGAACTCAATACAATAGCAACAGATTTTTTTCAACCATAATTACAAGTATAATTACGTGATAATTGTAATTAATTATCAATTACGCGATTACATACCCTGACTTTAAGCCACTCTGAGACCAGTTGTCCCCCTCCTACCTGTGAGAGCAGCAGGCCTGCAGCGTGGCTGTTCAGAGGTCTGATGTTCTCCTGGATGTGACTCAGATCCTGGTCAGAGAGTGACAGCGTCTCTCTGAGCACAGACACACTCAGCACCTGGAAGTGCTCTGCAGGAGACGACAGCAGCAACACGAGCCTCTTCTGAAGCTCTGATGGTAACCTTCAGTCATAGAAGACAGAGGTCAGAGGTCAGGAGCAGGGTTTGGGTCCATTTTCATTGTCATAGCATAACTGATAAAGAAATTACAATTCTCATTTAATCGTAATTTAAAAATTGTGATTGTAATTGCCATGGAAATTCTACAACAACTGCCAATTACAATTTAATCAAAGGCAAAACTGTGAAACCATGTTCAATCAATCAATCAATCAATCAATCTTTATTTGTATAGCGCCAAATCATAACCAATGGTATCTCAAGACACTTTACAGTAGAGCAGTCTTAAGGACGGACTCTTCATTTTATGGATACACACATATGCATATATACGTATATACACATACATATGTATCCCACACCCAACATGAATTCATCATGGCGGCAAGGAAAACCTTCTGTTAAGCAGCAGGAACCTTGTGTGGATCCCATTCCAACACATCCACGTTATGCTGTGGTGGGTGTGTTACAGTTCTGCTTTACACATACGTAGTTAACAATTATCAAAATATGTTTCATATGGAGTTTTTCTGCTACCTGTCAGTTTCCTTCAGCATCATGTGAAAAAACAATTATTCGGACACAATCAAGGGAAAAAATCAGTGAATTTTACAAGATTCTTGCAAAAGGAGGAAAGTCATGATACCATTTGTTAAAGAAAACTTGGGAGAATGATTTAGGGTTGACTTTTGAAGATGATGTCTGGTCAAACATGTGAATGTACATACCTCACATTTACTAGCAATAAAATTAAAGAAGCTAATTTTGGATTTATCTATAAATTGTACCTTACACCAGTTAAAATGCACAAAATTTCAAAAGACAAATCTATAAAGTGTCCTTGATGCAAAGTGGGGAATGGAACATTTCTGCATACGTTTTGGGAATGTGAGCGTTTGAAAAGTTTCTGGAGCTCAGTATATTCATTTACACAAAAAACACTAGAAAAAGTCTTTGATATGAAACCTAACCTATATTTGCTAAATGATACGCAAGATCTGCCTTTGGACAGGATGAAATGTAGACTATTATTTACAATAACATACTTTGCAAAGAAATTTATATTTTTAATCTGGAAGGATGACTGAATTAACTTTCAAAAAATATAGACAGGGTCAAAGTTTTTAAGATTTATGGAACCCAATACTTTCCAGCATGGACGTTTTCTCTAAAATGTAATCAATAGTACTAGTACAGTGCCCGTTGGAAGTATGCATTCATGTGGGATCTTAAGTACAGTTAATTATGGTCAAATGAGTATTTGTTTGAAGGTTGTATGTATATAGAGGTGTACATACTCTGTACTCTGTAGTGTTATAAAGGGGTTTATTTGTGGGTGTAAAATAAAATAGCGTGTGCTATTTCCTTGGTTTAATTCTATGAAACATGTGCATGATAAATGTGTTTGTTGTTTTTTTAATACTCATTTTTATATTATATTATATTTGTATCTTTCTGTTGTCTTTTTGTGCATTTTTTGTATAATTATTGTTTTTTGTTGCCATTGTAGTGATTCTGGAGTCATTTTGTGTATTTTTGTATCTTTTTTAGTGTAGTTTTGTGCATTTGTATTGTTATTTTGTGTATTTTTGTATAAATATTTAGTTTTGTGTATTTTGAGTCATTTTCATATGTTTGTTGTTGTTTGATGTATTTTTCTGTAATGTATGCGCTTTGGAGTCATTTTGTGTTTTCAAAGCCTTTTGTATATTTTTATGCATTTCTGTTGTCATTTTGTGTACTTTTTGTATAAATATTGCTTAGTTTTTTTGTTTTACGTCATTTGTGCATTTTTTTTGTATAATTGTTTTTTGTTGCCTTAAGTAGTGTGATTCTGGAGTCATTTTGTATCTTTGTTTAGTGCAGTTTTTTGTATTTCTGTTGTCTTTTGTGTATTTTTTTGTACAAATATTTAGTTTTGTGTATTTTGAGTCATTTTCATATTTTTGTTGTCGTGTTTGGTCTGTGTGTTTGGGGGGGGGATCCATTCTAAATGTTCACCACCAGTCCATCCACGTGTACCTGCCTAACTTTCACTAAACTTATCTATTTTCAGTAGTTAGATGTAGTGGCAGGTGTGTCGTGAAAGACTTTCACTATGTAACACCGTCTACGTAACATGTAAACACTTATATCTGACTCAACACGACAGTCACTACCACCCTATGGACGGGTGTCTTGACACAGACTGTAACCAGACTAAATGTTGGTTTGTTACACACTCACACTCACATACCTGCACACATGTCACATAGACGGTGATCAATAGTGAAGCGCACCTGATCAATGTGTGTGTGTGTGTGTGTGAGACTCTCTACCTTGGACTCTAATCTCCTCCGTTGGTTCTCACACACACACACACACACGCTGCTGATAAATGAGCAGCTTTGAACACAGCAGCCATTGCTGTCAGTAACTTCAGGGTGAGTCTGTCTGGTCTAAATAGCGAACGGTCAAACTAACATGAAAATTAACGTTTTGAAATGTCATCACCAGATAATGAACAGTAAAAAAGTATTTTTCCTCAAAAGAGAAAAGAGAAGTCCACGGGAGCTCACGCACACACTGGAAGTGAGCTGTGTAGTGAAATAGATATAGATGGTGCTCTAGCGCCCCCTCACACCATGAGGTCAAAAGCTGAATAGGTGTGACTTCTGGGTCATCTACAAGTGAAATAAAATTCAAATAAACATTTGGAAATGACCAAAATAACAAATGCACACACTCGGGGTATTTGAAAAATGTAATTGACCCTAAATCTGGTCAGTACTGCCATCAAACCATCTTTAAACATACAGGAGTTAAGATAAAGGTAATGGAGACACATTAGAGCTGTATTAATGACATGATTATCATTTTATTTGTTAAATCAATGGATGGATGGAAAGGCAGTTCTTAACATGGGGACTTCAACTGTCTGCAACATGTTAAGTGTTTCCAGAGTCAGCACACACAGCTGACAATGTATAACTCCAAAATTAATTTATGATCAACCCTGGCCTAGCAGTGTCTCAGAGCTGTTATCAGCTACAAATCTTTGTTTCAACCTGCCAAAAGTTTGGCTCATCTGGGTGTGTGGTTTATTCCTTACTTAGACTTTGACACAGCACTGTCAGTAGTTTACGACCAGTTAATAGGTAAATTAGAGTCAGCACCTGCCAAAGCTCTTATTTTGTTAAAAGGTACTTGTAGTAAAAATGTAAATAACAACAAATGTATTACTAATAAACTAAATACACCTTTTCATGGTGACATCATCATCCGCAGTGTTGGGAACGTTACTTTAAAAAGTAATTAGTTATAGTTACTGACTACTTGTTCCAAAAAGTAACTGAGTTAGTAACTGAATTACTCTATAATAAAAGTAACTCATTACCAAGGAAAGTAACTATTTACTGTTAAAAAAAAAAGTTGTTATTTGTCAAATAATTCAGATTTTTTAGATACGTGTCGTTGTGAGGTGTTTCATTAAATTAGAGTTGTTTACAACACCAGAAGTCTTCACTCCTGGTGTTGTGCTTCCGGCAGCTGAGCTGACAGCAGCTAAAGAGCAGAGCGGAGCTCACAGAGGAATTTATTTACTAAACATGAACTTTTTCTTCTGAGAAATGATACGATACCTCAACATCAAACTCTATCATTTACCATCTGACTCTGGCTCTGAGGTAATCACTACAAGTAGCAAGCTAACTAGCAGAAGAATGGCTCTTTCCACAACAGAATACAGCAGTCTCCTCCAAAAGATTACTGAACTGGAGACTACAGTGCGAGGAATACAAGTAAACATTGAGGTTAATGAACACTGTGGATATGATAATGATACGACTGTGCCGCTGTTTCAAAACAGCGGAGTGGATAAAGCTAACTCGCTACCAGCCCGTGCTAACAAAGCTATCAGGCCTAGGGAGGATCCTGTTCCCGTTGATAAGCCAACAGGTGTGAGTCCTCCCTGGAATACTCTGGGAGCTAAGCCTAAGAAAAAGTCATATCCACTTCAAAGGCTAACGGGCCGAGCAAAGCGCCCTGATATCAATAATGAGACGGACTGGCCTGCACTCCCTTCTCAGACTGCAGCCTCAACATCAACTCCCTTGTCTGCCCAGGCACAAAAGTGGACATCTGCTAAAGGCAGGAGTATCACCAAGTCACAAACCCAGTTTCATGTAGAACTGGGTAAACGATTCGCCCCACTGCTGAATGACCTAGGATCTGCTCTAATGAGGTCAACACACAACCTTCTGGAACTGTGAAGACTGAAAGTGCTTCAGGAAAACAAAAGTGACATGGTAGGCCAAAGCAACAACCTCACACACTGATAGTGGGAGACGTTTCTGTTAAAGATGCTCAGAAGATGTTCAGCAGCAACGTGAAAGTGATCTGTTTACCTAATGACACAGTATCAGACCTGGCTGACAAAATCTTGCATATTGTTGCAGATTACCCACGTTTGAAAAATGTTGTGATTCATTTTGGGTTAAATGATTTAGCCAAGGAGGAGTCTGAGGTGTTAAAGCAAGAATGCTAAAAACTGTGAGCTGTTTGCAGCCTAAAGTGTTCATCAGTGGCCCGATACCTCCAGTCCACAAAGGAGATCTGAAATTCTCAAGGATTTACTCTTTGAATAAATTTCTGTCTTCGGCTTGTGCTGCCCTTTCACTAAATTTTATAGAAAATGTTCCTATTTTTTGGGAACGTGGTCATCTTTTTAGAGCAGATGGACTGTGTCTAAACAAGGCTGGAGTAAAACTCTTCACATCCAACTTGTTTTACTTCACCAGTCACACTGCTATCAGTTCTGATAAAGACAGACAACATGTACCATCAGAGAACAACACAACAAGGAAAGAACATGGAGTCCATGAGCTTCCAGCAAGAAATCAAAATCACCAAAATGAAGAGGTCAACCCAACCCCCACATCTCAGGACCCACCTGCTTCACCCCAAAATTCACCTACTTCCACCTCATCCAGCTTCTCTCCTACCCCTGCCTTCTTGGATTTAACTGCCCAGATGAACGAGCTGGTTCTGGCTGGTACAAGACTGACACCCCACCCTTTACCCCACCATGGTCCCATCTTATCTCCTCTAAAGAACCAATCAGCACCACCCATCCCTCCTCGACGATACCAGGCTCAGGATCACTCTTCTCCTCAGGCCAGATGTGTTCATCTTAGAGCGACACAGGTCTGATGTGTGCTGGGTCCGGACTGCAATAGCTCTATTTTTAGGAACAACCAGAAAAAGTCAGGGCCTTATGGAGTTAATGCAGCTTCTTTAATTCCTGTGGTGACAGGTAACACAGGTAAAATTGTGAAATTAAAGAAAAACAAAAAGCTTAATAGAGATAAAAATGTGACTCCTATAACATGTCATCCAAAAAGTCCACCAGTGTCTCCAGTAAAGTCTTTAAAATTAGCTCTTCTTAATGTTAGATCTCTTGTTAACAAGTCACTACTAATTAATGATTTTATTTTAACACATCACTTGGACTTTTTATTTCTTAATGAAACGTGGTTGAATGATGGTATCAGTAATACTATTCTCAATGAAAGTTCACCACAAGACTTTATTAATTTAAATAAGTGTCGTACTTACAGGAAAGGTGGTGGAGTTGCTGCCATTTTTAAATCAATATTTCAGTGCAAAGAAATAACATTTGGTGATTTTATCTCCTTTGAATATATGTCATTCTTACTGAAGGGTGATTCAAGAGTTCTGTTTTCAACAAAACTCCAAATTCATCTAGAACTAAACAAAAAAAGTCTGCGAAAATTCAATGATGGCTTGTGATGAAATTATTGCCAAAAATGTCAACAACTCTCGCACGTTGTTTTCTGTAATTGAAAAGCTCACAACCCCCCCAGATCAGATAGCCCCTGAATTACTGTCAGCTGGAAAATGCAATGAATTTTCTGTATATTTCAATGAAAAAATACAATCAATAAGGTCAAACATCAGAACAAACCAGCAAAATTACAAAAAGCTTGAACAGCTTCAACCACTGAGGGAGGAGTCAACTACAATGTTAGAGTTTATTACAGTGAACCCAAAAACAATAGAGGAAACTGTTCAGCAGCTGAATCCATCAACGTGTTGCCTTGACACAAAACCCTCAAACTTCTTTAAAACTGTTGTAAAGTCATTTATCACTGATTTGTGTCAGATAATTAACTGCTCATTCCAATCAGGCACCGTACCAAAATCCCTGAAAGTAGCTGCTGTTAAACCTCTGTTAAAAAGAGAACACTGGATGCCTTTATACTGGCTAACTATAGACCAATCAGAACCTTCCATTCATGGCCAAGATCATTGAGAAGGTGGTCTTCAACCAACTGAGTCAATTCTGAACATTCAACAAAATATTTGATAAATTTCAGTCAGGTTTTGGTTCTCATCACAGCACAGAAACTGATCTGATCAAAGTGATCAATGACATAAGGTTGAACGCTGATTCAGGAAAAGTATCTGTTCTCATTCTATTGATCTAAGTCTGCATTTGACACTGTAGATCATACAGTTTTGTTGCACAGATTGTAAACATGGGTTGGACTTAGGGATGTAACGATTCACTCAACTCCCGATACGATTCGATTCACGATACTGGACTCACGATACGATTCTCTCACAATTTATTTTACAAAATGGGACTGTAGAAAAATGATGACTGAAAAATATTCCTTTTTTTTTTGGCTTCAAAACTATAAAAAAAACTATTCTATTTTCCTTTTATTTTTCATTGTCAAAAGAATCCCTTGATAAACTATTCAAAACAATGCAATTTAACTAAAAATAAATCTTGAATGAAATAAATAAAGGAATAATACAAATGAAGAAGCCTATTAATTTAAATTCTGGTTCTATAGTAAATAATGCAGAACTGCATAATAGTTCTTCTTAAAAGTGCAACTGAAAATGTATTTGGCCCTTAACAATTGGACTTAAAAAAAAACAAAAAAAAGAAACAGTCATTGCATTGTATTCAGATATTTGTTTGGACCAGCAGAGGGCGCTGGTAACCCAGTGGTCGGTTGGCATGCAGGTATCTTGCAGTGAAGAAGAGATGCTATGCTAGCAGACAGAGCTAATAGAAAAACGTGACTTTCACAGATATTCATGTAATATTACAGATATTTTTTCGGTGCTCGGGGGTAAGGAATCATTTAAGAACATGTCTAAAAGTAAAAGGAGGCCAGAAAGAAAGTATTAGTAGATTCCGCCCAACGCCAACACTTCTGGATAGCGCCCTCTGCTGGTTAAAAAAAGTACTGTGATTCAATTTTCACAGTATCGATGTGGATCGTGATACCTATGAATCAATTTTTAACTGCCTTACGATTAATCGTTACATCTCTAGTTGGACTAAATGTTAAAGTAATGCAATGGATTAAGTCCTACTTGGAGGATCAAAGCTATTTTGTAAACATTGTAAACTTTGAATCTGACAGATTACCAATGTCCTGTGGGGTTCCTCATGGCTCTGTTCTTGGACCTCTTCTGTTTAGCCTTTATATGCTTCCTTTAGGACACATTTTACAGAACTGTGAGGTTGATTATCAGAGCTACGCAGATGACACACAACTATATCTATCACTGAACCCAGATGACTATGGTCCCATTGAGGTGTTGTGTGACTGTTTAGAAAAAGTAAACTGCTGGATGAGTGAAAACTTCCTTCAACTAAACCATGATAAGATGGAGGTGATTATCTTTGGTAACAAGGAAAAGAGGACTGCTGTCAACAAGTATCTGAGTCTGGATCTTTAGAAGATAAAGACCAAGTCACGAACCTTGGTGTTCTGATTGACTCAGATCTTACATTCAGCATCAGATCAAATCTATCACAAAAACATCTTCTACCACCTAAAGAACATCTCCAGAGTGAAAGGTTTAATGAAAAAAAAAACGCCGTTATTTTAAACACCATTATTCCAAACACTGGTCATCCGGGACATTTTCCTTAGCAACGCCCTCTGCCATTTTAAGAGGGGTTTACATTTGCCTGACAACCACTTTTTACCGCGGACAACACAAAGGTTTTACTCAACGTCGCACGAATATTGCAGCAGATTGTAGCCCAAGGCCAAGCACTGATATGATGGGAAGTTTCATCTGGTTGGGTCGGAATCATGTCCATACCAAACACCTCAAGGTTCATGGAAAACAACCCTGACAACATGGTCAGATCTCTAATGACCTGATATTTATGAGTAGCTCATTAACAGCTCTGGTGTCTACACAATGGAGAAGATGAGGACTTACAAAAGCTTGGATGTATATATTTTCTTCACGGTAGGCTCATGTATGTGTGTTTGTGTCTATATAGGTCTGTGTCATCATGATAACTGGCTTGTTACACGATGTGGCTATGCTAAGCTTGCACCGCTAATAATATAATAATAATGATACAGCCTAAATTAAAACATAAATGGGTATGAAACATTTTTTTCAATCAATCAATCAATCAATCTTTTATTTGTATAGTGCCAAATCATAACCAATGGTATCTCAAGACACTTTACAGTAGAGCAGTCTTAAGGACGGACTCTTCATGTTATGGATACACACATATGCATATATACGTATATACACATACATATGTATCCCACACCCAACATGAATTCATCATGGCGGCAAGGAAAACCTTCTGTTAAGCAGCAGGAACCTTGTGTGGATCCCGTTCCTATGATGAACAGCCATCCACGTTATGCTGTGTTGGGTGTGTGCAGAGGAAAGGGTGGAGACAGAGTTGTTGAGACTCTGTAACTCCACACTGAGGATCCCACGGACCTGCAAGACAAAAGCCAGAAGGAGAACAGGAGCAAACACACAAGGGAAGAAGCACACATAGAGGGAGTGTTTGAGAGAGGAATGGGACCCTCTCCGGTCCCTCTCTAACCTAAATGACCTCTCTCTTAACGCCCTCTCCAACCTCTCTCCAACCGAGCATGCCAGACCCCCCCTTAAGCGACTTGCTCGGGCAGCCTGCTAAAAGAGAATTACAATAATCCAGTCTAGAGGTAACAAAAGCATGGACTAGCTTTTCGGCGTCGCCCTGAGACAGGATAGATCTGATTTTAGCAATGTTACGGAGATGAAAGAAGGCAGTTCTTGAAGTTTGTTTTATGTGAGAGTTGAAGGATAAATCCTGATCAAATAGAACCCCAAGGTTTCTAACAGTTGTGCTTTGTGCCAGAGTAATGCCATCTAGGGCAGTTAGGCTAGCATAGGTTTCTCTAAGGTGTCGTGGACCCAGTACAATGACCTCAGTCTTGTCTGAGTTAAGAAGAAGAACATTTTGGTCCATCCAGGCCCTAATGTCCTTTAGACAGGCCTCAAGTTTAGATAGCTGATTTGTCTCACCTGGCTTCATTGATACATACAGTTGGGTATCATCAGCATAGCAGTGAAAGTTAACAGAGTATTTTCTCATAACATTACCAAGGGGGAGCATATAGATACAGAAGAGGATTGGACCTAGCACAGAGCCCTGAGGAACCCCGTAGCTTAATTTAGTGTACACAGAAGACCTATTATTCACGTGTACAAACTGGTACCTATCAGATAGGTAGGACTTAAACCAGTTTAGGGCAGTCCCTGTGATTCCAAGTAATTCCTCTAATCTCTCTAGTAGAATATAGTGATCTATAGTGTCAAAAGCTGCACTAAGATCTAATAAAACCAGCACTGAGAGTCGTCCTTCATCTGAAGCCCAGAGTAGATCATTAGTTACTTTAACTAAAGCAGTCTCTGTGCTGTGTTGAGCTCTAAAACCTGACTGGAAGTCCTCGAACAGGCTGTTGTTTTGAAGGAAGTCACAGAGCTGAGCTGCCACAACTTTCTCAAGAATCTTTGAAATAAAAGGAAGATTAGATATAGGCCTGTAGTTTGCTAAAGTGCTGGAATCAAGAGTAGGTTTTTTGAGAAGGGGTTTGATTACAGCTACTTTGTGGGTGACCGTGGCTCAGGTGGTAGTGGGTCGTCTTCTGATCGAGAGGTTGGGGGTTCGATCCCAGTACCTGACTATGTGTCGAAGTGTCCTTGCGCAAGACACTGAACCCTAAGTTGCTCCCAGTGGTCGACTCTCTTCTTCTTGCTTCTCTCAACGAGGACAGTCGCACTCTCTGTTTCTCCCTCCTTCCTTCTTATCTCTCTCCCAGCTGCTGCTTTGTCTGGTCTTGTGAGCCTAACAAGAGCCTCTCTCTGTAACTCATCCAAAACCGGAATAATGGAATTAATTAGTTGGTCTCTCAGTGCTATCGATCAGATTTTTTCGACAAAAAGAACCGGGGGTGGTGAACCCGCATGTCCAAGCGGGACGTTTGCGGCTGGATACACCCTCGACCCTTGGAACAAGTGGCGAGTTGTGTGTCTGTCCATCCTTTCCGTGGAAGACGTGGAGGACATCTACATGATTGGAATAATGATAGTAGGCATGCTGCTGATCGGAGCTGGTGGCTTCCTCATCTATCGAAAAGTCCGTACTACGCTGGCGACTGTTTTGGAAAAGCTGCCAGTGATTTCTGAAGGATGTAGCAGGGCTCTGAACACTCAGACTCATGTGTTGATCGATATCAAAAGCAAGAGCTTTTGGATCGTCTACGCGTTATGGATAACAACTGGGAGAAGTTGGAGACCTGGCTTGGAAGTGGAAACTAGGCCATTCATTGGATTACAGCAGAGAGACCCAGGACAGAAGGCTATTGAAATTGACATAGCCTGTATCAAATCACATTGCTTATCTCCCTTTCGGCTCCCCAGCCAGCCAAGGCTAAAGCCAAGGTTGTCTCATCTCTTATCACCAGGAAGTTTCTGCAGACGGCGGCTCTTACCCCCACTCCCTCCCCCCGCTCCTTCCCTACATTCCCACCTGGAACTGTTGATGCTGAACTTTTCCACACGTCATTTGGTTGTCAGTAACGCAGCTACAGGTCTTCAAATTCAAATGCCTCGTTGGCCATCTTTCCCCACCTCCCATCCGCAGCTGCATGGAGGCGTGGTTGCAGCGCCCATTGGCAGCACGCCCATGTCCCCAAATAGCTGGAATCCTGCTGTTCTTCCCACCTGACCCCCTCCCCCAGCCAACCTCCCACCCAACCCTTCCCACATGCCTTGTCTCGAGTTGTTTGACTGTGTCATGCTTACATTTATGTTTGCAGAGGCGGTTTTTTTCCTGGTTTCACACTGTTTTCTCTGTTTAAGGAAATCAGTTTCAAACTGGCAGTTTTTTTCCCCCTCACCCCTCCTCTCCTCCTGTTGTTGATCCCTTCTTCACCTAAATATGTGGGCGCCGCAAAAGGCTGCTCCGGTGTGTTGATGTGTCTTCTTTCACTGCAACTACCAAGTCAAATTCCTCGTATTGTTCTAAACTGTACCTGGTCAATAAAGCTGATTCTGATTCTGATTCTGATTATTGGAGCGCCACATTCTCTCTAATTTACGGGTTGTTTGTTTGAGTGTGTGAGTTTCAGAGCTAAACCACGGAGCTTTCCTCTGACGTTTAATAGTTTTTTCCCTCAATGGGGCAATTGAGTCCAAGGTGGATTTTAGTAGACTAGCAGAGCTATCGACAAGCAGATCCAGTTGAGAGGGGTTATAATTAATATCCTAGTTATTTATTGGATGGTGCACTGAGTTTAAGGCAGCAGGAATGGCCTCTTTAAATTTAGCCACAGCACTATTGGACAGATTTCTACTCCTAACTATTTTATTGCACAGTGCGAGATCCTCTAGGATAATGTTAAAAGATATTAAAAAGTGATCTGATAGCAGAGGATTTTCAGGGTAGACTTTTAGTTCATTAATATCAAGGCCATATGTTAGAACAAGATCAAGAGTATGATTTAAACGATGAGTAGCTTCATTAATAGTTTGAAAAAAGCCAACTGAGTCTATTAGGGACATAAAGGCTGAGCTCAGGCTATCACTATCTTTGTCCACATGGATATTAAAATCTCCTACTATCAGTATTTTATCAGAACTGAGGACTAAGTTTGATATAAACTCAGAGAATTCTGATAGAAATTCAGAATAAGGGCCTGGAGGACGGTAAATTATCGCAAATAAGACTGGCTGGCAGGTTTTTGATTTGGTATGAGATAAATTTAGAACCAGGCTTTCAAAGGAAGTGTAACTGGCCTTTGGTTTAGGATAGATTAGGAGAGAGGAATGATAAATAGCTGCTACACCACCTCCACGGCCTATGTCTCGTGGCATATGAGTATTTAATCCAACTCTTTTTATTGAAATTTTTAAAGCAGTACAAAAACAAGTGCAAATACGAATGGTACATTTCTGAAGTTTGATAAAACCCTTACACCCCCTCCCTAGTCTCGCCCACCCCATTCAGGTCAAATAAACCAGGGACATATGGCAAAAAAAACAAAACAAAAAAAACAACAAAACACACAAGCACATTCACACACACACACAACACAGGAGACAGACAAACATAGGCTGAGAGAACAGAAGGGGAAATTATTCCCCATCGGAGTCTGAGGATAAATCAAGAGAGTTGACATATAATAGAAAGGGATTCCACGAGCTCTGAAATGCTTTAGCAGAGCCTTTTAGCGAGAACCTAAGTTTATAAAGAACTTCTTTAATCCAACGACCATGTGATGGGGGGTGAGCCAGCTTCCAATTGAACAGAATTAATCGCCTGGCCAGCAGTGTCGTAAATGCAATAGCGCATTTTAGTGACACAGAGAACGTGAAATCAGGAGATACGCCGAAAATGGCTGATAGTGGATTAGGTGGGGTGGTCTGGCCGTATGCCCTTCCCATTGTGTCAAAAATGTTCTCCCAGAAGGAGCACAGCTTAGGACACAACCAGAACATATGTATATGATTGGCAGGGGATTGTTTGCATCTATTGCAGGTATTGCTGACAGTGGGGTAGATTTTGGATAATTTTGCATTAGTGCAGTGAACTTTATGGAGGACTTTGCATTGAATAAGGCTATGGCGGGCACATATCGAGGAGGAATGAACCAGATTTAGGGCAGAGTCCCACTGTTGATCAGGTATGTTCATACTTAAATCGCTCTCCCACGAGGCTCGTATTAATGATAGAGGGTTCGGGGCAACCGAACCTAAGGAGGTGTATAGCACAGAGATACATTTTTTATGATTGGGGCCCATAGATAGCAAAATATCGATCAGAGTTTCCGGTGGACGGTTTGAAAAGTGTGGAAACAGCTTCTTAACGAAGTCTCTCGCCTGAAAAAAACGAAAAAGGTGGGAGTTTGGCAAATTAAATTTAGAGGAGAGCTCCGCAAAAGATGAGAAGATTCCATCTCTGTAGAGGTCTTTCACAGTGGCAATACCATAGTCATGCCAAGTTATGAATGTGGGGTCGGTGCGGGAAGGTTTAAATAAGTGGTTTTTAAGTAGCGGGGTCAGTAAACCCAAGTATTTCCTGAGCTGGCTCCATATTCTCATGGAGATCGACACCATAGTGTTAACACCTTTAAGGTTTAAAGTGAGAGGAAGTGATGAACATAGGGCAGAGCGTAGTGAGAAATGTGAGGTTGCCGTTTCGAGGTGCACCCAGGCGGGCCGGGGCTCGGAGCCTCCATCCATCCAGTAAAGGAGTTTCTGGATGTTGGCTGCCCAGTAGTATCGCCTAAAATTTGTGAGTGCAAGCCCTCCATCACGCCTGGGAGATTGTAAGACCGACTTGCGGATTCGGGCCGGCTTGGCTCCCCACAAGAATTTGGATATTAACTTGTCCAATTTAACAAAAAATGATTTGGTGATAAATATGGGGACATGTTGAAAAAGGTAAAGAAATTTAGGAAGAGTAATCATCTTGATCAAATTAACCCGACCAGCCAGAGATAGTGGTAAAGAACGCGGGAGCTGTTTAGCTAGTGAATTAATCGGGAACAACTCGCTTTTTTGGTAATTAAGTTTGTAACAGGAGTATATACCGAACCGCTCCAGAATGTCCAGGTGGCATATGAGTATTTAAATGACTGGGAGGAGTGGCTTCATTTAAACTAACATATTCATCTTGATTACTAGTAGAGATTTGGATCTCAGTGATCTAATATTTAATAGAGCACATCTAATGCTTTTATGTTTTGGTGTTTCTAGATTTGAGATTTTAATTTTTTTCAGATTTTTATAATTGATAGCTCTTTTATTTGATTTTTATGTTAAAATCATTGTGAAATTTGGGTCGGGGGACAGACACCGTCTCCATAAAATAATATTCATCACCATCACAACAGTTGCCATGGCGATGAACACAGCTATCCTGATAGCAATGGGAGGGAAACTGTCCTAAGGCAAGCGCAGAGGGGCGTGGAGGACTCCCCCTCTGTAACATGGTCTCATTCATGAGATGTCATAACAGTGACTGTCCCATGTTTTCTGATAGTAGAGATGCTCCCTCCAAAGTAGGATGGATTCCATCTCTTCCTATCAGGTTCGGTTTTCCCCAGAAGGATCTCCAAATATCAATGAAGCCCACCTCGTTTTCTGGACATCACCTCGATAGCCAGCGGTTAAATGATGACATGCTATAGGCTATACATGTCATCACTGGTCAGATTTGGTAAGGGACCAGAGAAAATTACGGAGTCCGACATTGTTTTAGCATAAGCACAAACTGATTCAATGTTCACTTTGGTTGCTTCCGACTGACGACGTCGGGAGTCATTAGTGCCGACATGGAGGACTATCCTATCAAACTTACGATTACTCTTTGCCAGCAACTTTAGATTTGATTCTATGTCGCCCGCTCTGGCCCCTGGGATGCACCTCACGATGCCCGCTGACTTCGCTAGCTTCACGTTTCTCACTATGGAGTCGCCAATTATCAGAGTTTGTTCCCCGGTGAGTGTGTTGTCCTCACGGAGGGGGGAGAACCTGTTTGAGACGTGAACATGGTGGTGTCCCGAGCGGCTTTTTGACCTTCGACTATGCTTACCACGGACAGTAACCCAGTCACTGCTGGCCGGGGGGGAGGCTAAGCTAGAGCTAGCATAGCTTAGAAGTTTAAAGGAGATTACACTGCCTCTAAGAGGCGAGGTTGCTTTTTACTTAACCTTCGTACGTTTAACTCTACGGTAAAAAATTAAAACAAGTGTTTTCAAGGCTAGAATATCAATGACAACAAGTTTGATTAGCGTTAGCAGAACACAGTAGTAGAGCGCTGCAAGCAGCGGTAGAGTGTAAACAGGAAATGATCGATACATCACCACGTCAGCACGTCTGCTGCTGCTGCTGCTGCTGACATGATAAAGGTCTATTATGGCTTCATACACATGATCAAAGTGTTTTTATCATTGATTCATCAATCATTAGTTAGAGGATGATTTGTTCCTTTCTTACTACAGGGTGAACACAAACACATCGCTATAATTTGATGACACGTTCCCACTTTGATGACAAATTTGACGTGGCACTGAGCTGGAGAAGCCACGCCTCCAGGAAGCTCTCTGCCGTGATTGACATGTAAATAGACACGCCTACGAAGATGAGCATTTCAGCGACCTTCGCGCAGTGCTATGTATGTATTTTATGTCAACGCCCCGCCCCCACGCTCTGTCTCGTGTTTATAAAGCAGCGTGAAGACAGCTACGGAGTGGGTGGGAGGAGGGCGGACCGTCCTCTGGCCCTACGTCACTGTTTGGGAAGGAGGATGTCAGTGTCCCGTCTATTGACACGCCCACTCATGAATATGCATTACTCTTCAGGGGCTAAAACTCTGGAAAACTGGCGAGTTTGGGAAAATAAACCTCAAATACTATGTTTTTGGGGTTCTTAGAACAAATGGAGATGGTGAAAAATAGCAGGACATTTGACCTTTAAGAGCTTAGTGTATTTTTATAAAAAGGTGCACATATTTTGTTTATTGGTAATACATTCAAACTCATTTCTATTATTCTATTATTTTCACTACAGGTACCATTTAATGAAGAATAACATTCATCTCTGTCATGCAAGGATGTTTGAAAGAAGTGAAGAAGCTACATTGATTTACATTTATCTTCATTATTTGCTGAGCAGTACTGTGCTTTATGTGAAGTGTTTACCTTCTACTGTGCTTGTTGACTGACAGAAGGAGGTAAAGCCTCTGCAGTGAGTCCACCGCCTCATGGCCCAGATCCTTGGCCTGCAGCAGCTTCACCAGGCGGCTGTAAAACTTCTGCAGCTCCTGCTCCTGAATCTCTCTGGAAACAACACCACAGCACACCAGGACCCATGTGACGGTTCTTTCATTGGTCAAACACTTTAGGATTGATGTTGAAGTATTATTGGATATTCTTCACAATAACTTTTTGTGAATGTGAACAAACAAATCCCTAAAAAACAGAGAGTAAAATAATCACTAACCATGAAGTACAGTATCATCTAAGGATTATGGTCCACGCAGCATAAAATTAAAGCTGTGAAGCCTCAGACATTGTGGCAGTGTGGTAAAACATCATCACAAACTCATACATTTTGTTTTGCAAATAAGAACCGTACCTGTCAAACAAATAGGGATGTAAGGATAGATTCTAAATTAGCTAGAAATCGATGCAAATAAGAAGGGATTAAATTCGATACAGTACAGAATGGGCTTCAATACTCTGCTTAAACAATAGGAGGCGCTGTGATTGATTTAGTGACACTTATTTAGACGCCACACTCTTGGTTCAGTTTGTAAGAAGGTTATAAGAATAAAATATATTAGGGGTGGGAACCTCTGGGTACCTCACAATATGATACGCGATACAAAGCTCACAATAATAATTATCTCACGATATGATGATACTGCTATTATCAATATATTGGTCAAAAATCAATCTACAATAATCTATGACAAAACAAGGAAGACAAAAAAATACAATTTTTATATTACATCTCTGAAAGACAATAAATTGAAAAAGTGTCCTATGAACAGAGCCAGGGCTCCAGACTGCAACTAAAATGGTTGCATATGCAAGTATATTTTCAGTGTGCGAGTGAATATTATATCTGGTCACATCCGTGCGAGTGCGTATGGTTCTACTTATTTTAGACGGAGCAGCTGAACGCTTCGTCATGTCCCTGTGTATTCAGTGGTTCACTGATGCTGAGATTTCCCATGTTCATGAAGGCATCATGGTTACGTTCAGCTTTCTCTGCCAATGTGTGTCTTTGTTTACATGTGTTCTGAGTGTTGATTGGCTGGGAGGCTGGGGAGAGGGCGGGCGTAAGCGGGGAAAAGAGGGAACAATTCGGTTACCACGGTAGCGTAGGTGTGTTCTTTGTGTGTTTGATTGTTTATTTTTGGTGTTACTACGACCTCCATTAAAGCCAGTAAAACTGTGATAACGATGCGAGTCACGTCATTAAAATACCTTTTGGGCTGCGGTGAGTGTGTGTGCGTGCCCCCCCTCCCTCCCCCCTCGCTGCACTAATAATCTACCAGCTGCAATACGTTCAATAAAATAATACTTTATGTCGGATTTGCTTCGGGCTCTGACCTACAATTTAAGTTAATGGGTCAGGCTCAGGTCGAGCTTTATGCTCATGGGCCCAGGTGAGGAGACGATGCACGTTCACACAACATGGCTGCAGGTGAATGAGCAGAGTATAAACACCAATGAGCTCCTTTGGAGTGCGGGTGGTCCACTATGAACGTTGCCAGACATAACGAGTCGTTCACTGAGTGCATGCTCACATTGAGAGCAGCAGCGGCAACCTGTGGCTCAGGGGCCTAATGTGGCCCTTTGACTCTTATACAATGGCTCCCTATAGCTTCTGTGAAGACCTACCTGCACATTTTAGTGAAAATGCAAAAAAGGCTTTGGAAAAAATAAAATAAAATAGATAATCGATAATGCGGAAAAATATCGCGACATATCGCCGTATCAAGATATCGTCACACTCCATTTAAAAATTTCTTGATAATAAGAACCTGTATTTTGACAAAAAAAAATAAAAAGACCTCTACGTATTAAAATTGAAAGGAGGAGTTAAGTGCATCATTGAATCACAATCTTTTTATTTTTTCTAATTTAATCATGATTCAAATTGATTGTTGGTTGAATGTATTCTTACAGCTCTACAAACAAGTACAGCATGTTTTAAAAAAAGAAACTTGACTTCAATTACAAACAATGATCCACTAAGTACAAAACAGGACATTTCTTTGTAAGGCTGAGAATTTGTGCCAAAAACTGTAGTTTTTATTGTATAGTACTTAAAAAATGTCCACCTTGCAGATTCACTCACAAATGCCAATAAACTAACTAAGAAATGTCAAGTAGACCTGTTTCTTTGAAGGTTTAAAACATGCAGTACTGGTTTGATAGGTACGTTTCTTATTTGCAAAACAAAATGTATGAGTTTGTGAATGATTTGTGAACTGTTGAGTAAAACATGCTTGTGTTTTTGTGAGGTTTAAGCGTGACTTGAACTCCAAGTGAAAGTAGATTATGTGAAATAAGTGCTAAACATCAGGAAGAGACGTTGAGTCAATTCTTTCCTTCTATCTTTGTTGTGAATGTTACTGTGACACCTCAGGGCAGTGGTTCACAACCTTTTTTGGGTCGTGATCCCATGTTGAAATCACAAATTAAATTTCTGACGACCCCACTTTTTGACCATGTTTGTGATATAGTGTTATGGGTAGCACTACAGTGACAACATGCACCAGCTCAGATATTTTTATAAACTAGATTTATATCTGAGGAAGTGAAAGTATACAATACAGTTGTTTGAGATTGTGTGATGATGTTTTAATTTGAAAAATCGAAAAACATTGCAAAAATATTATTTTTAATATTATTTAATGAATCATTTTAATACTGTTTTTTCTTTAACTAATTTTTATTTGAGGAAGTGAAAGTATAGAATACAGTTGTTTGAGATTTAGGGATGGCGTTTTAATTTGAAAAAGAATAATAACTTAAATATTTAAAAAAAAACATTATTATTTAATTACTTTAAAAAAAATTCTACTGTATTAAAAACATTACAAAAATATTATTTTATTATTATTTAATGACTTATTTTTTATACTAGATTTATATTTGAGAAAGTGAAAGTATGTATTATAATACAGCATATGGTGTTTTAATTGACAAAAAAAAAAAAATTTAAGCAGAATGTTTTGATCAATTACTAGACATTTGTACACATGCTTTGTTTGGTGCCAGACTTCTAACTTATCACTATGATCATTCGAAAAGGCAAAATCCGTTTTGTTTTTGTCCTTGTACTTTACTAAACGCTGTATTTTACCAAAGTAAAAGTTGATGTTTTGTTGTTAAAATGACTATTCATGAATATAATAATAATAATAATAATAATAATAATAATAATAATAATAATAATAATAAGGCAACTTTAACGCAGTAACCCGATATGTGACACTGTTGGCTGACAATCATCTAACAAAGGTTAAAAAAAAAATTAACTGCCATTTAAAGAACAACATATTTAAACATATTTCCTAATGGTAGCTGAAATGCTGCAGCCACATCGCTAGAAGCTGATCACCATTTACAATAGTCACCAATTACACCAAAACACCTCCAGATCTCTCTCTCTAATGCGGATGATTATAAGTTATTGCTAGGTGTTCTCTTAATAAAATATGTGTGTTTTCCTGCTTCTCTTACCTGGCTTGTTTAATTAAACTCTCCGAGCCCTGAGAAAACATCCCGAAAGGAAAACGACTAAAACTGTAACACAGCAGATCACACACTGTGCAGCTGATAATCTGCTCGGCTGCACCGGAATCACGTGACTGGATTTTTGGTTCCGCTTTCCGTCAGATTAAAAAAGGATTTACTCACGTGATCAAATGGACTTTTTGCTTTGATTAAACTTTAAACACAAGTAGTCATACACTTTTTAAAACATTTTGGACATTAATGTTGTCAATGTGACAAAATATCTTAGACTCTAAGGCAGAGTTTAATGGGTCGAGACCTTAGATCTGACAATAGGCAACTGGTGGCCCTCGGTCTAATCTTATGTGGCCCCCAAAGTAAATGTACAAAATGACAGAAAAATGTGCAGAACAAGAGCAAGAATACATAAAAAAAATACAAAGCATTACAACATACAAAAATACAGTAAAAGACAAGAGAAAAACTATCCAAAACTACAAAAATGAACAAAAACAACAGAAATATATAAAATGACTCAGAAAAATATACAAAATTAAATTAAATGACAACAAAAGTACACGAAAAGACAACAAAAACATGAAAAATGACCCACAGCACTAACAAACAAGCAAAACAACAACAGAGATACAAAAAAAACTGCAAAAAAGCAGCAAAAATACACAATATGATTCCAAAAAACATTTATTTTACTGGAAATATAAACAAAAAGACAACAGAAATGCACAAAATGCCTCACAACGAGCAAGACAACAACAAACATACGCAGAATGAGGAAAAAAAACACAAAATTACGATAACAAATCGTTGTTCTTTCCTGTATTAATGCTCAGATTGGTCATTTTTCAAAATGCTGACATGAATATGAATGTTGATGATAGTGTAGGTTTATTTCATCTTGCTGCACATGAATTGTTTTTACAGTACATGCACAGCTGCCCTTGCACAAATTAAGTTCCTAATGGAAAAATAAATACAGATATGTAGATATGTATATATAGATATGAATATTGGTCCATATCACCCAGGCCTAATGTAACCAAAGCAGTAACGTTTTATCTTGTAAAGGATATGATTGTCTAAACTGTGTGAAATGAGGCGTTCAAACACTGTTTAAAGTATGATTTTATTAATATGAGTGTGTTACCTTAATAACTAATAGAAATCACTAGACTGATATGATGCCTTGTTATGAAGCAGTGATGCTAATGCTAATGCTACACTACTTTAGTTAAACAAAGTAAAAAGACTGTCCATTTAGGGCAATGATTTTAAGTAAGTGAATTTGTTTGTTTTATTGGTAAATAACAATAAAATAGTGTAAATGATTTGAATGAAAAAAATCATATTGTGATCGTGATTTTACAAAGAATAAATCGTGATATGATTTTTTTCCCCATATCACCCACTCCTATGTGTGTATGTCTGTGTTAGACATTAACTTAAATGAATTAAAACTCTTAATCAGCTACTAACAGTGTTATAAACACTGTTAGTAGCTGAATTACACTTGTAGGTTATATCATCATAAATACATAGTAAATGAAACAAATGTCTAATCTAATGTTCATTTGAACTGTTCTTATGATTATTATTGTATGTAATAGTGTATTTCTATAGACATTGATTCAATGAAAAATGACTTGATGTTTGAATGTTTTTTACATGATGATCTTTTTAATGACGTCCTTTCTGTTGCAGACAAGGAGAGCTGAGGTAAAGGTAGCACTGCCTTGGGCCACAGTGTTTTAAGTGGGAGCCTCTGTCATCATCAACATCTGTGATAAACACCTACAACATGAGACATGTCCCCAGATAAATGATGGACAGTTGTTGATATGAAATATTGACTAATAAATGTATTCATTCTTGTTAGTTTTCATTTGTAATTTGCGGTTGATTAAAACTATCATTAGGAGGACACAGTGCAGGGAGAGCTGCTGGTATGGAGGTGATGACATCATTCTGAAGGTAAAACAAAGTCATGTTAAAAAAGGACACTTTTTTCACCGGATCGCATCAGGTCATTAAAGTCTCACTATTGTTATTTTCTGAAACTTGGCAGCCCTGAATGATGTGTTCAGTGTTGTGCATGTGTGTCAATCCAATGAGAAACAGTTAACACACGATGAGCCAGAGATGTCGTGCTTTGCTGAGAGAGTCATGATAAAAACTGAGTGGATCCAGCGTCTTTAAGCAGGTCAGTCTATATTCAGTGGTGATGGAAGGTCCCGAGCCACAAAGCCTTTCAAACAGTCTTGAGCCACTGAGGTGTGGTATCCGTCACCCACACGTTAAGAACAGATCCTTGTGTTATGTGTGTGTTTGTTCATGAAATGCTGTGTAAAACTGGCCCATGTAGTAGAGATCTTTGAAATTAAACAAGTTGTATAACAGACTTTTCAGAAGTATTATTAATGTAAAGAACTAGGTTGATAAACTTGATGCGTGTGACTTTTTATTGACAGCTATTCTACATGGTTTACTTCTTTGATTCATTTCTTTATTCTTTTGCAACAAGTTGAAAATATTTTTGCTGACCTGGACAATATTGCTTAATAGTTCCTTAATGTGCTCATAGTCTGGCTTGCTTAACATAGTTTTACTTCCCATTTAAAATTTCCATTCATTGGGTTGTTTGAAGTTTGGCTGATTTTCACTTTTTGCAAATAAACAAACAATATTGGGCAATTTTCATAGGGCTTTAAAAAGATATCTAAAATATTGTATTTGAATTAAAATGTACAATAGTTTTGTTTTTCATTATATATCTTAGGAATGTTGTCAAACTATGACTTTTTATCTTATATTTTGTGTTTTCCTGTAATTATTATTGTTTTTTTTAAATATTTGAAACTTGAGACACTTTGTTTCATGTTTGGACAAGTGGAATGATAGAAAGCTGATGCAGCACCAACAATGGACTATTAACTTGAGATGAACCTTGAAATAGTTAAAATTTTGAACAAATGCTAACATACATATGTAGGAGAAACAGGAAGAATGTTTAATACAAGGGAAAAAAATAAACATCAGAAGGAATGTGAGAAGTAGACAGCAGGATGACTCACAAGGACAAGGAAAGAAAATGCAAAACAGGAATATCTAAAATCTGCAAAATCAGAGACCACGTCACAGACCACGTCACAGACCACGTCATGGACCAAGTCAGAGACCACGTCATGGACCAAGTCAGAGACCACGTCACGGACCACGTCAGAGACCACGTCATGGACCAAGTCAGAGACCACGTCACGGACCACGTCAGAGACCACGTCATGGACCAAGTCAGAGACCACGTCATGGACCACGTCACAGACCACGTCACAGACCACGTCACAGACCACGTCATGGACCAAGTCAGAGACCACGTCACGGACCACGTCAGAGACCACGTCATGGACCAAGTCAGAGACCACGTCACGGACCACGTCAGAGACCACGTCATGGACCAAGTCAGAGACCACGTCACGGACCACGTCAGAGACCACGTCATGGACCAAGTCAGAGACCACGTCACGGACCACGTCACGGACCACGTCAGAGACAACGTCAGAGACAACGTCAGAGACCACGTCATGGACCAAGTCAGAGACCACGTCACGGACCACGTCAGAGACCACGTCATGGACCAAGTCAGAGACCACGTCACGGACCACGTCAGAGACCACGTCATGGACCAAGTCAGAGACCACGTCACGGACCACGTCAGAGACCACGTCATGGACCAAGTCAGAGACCACGTCACGGACCACGTCAGAGACCACGTCATGAACCAAGTCAGAGACCACGTCACGGACCACGTCACGGACCACGTCAGAGACAACGTCAGAGACAACGTCAGAGACCACATCAGAGACCACGTCACGGACCACGTCAGAGACAACGTCAGAGACAACGTCACGGACCACGTCAGAGACCACGTCACGGACCACGTCAGAGACAACGTCAGAGACAACGTCAGAGACAACGTCATAGACCACGTCACGGACCACGTCAGAGACCACGTCACAGACAACGTCAGAGACCATGTCACAGACCACGTCACAGACAACGTCAGAGACCATGTCACGGACCACGTCAGAGACAACGTCAGAGACCACATCACGGACCACGTCAGAGACAACGTCAGAGACAACGTCAGAGACAACGTCAGAGACCACGTCAGAGACCACGTCAGAGACCACGTCACGGACCACGTCAGAGACCACGTCACAGACAACGTCAGAGACCACGTCAGAGACAACGTCAGAGACCACGTCAGAGACCACGTCACGGACCACGTCAGAGACAACGTCACGGACCACGTCACAGACAATGTCAGAGACCACGTCAGAGACCACGTCAGAGACCACGTCACGGACCACGTCAGAGACAACGTCAGAGACCATGTCACGGACCACGTCAGAGACAACGTCAGAGACCACGTCACGGACCACGTCAGAGACAACGTCAGAGACAACGTCAGAGACAACGTCAGAGACCACGTCACGGACCACGTCAGAGACAACGTCAGAGACCACGTCAGAGACAACGTCATAGACCACGTCACGGACCACGTCAGAGACCACGTCACAGACAACGTCAGAGACCATGTCACGGACCACGTCAGAGACAACGTCAGAGACCACATCACGGACCACGTCAGAGACAACGTCAGAGACAACGTCAGAGACAACGTCAGAGACCACGTCAGAGACAACGTCAGAGACCACGTCACGGACCACGTCAGAGACCACGTCACAGACAACGTCAGAGACCACGTCAGAGACAACGTCAGAGACCACGTCAGAGACCACGTCACGGACCACGTCAGAGACAACGTCACGGACCACGTCACAGACAATGTCAGAGACCACGTCAGAGACCACGTCAGAGACCACGTCACGGACCACGTCAGAGACAACGTCAGAGACCATGTCACGGACCACGTCAGAGACAACGTCAGAGACCACGTCACGGACCACGTCAGAGACAACGTCAGAGACAACGTCAGAGACAACGTCAGAGACAACGTCAGAGACCACGTCACGGACCACGTCAGAGACAACGTCAGAGACCACGTCAGAGACAACGTCAGAGACCACGTCACGGACCACGTCAGAGACCACGTCACAGACAACGTCAGAGACCACGTCAGAGACAACGTCAGAGACCACGTCAGAGACCACGTCACGGACCACGTCAGAGACAACGTCAGAGACCACGTCACGGACCACGTCAGAGACCACGTCACAGACAATGTCAGAGACCACGTCAGAGACCACGTCAGAGACCACGTCACGGACCACGTCACGGACCACGTCAGAGACCACGTCACAGACAACGTCAGAGACCACGTCAGAGACCACATCAGAGACCACGTCACGGACCACGTCAGAGACCACGTCACAGACAACGTCAGAGACCACGTCACAGACAACGTCAGAGACCATGTCACGGACCACGTCAGAGACCATGTCACGGACCACGTCAGAGACCATGTCACGGACCACGTCAGAGACCATGTCACGGACCACGTCATGGACTGAAACAACAGAAAAATAATAGGGACAGAAGGAAACAAACAAACGCTGGATCAAAGAAGCCATCGAGATCAGGAAGTTGAGCTTCAACATCAACAAGGATGAGGGAACATTTTTACTCTCCCATACCTGTCACTCTCTTCTCCAGAGACCATCGGGCAACAGGAGGCGTGTCCAGCCTGAGAGAATGCTGAAGTTGGCCTTGCCCAGAAAGAACTCATAAGGACACATCAAAGAGATCAGCAGACGCATCTGCTATGTTTGTTTTACCTGTTTGAGAGGGAGGAGCTCACATTATTATAGGGTAGAAGGAGCCAGAATTGTAAGGAGGAGGAGTTTCCACGTTGTGATGTCACAACGGGAGAAAAATCCAACTCGCCCGCTTGGAGCTGACATTTTACAAAATGTGTAATAACAATGGAGGGAGGAAACAGAACTTTTTCATCTTTGTCCCTCTGAATGAGGCTAAAGGATGTTTATCACTGAACCATTAGAAAGTGATTTATCATAATACTGCCCCTTTAAAGAAACACCTTTTTTGTGTTTTGTTTTCATTCAGTGGAAAATCTGACATTTGTGTCATAATTATGAAACATTAGAGTCACTAAAGGCAAAACTCTGTAACAGACTTCTCAAGCCTCCTCCCTCCCTCTCTCTCTCTGTGTATGTATGTGTGTGTGTGTTTCTCTATCACTATCTCAGTCACTGTCACTTTCACACAGCTCCCACTCACGCTTCAGTTTCTCTCCCTCGCTCGGACTATAATGGAGACAACTTGATCTTTTATGGATTAATACAAACAGTAGGTCCAGTTTCACACCTGTCTGACTTTTTTGGAGGTCAACTTTCAGGTAGGAAAAGCATTTCAACTGGTGATAATATAAATTGTGAACTTCTTTTTTTTTTTTTTTTTTAAAGTACTTTTTAAGTTGCCAGATCTGTCATTCTTACCGTGTTCTTGGCAGCTTGTCATAAGAAATAGTTCAGACCTCAAAACCAAACGCATTCCTTGGTTGATCATAAATGGGCTGATTTAGTTAAAAATTGAATCAATGCAGGTTATTGTTAATGTTTAGCTATGGCACATTGAGAAGTCCGGGGAATGTAGACCAGACATGGGCAACTGGTGGCTCGGGGGCCACATGCAGCCCCCCCAACAAAGTAAATACAATGTAAATGCAAAACAAAAGGAAAAATGCACAAATTTACTCCAAAGCCACACAAGATGACAACACACATACAAAAAAAAGTACAAAACGACTGCTCAAAATACATATAAATTACTCAAAAACACACAAAATGCCTCTAAAAATACACAAAAACACACAAGTTGACAACAAAATACACAAAATAGACTCCAAAATGCAGAACAACATATTAGAAAAATATGGAAAAATGTAAATAAAGTCTCCAAAACATGCAGAAATGACAACATAACTACTCCAAAAACACACAAAAAACAACTTAAATTATTCAAAACGAGAAGAAAAAGCCAGTGTTCTTTCCTGTATTGGTGCTCAGATTGATCACTGTTGTAAATGTTGGCATGAATCTTCACAATTACATTTTTGTGATCCCACTGTGATAGAAGTTGCCCATGTTTGGTCTCAACTGTCATCGCTGAGCCTTTATCATGCTTTGGATTCCTGCTGCAGGTGCACACGACAGAGAACAAGCTGGATGCTTGTTTGACTTCTTAGTCCAGTTGAGTAATTTAACGACACACAACGTGAGAGAAGTAGCAGGGTCTGACCATCTTTTGATGGAGCATCCTCGCTCCACAAACAAGAGACAGATGTTCCCATAGGTTTCAGCTGCTCAGGCACGCAATGAAGCAACAATCATATGTGAACAAGAGTTACTCAAAAAAACCTCCAAACGACAGCAAAAAATTAGATTTAAAAAATGTACATGACAGAAAAATACACCAAAAATTACAGAAAGATACACAAACATGATCAAAAACTCACAAAATGACTGAGAAACTCACAAAATGACAAAGAAACACACAAAACGACAGAAAAATACACAAAAGACTCGAAAAACACACAAAAATGGCAGAAAAATACACAAAAAGAAAACATATGCACAAAAATTACTCAAAAAAACAAACAAATGACAGCTCAAATGTAGACTCCAAATATGCACATGACAGAAAAATACACACAAAATTACAGAAAGACACACAAACGGACAAAAAAAAAAAAAAAAATACACAAACATGACTACAAAAACACACAAATAAATGAAAACAAAAATACATAAAAATGACATCAACAACAGTCATAATTAAAGAAAAATACTTAGGATGATAAAAATACAGAAAAATAACTCAACCTCCCTCCCAAAAAACCCCCAACGAAATTACACATGCCTAAAAAAACACAGAATGACAACAAAAAACAAAAAAGAAACCAAAATGAAAGAAAATGATATATAAAAAAACAACAACTGAAATATACAAAACCACAAAAATATATAATAACTAAAAATACAACAAACCTTGTTGTTCTGTCCTGTGTTAATGCTCTATTCTATATGCTTCTTTGGCCGCCGCTGTGATAAACGTTGTGTGGACATGATACTGGTAGTAGAGGATGGCTTTGACTTGTCCTGACATTCCCATTGAGTTAATCAGTGTCCATGAGTGGGTGAATTTATCTGATTGACTAAAATACTTTGTCACCGTTTTGATGGTGATAAAAAACAATTTAAAATAGGTCAGTTTGCATTTCACTATTTAAATGATAATGCTTATCAGTCATTCCTTCAACAGGCTTGGCCACAAATAAAGTTTGACTGAGAATGAGTTTGTCACCATTGTTACACGTTTTAAGATTAAAACCTGCCAAGTCACACATTGTGTTTTAATGATTAATGGAAGACTAAGCAGATATGTTTTGAAAGACGTACCTATATTTTAAAATTCTATACATTTTTAATAAAACAAGGTTACAGATTTAAATTCAGATTTGCAAACTTCAATAAAAGCTTTATACTGTAAGTTGAGTTGACTTTTAACCTTCTTCATATAAAACAAACCCTCCTTTATGGTTTGATGGTTTGAACAAACCTGGCACGCCACATGGCATCTCCAGTGAATTGCCTGTGAAAATACAAGCACGCGTTGTGGTTTGAAAGTTAAAAAAAGTAAGTTTGGTTCATTCATAAGATAAGATAAGACAAAACTTTAGCAGGCTCTGTAATAAAGAAAAAATAAAAGCATTAGAATGTACATAAAGCTGCATTTAATAACAATTCTGACAGATTTCTTTTGTGCTTAATGTTGAGGTGATTTTACCAAGATGAGATAATGTAGGTCAGCAATGTCAGAAGCCATATAATTACAATTGTAATCAATTGTACTCCCGTTACTGTAATTAAGTTACCTTTATGGGTACGTGAGTATAGTTCTAAATCAGTAATTTTACTTGTATGTTTTAAAAGAAGTAAAGCAATTTGTATCATTTCTCCACCCAACAGTTATTGAGTAAATGATCTAAAGTTAAACCACAGTAGTGTACTGATTTCAGGTCATCAGTTTATGAAGGCACATTGAATATAATGTTCTTAGTTGTGCCATTTCAGTCACTTTCTATGGTTCAGGTTGTGGTTTCTTCCTCTTTATTAAGTTTTTACCTACATTCGTCACGGCACTATTTTAGAGTTCATAAATGTATCTATACTTGGAGCCTGGGGATTGGTTTTTATTTTGAATTGAATTCATTGGTGTTATTTTATTTAAAAATAATTGTACATTTTGACAAACCTTTTATTTTATACAGATGCCTTGGTGGAAAATACATTAGGTTCCAGTTGTGCAGGATTTGGTTTCTTCCTTTTTAAGTTTTACATGAGATGTTTACTGTATGCAAGGGAACCATGGCAACGATTTATTACCAACAATAAACATGGGGAGTGAAAGTAACTTTTACTTTCAGTACTATTTATTTGAGCTACTTATTACTTGTACTTAAGTATTTTATTCATGACTTACTTAACAGTACTTCTGTCTGAGTAGGATATATCAGCAGATATGGCAAAGTATAGATGCTTGAATACAAATTGACTCTGATAAAAGTAAAAGTGTTGAAGTTGCTCCCTTACTTGAGTAACAGTGAAAAAAAAAATACATCTTACTAAATGTACTTAAGTAATGTTCCTTCAATAATAAGACAGGGTTTTTAAACCAGCAAATTCCAAATATTTTATTTTTCTAAGAACTTGTAGAAAACTGGTACATGGAAACAAATTAAATGTGTTAACCTTTATGAACACCTGGAGAATTTAGCACTCAGAAAAAAAGTAACAAAATATTTGTACTCACCTCTGTAAATAGTATTCTTTACACCTCTGAAAATCACTGCTAAACACCATTAAAGAAACATAAACAATTATTTAATATAGCCTCCATACTCTCCCAACAACATATATCTCATGACACGACAGCACATCTGTTGTTTGTGTTGGAAACACAGAAACATGGAGAAAATGACAACAACAACAACTCAGAACATCCTCAATGAGGAGCATGTACAAAGTCAATCCTTCCTTTTGTTCCATTTACTGTAGAAAGTACCAACAATGTTCTGACCTTAGCTTTGCTGAAGGTCTGGTAACTCAGGTGTTGGTCTCCATCTTTTAAAAGATGTTGTTTTTCCTCAAAAAAAGTTTCTCTATCATCTCTAGCCCTGTCATCCTGCCTGTAATTCACTAATGCACTGTGAACGTACATATAGAATAACACATAAAAATACGCTATGGGAACAGAGGCAGAGCAGCAACGTCCTTTTGGGACGGGGCGTGGCCTCCTCCTGCCTTACTCAGGGCAGGAGTGAGACTGTGCAGCGTCTGTGCCATTCCAGGAAATAGCAGTGTTGAGTCATTTGGGTTATGAAAAGCACAAAATGCTGACACTTTCAAATACATAGGTACTCTAGGCTATTGGAAATTGAAAAATAAATTGTAATTAACGAAAATAAATAATAAAATTATGAATTCACCCTTGGGAAGGCACTGCCTACCCTGCCTACCCTGACTGCACGTCACTAGCTATTGGTGTGGTGACGTCTTCGTCCTCATTAACAGTGACTGCTGAGGTAGCCATATCGATATCCGCCTCCAATCCATGCGCGAACATGAAGTTGTTCTTTTATTTAGTTGTTCTATTCTAATTTTGTAACAAGTAACGAGGTAGCAAAAACAAAAGTAATGGAGTAAAAGTACATCTTTTAAATCTAGTAGAGTAGAAGTGCTGATTAAAAAAAGAAAATCAAGTAAAATACAAATCATCAAAAAACCCACTAAAGGATTGTCAAGTCAAGTTAAGTCAACTTTATTTATATAGCACCTTTCATATACAAGACAATTCAAAGTGCTTTACGCAAAACAAACATCATAGTAGCGCTAGCACACCATCAAAATTAGTTACATTTGAAAAATGAGGAAGAATCAAAACATGTAAAACAATATCCATCAATAAAACAGGATAATATCAGATTAAATAGTGACTGTTTAATTAAAAGCAGTGTTGAATAAAAAGGTCTTTAACCTTAATTTAAAAGCGCTGAGTTTGCAGCTTTCTGTGAGTTTGTTCCACATAAAAACTAAATGCTGCTTCTCAGTCTCTTGGGGATACAGTTATGTAACTGTATGTGTCGTCTGCATAGTTATGATAGCTTATTCCATTGTTTTTCAGTATCTGGGTCAATGGGAGCATGTAAATATTGAAGAGTAGGGGGCCCAAAATAGAGTCCTGGGGAACTCCACATTCCATTTGTCTTGGCTCAGATTTATAATCGGCAATAGACACAAAGTAGTCCCTGTTTTTTAAAATATGACTCAAACCAGTTTAGTGCCGTGCCAGAGAGCCCCACCCCCCCCCCCCCCCCCCCCATTTTCCAGTTGGTCTTGTAATATGTTATGGTCTACTGTGTTGAATGCTTATCTGTGTTTAGGTGGATATCATTGAGGACCTTAACAAGAGCTGTCTCCGTGCTGTGGTTTGGACAAAAGCTTGATTGGAAAATGTCAAAATAGTTTTTTTGTGTCAGGAAGTTGTTTGATTGTTGGAAGACAGTCTTTTCAATGATTTTACTTAGGTTTGATATATGTAGTTTTTAGAAGTGGCTCAATGACTGCTGTGTTTAAGGCCTGTGGGAAGACACCTGAGAACAGAGACATCTATACTATAGTTCAAGGGACGTCTGTGGGGATGTGTGTGTGTGTGTGTGTGTGTGTGTGTGTGTGTGTGTGTGTGTGTAGCAAATATTTCCCCGACGCGGTGCGAGTTGGACCTGAAACTTGGTCAACGGGTTCCAAATACCCCAAATGTGTGTATCTGTTATTTTGGAGTAATTTGGTCATTTAAAAATGTTTATTTTAATTGTATTTCACTTCTGGACGGCCCCGAAATGAAACCTATTCAGCTTTTGACCTCAGGGTGTGAGGGGGCGCTAGAGCACCATCTATATCTATTTCACTGCACAGCTCAAGAGTAAGAGCAAGAGTCACGTGTGCGGACAGAGCCAATCACTGCGCACACAGCCAAGCAGCTGTAAACACACGATGGAGAAGAAGATAGTTTAGACCTAAACATGGAGCTCTGAATAGAACGTTTGAAACCGTCAGCCACTGGTGAGTCTTTTAGAGACACGTTTCCCAACTTTTCTCTATCTGGTAAACTGTAGATTATCTGTGGTGCCGTACATGGAAGCTAAGCTCTGACCACTCGGTTCAAAGGTAAACAATTTTTGTTTTTTAAAAAAGACAGCCGAATTGTAGATAATACTTTAATTTACTTACTCACTCATGTAGTTTGGAGCTTTACGTTTTGCTTTGTGCAGTTTTGTTACTTTTCTGATTTGTGCTACAATGTCTATGTAGTTTGGTTATCAGAGTCTCAAATATTTCACGGGAACACACACACGGTATTTATTTATTTGAAGGCTCGTTCACGGAGTCGGATGTAGACACACACGGCTGATGCGCGTGCACGGAGGAGATGGATGTAGACACACACACACACACACGGTAATTATAATAAAAATATACTAAATGAGTAAAATAAAACAAAAACTAAACAATATTTATACAAAAAATACACAAAATGATTCCAGAATCACTGCAATGGCAAGAAAAACAATAATTATACAAATAATGCACAAAAACACAACAGAAAGATACAAAAATACACATAATGACTCCAAAAAAACATACAATACAGAAAAATACACCAAACAAAAAAATATAAAAGTGAGTAAAAAAAACAAAACAACAAACACATTTATCATGCTCATATCCCATAGAATTAAACCAGGAACAATGCACCCACATTTTGCACCCGCAAATATAACCCTTATGCTCAGGCATAAATGCATACTTCCGACGGGCACTGTACTATTATTTATAATCTGCAGAAGGTCTGTGATCATGCATTTGGAGATGGTTTAAAAAACCCTGTTGGGAGAGTATCTAAGCAACAGGAAGTGGATTTCAGCTGGTGTAAAATGTCATCCAAGTTTTTATGTGTGATTGTGTAAAACACTGACATATTTCAATTGTACTCTGCACCAGGTAGATACAGTGATGGGGTTGTTAGCCTGTCAACAGTAGCAAACAAAGTATGTGCATTACTGTTGTTTTTAACAATGATGTCAGAGAAGAATGACTGCTTTACACTTTTCAGCTCCAAATTACAAATGCTTAGTCTCTCTTTATAGATTTCATTGTAACTATACATCTCTGGTCTGTAAGATAGAGCTATTTCATTTTCAGGAAGTAAAGTCCATCATATCGTTAGATATTTTGTGACAAGAATTTTGTAAAAGAAAAAGAAAAAAAGATAATAATAGAAATAAATAACACTTGCTATCCATAGAAGGAAGTTAATTCCTTAATTTCTGTCTGTTTTCTGTGTACCAAGTCAAATTCCTTGTACTGTCCTAAAAACTGTACTTGGCCAATAAAACATTTCTGATTCTGATTTCATGATCATGAAAAAGCCCTTCTGATAACATAAAGATATAGAGCTTATAGAACAGTCCAAACATTATGAAATCAGGCATCATCCACTGTGTTTAATTCACTTTATCCACATTTTACTTTTGGGTTTACATGTAAATGTGTGGTAGAGTGATCATTGTCATCTTTGTATGGCAAAGAATCACAAGAAATCCAAGTAAGAATGAAGTAAGAATGCTTCCATGTATCCTCCGTCTACACGACTCCACATCCCTGAAGATTAAAACAAACTTTGGAGTGGAAATTTCAACCTTTTTCATCTTTTTTAGAACAAATGGTCTATGAGTTCTACATCTTTATCTGTTAAAAAAATGCATCATCTTCAGTAGCTTTGTTTGTTTCATAGTGGTATAGTAAAGCCTACTTTACAAACAAGGCTTTGCAAAACGAAAAGAAATAAAAGCGTCATGGACTATGGTCTCAGGATTTTATTAAAATGTTTGTTCCTCTTCATGGAACAGTTTCCAGATGGATATGAAACTAACAGATGAGGTCACTGTTGGAGAATTCCAATCTTTGTTAAAGTTGCTATTTCTGAGAAACGTCTCAACGCCTCTGCAATCTACCAGAAGCCACGCCTCTACTTTTCTGCGCGTGCATTGCAAAACATAACAAGGTCACATTGGGTCACATTGATATAGATCTATGGGTTAGGTAAGAGCCAAAATCATATTTACCTGTTTGCTGTTGGGACGCGTGGCCTTGTTTACGTGCACAGTTCCACGTTCACTTTGATTGACAGTCTCCAAAACAGGAAGTCAAAGCCTATTGGCTGGGTGCACTCTGCAATCATTTTCATTTATATAGGGGTCTATAGGACGAAGGAGGGACTTATGTACATTAATGTATATGAATGACCACCAGCAGTAGACCATAGTAAAACTCCAGATATCAGCTTTGAAGCTGCACTACCTGATTTTTGAACCATGACAAAGGGGCGTGGCCGAATTCAAACTGTATATCCCACCCCCCACTCTGGTAATCCCTCCGTCTCCTCCTTTCACTGAACGTGCACTACCGGTAAAACACGTCACCACGCAAAAAGATTCACACAAAATGTAGAAAAAGTAACATTAGATGACCTGTCTAGAAGGAAAACAGCCACTTGTGAGTTAGTCCAAGACTGAAAACAAGTTTGCACCGTGCACGCGCTTCACTATGTATCACAGCAGCCAATGAGGAGGCTCCTTTGTGGGCTCAGGTCAACCCTCCTTTCTGTAAATCCTGTGATTGGAGCTGGAGGGGGGGGGCGGCCAACATTTTGTCTTCCAGTGTTTCATTAACTAAAATAATTCATTATAAAGCACAGACAGCACGCAGATGTACAATTTTTTCAGAAATTATTACTTTTACGATTTAGTATATGAGGCTAATAGGAATCTTTTTTTAAATTAAAGAAAATAAATTGAGTACCCCAGCTTTAAGGGAAAGAGCTAGTCTTGGATAATATGACTGTTTTTGCTGGTGTCTCCAGAACTTCTGGTTTTTGATGAACTGATGAATGTGTTTGTTGTTGTTGTAACTTTGTCAGCTGCTGCCGTGCCAGGTTCTTCTTGAAAAAGAGATTTCTAATCTCAGTGAGGCTTTTATTTGGTTAAATAAAGGATCTACAGTATATATAAAAGCTGTTTAAGGTCGAGTGAGGATGGCATGTGAGCACGTCTGAGAGGAACAGTCACTTGCAGGTCTTTGTAGTATTTTAGTCACCGCAGAGGAAACCAAAACCATGTGTGCAGAAAGTTTGTGTTCTAAAGCAGCAGCAAAGCTAACACATCATATGATTGCAAAGTGGGATTAGAAACAAATGAGTGATGCATCAAAAAAGAAAGTATTTTTTAGTGTCTGGTGTTTAATTTTTGAGAATAAAATCTTACAGGAGTTTAAGGGTCTGCATTAAGACACAAACATTTGTGTTTAGGCTTTGCTGATAACTCTACAACTTTGATCTTGCACTGAACTTTTTTTTTAATCCAGACTTTCATTCTGGGTTTATGATCGAAATGAGACTTTAATCAAACAGGATTTTACAATTCATGAAAGCTACATTTCTACGACGGCGTATTAGAGTCACATTAAAATAAAAAGAGATCTGAGCACTATGAGATTAATGTTGTAATATTTTGAGAATAAAGTCATAATTTTATGAGAATAAAGTCAGAATTTTATGAGAATAAAGTCATAATTTTATGAGAATAAAGTCAGAATTTTATGAGAATAAAGTCAGAATTTTACTAAAGTCTTAATTTTATTAGGTTAAAGTTGTACTATTTCAACATTAAAGTGGTAATATTTTGAGAATAGTCGTAATTTTATGAGAATAAAGCTATATCTTAAAGGTACTGTAAAAGCTATATCTTAAAAATGGACGCAGCTAACACTGATATCCCTGAAGTTGACCACTTGCAGCCACTTCCTCCTCCACTAAAGGCCATTTGCTTCAAATCAGTCTGGTTGTTTTGTCGAAACAAATGCAAAGTCACTTTGAAGGCTCAGTAATTGACCATGGTGGAAACCTAAAGAGAAATATAATCTCACTAAATGTTCCACATTCTCTATAACGCACCAATGACCGCAATACAGACAAAATCATGATTGTATTTCAATTTCATTCTCAAAAAAATACAAAATACTGCAACTTTAATCATGAAATATTATGGCTTTAATCTTATAAAATTAAGTTTATTCGCAATAGATTACAACTTTAATCTCATAGTGCCCACATTTTATTTTTTATTTTATTTTATAATTAGCCTTTTCACACTCTCTGAAATCTCGCTCTGGTTCATTCTCGCTCATGATAAACCGGCCATGGCCAACAGCGAGTCTGACAGAGATTCAGATCATTTTTCCCATTGGAGCATTGATTCCTTGAAAGATTTTTTGCTGAAACGTGGTATCAATCTCCAAGGTTGAAATGCGGAGTTAGCCCCTAAAGCTAATGCTGCTAAAGCTAATGCTGCTAAAGCTAATGCTGCACACAAACTGAGAATTCAGGTTTTTTCTGACTTTTCAAACAGTGATCAATCAGCTGATCAGTGCTGTTTCACTTATCAGCCTGTTTAGTGTCCATCTTGTGCACTTCCTTTAAATTTGTAAATTGAATTAAAATAATAGCTTAATAAAAACTAATCATAGACCTGGTTAGTGAATGGTGGATCTTGTAAATTTACCTTTTCAAAGCAAGAACTCATAATGTCCTTTTCACACTTGAAAATCTTATTATCATTAAACATTTTATTTATAAGCGCTTACATAACAATCATAAGTTAAAAGCTTGAGAGACGGAGTATCGAAGCAAGCGAGGTCTATTGCTTTAATACTGCTTCTCCATTGTGTTACAAAAGTGCTCAGATATGAGCATCATTCCCGGATAGAGTCTGAATTCTGGGGACGCAGGTAGTCTGTGTTTTTGTCCACCCGTGGTCACCTGTGTGGAAACAAGAAAACTGTCCTTGCTTAGATACTACTGCTGAGCTGCTCCCATCAGTTTTTAAAAGTGTTCGGATCGGTCGAAAGTGGCATCAGCAAAAAACCCTGTTCCCTTGAATCTGAATATGTGTAATATTAATAATATAAACACTATTAAAACACTAAAGATCTCTGGAATAACATTACAAACACTGTTAAGTTGGACATATCAACAGAGTGAACAAGCTTGTTGACGTTTTTATCCCACCGACCTTTGACCCCCCCCCCCCCCACCCCCCCCATGCGCAGTTCCAGTGTGAAAAGACTTATATGCTGTTGTACATTTCTAATTATGTAAAGAACATTGATTTGATTTTAAAATAGAGGAGGAGTCAGAAGGAGAGTGGTGATGACTGAGATGATGAAGATGATGAAGACATTCTGTCAGATAACTTTAAAGTGTTCTCTATCAGTAACTTGTAAGTGCTTCAAAAAGCCTTCATTACCTTTTTTTTTCAGATATTTGTACGTTTAGTTTTCAGGTGTTTCCTATGTTCTGTACAATCAGCAGAGTGAGATAGAGCAAATGACACACGGCTACATACAATCCATCTCTTGTATTTACTAGAGCTCTGAGCTGATAAAGAGTAAATATGAACCCTTCAAGCAAAAAAAAAATACAAACGACTGCCCTGACTACACAAAACTACAAGTAAGAGCATATGTAGAGAAGAGGAAGAGGCGCTTAAAAAGAAGGAAGCAGGAACAAGCTTTCTCGGTAATGAGAGAAGAGGAAATGTCTGTGTGCTGTGGTTACTGATAGTCTGTGTGTGTGTGTGTGTTCATCTGAGGAGTGTGACTTTTTGTGTTGACCTGAAACTCTTTCACACTTCAATAAAACTCTGCACTCCCATGATGCACGCTTTGCCAAATGTGTGAGTGTGTGTGCATGTGTGTGTGCAGGGAGCTGTATTCATGTGTGTGTTTATGTGTGTTTTACAAGAGTTTTAACATCAGGTAGGCCTGATTTGAGTAACGGTTGGCTGCAGGTTACAAAGCAAAGACTGTAAGGAACAGGCAACATTTTGACATCATGCAAATGTTGGTGTGTGTGTGTGTGTGTGTGTGTGTGTGTGTGTGAGAGAGAGAGGAAGTGAAGCCGTACTAACAGGAAGTTAACAAGACTAATACAGTAAAACAGGAAACACTCCAGGTTGAAGTTGACAAAACTGGTGGTTTCTAGTGGTATTGCACAAGTTACAAAAAGTTACAGATCACATTCCAGAATGGATTACGCACACAAGTCTTTGATTACAAATTCTAATTCTACACACACGGATTGAAACACACACATGGATCAAGGTACACATACACAGATTGTATTGCGTACACACAAATAATTTTATTACAATAATGACCCCATAAAAGTCAGACACGTTTGTCTTTGCATTTGTCCTGCTGTATTTTATGAAGCCTCTGTGTGTCTCTGCTGAAAGTGCAATACATTATATTACATAAGGCCCATGAGTATAAAAGCACTCTCCCACTGTATCCTCAGGAACTCTTCTGTGCCTCTCCGAGATGGAGAATGGGACGTCCGATGATGTGGAGATACTTTGGGAGCAGGTGGAGTGTAAGCGCTACAACCTGTGTCGAATCATCTCCCCATCGAAACTCACGCCTTACCTGCGTCAGTGCAAAGTCCTGGATGAACAGGACGAAGATGAGATTCTCAACTCCATGCTGCTGGTCACCAGGGCAAACCGCACAAGTAAGGAGATTCAAGACTGTGCATGGATTTTTTTTAAAAAAAAGAGCCCCAAACTCAGGGAGCAGCTAAACCTGTGAGCACACACTGGTTAAAGCTGCAGTATGTAGAAACATAAGATGCTACACGCTCCCCCTCCCCTCCTGAACAAAACTTACTGGTCTTCTTGTGAAGGCTTGCGTGCACATGCACGCTGTGGAGCTCTTTGCTTCTCTATAGAAACTAGTGACAAATGTAAGGACTTTATCTGGTGTTATTGGAGAGCATTCTGATGTTTTAGAGACATGAAAGCACGTATCACTCACTGCTGTGAGGACAGTAACTAGATGCTCTTCCTCCGCTCCTCCGCCTCCTGATCCCAGCTGATCAGAGCAGACAGACAGACAGACACTACACATCCACACTGCAAATGAATTGCGTCTGTTTTCTTCACCTTGGATAATGTTTCTCTTATGTTTACAAGCAATTTATCCCGTCTGTTATCACTCTCTCTCTTACTCTGATTCAGTATGTGGGGCAGACTGTGCACGGACTGGCAGTGGATCGCGCGCAGCCCGCCGCACATACCGAGTAAGAGGAACCTCCGCAGAGTCCGTTCTTTCCAAACACGTTTTTTCCCTTTATTCTGTTGCTTCTCCACTTCGGTCTTCCTTTTTCCTCTTGCTTTGTCGCGTAACCGCTGTGCCAAAAGAGAGACTTCTGCTGGAATATCTGTTATCACACTTTCCCTACTCTCAGATCATGAACGTGCATAGACTTTTGACAAGCAGCTCATGGATTGCTCTGTTGGTAGAAAGATCTCTGATTGGCTGAAGTCCAGCATCATGTTCCTGTATTTCTAAAGCTCATTTACAAAGCCAGGAGAGGGAGAAGAGATTCACTGTCCACTCAGAACACTTTGGATTACATTATACAATACAATATAATAAGATGATTATGGATTTTTGACCAAATGATGCCCAAAAAAACTTACATACTGCAGCTTTAAGAAGGCACTGAAATGTACAAACTTCCTCATCAAGGGCCTCAACTCTCAAGACATTTGTATTTATTTGATTCGGGAAGTCGAGCTCACGTCACTGATGAATTCAGTGAAGTGCCGTGACCACTAGGGTTGGGTAGGCACGTTGCAAATGGAGACCACCAATGACAATTTCATATGTTTCTGGTGGCAAGTGTTAATTCAATTCAATTCAACTTTATTTGTATAAAGCAATTTCCAACAAAGTCATCTCAATGTGCTTATCAAAATATAAAATTCATAATAAGAAAGAAAAAACCCAACAAGATCCACATGAACAAGTATTTTTTATCTAAAAAAATCAACATCATAAACACCATTAAAGAAACATAAACAGTTATTTAATATAGCCTCCATACTCTCCAACAACATATATCTCATGACACGACAGCATATCTGTTGTTTGTGTTGGAAACACAGAAACATGGAGAAAATGACAACAACAACAACTCAGAACATCCTCAGTGAGGAGCATCCACAAAGTCAATCCTTCCTTTTGTTCCATTCACTGCAGAAAGTACCAACAATGTTCTGACCTTACCTTTGCTGAAGGTCTGGTAGCTCAGGTGTTGGTCTCCATCTTTTAAAAGCTGTTGTTTTTCCTTAAAAAAAAAGTTTCTCTATCATCTCTAGCGCTGTCATCCTGACTGTAGTGTTATCCCGCCCACTAGCTAGAGAACGTAGCAGCAGCGGTCACGTGATATCAATTCACTAATGCACTGTGAACTTACGTATAGCATTTAGCATAGCAAGGCTACGTCCAAAGACAGCTCTCTACGCTGCCTTTGGACGTAAATGTTTGTCATCTTGGGGACCTGACTGAGCATGTGCAAACACATAAAAACACGCTATGGGAACAGAGGCAGAGCAGCAACATGCTTTTTGGAGGGGGCGTGGCCTCCTCCTGCCTTACAGTGGAGTGTGTGCAGCCGTACCAGGAAATAGCGCTGTTTAGTAATTTGGGTTATGAAACGCACAAAATGCTGACACTTTCAAACTTATAGGTACTGTAAATGCAAAAATAAATAATTTATAATTATCTTATAATTAAAACAAATAATCAAAATATAAATTCACCCTTGGGTAGGCACTGCCTACCTTGCCTACCCTGACTGCACGTCACTGGTAAAAAGCCATTCAACCATTTATAATTTCATTGTGGAGCTAGGATTCATCAACTGTGTTCAGGATTTAATGGGCGGGTCAGAAATCATAGCCACGTGCATGGTGAAATCTCTTCTGTTACAATGGGAGTCAACACATTGTTATAACCCAAACAAATATGGCGACTGGCGTTTCTAGGCAGAAACGTCACTACTTACCCAGATGCCTGACTTCCCTAATGGACTCAGTTAAAATGAGCCATGTGGGAAAGAGTTAGCATGTTAGCATCTTAAATTGTAGTCTAGACGTTCAAAGAGGCTGTAATTGCAAGTCAAGCAAACAGTATAAAATACATACAGTACTTTTCTGCCCATTTGCTGTTTAAATATCTGTTATTTTTAATTGTAAAGAGGGACATTTGAATTGATTATACAGTATTGTACGTTTGTTGTGATAATGGGATAAATTGTTTACAGCCCCGCCCACTGACAGAGAGGCGGTTCTGTCTCAGTTGGCTTTAAAAGGGCGTTACAGGAGGCTTCAGGAGCTGTACCTGTCCCACTGGCCCCCAATTCAAGAGCCACGCAAGAGTGTTTTTCTGCTGTTTGACCAAAATATATAATATTTATATGTTCTTCCTCATGATACTATGGTTTCTTCCACAACTACCACAAATATTTATTTGACTGTCAACCTTGTCAACTGCTAGTTCTTCTAATACCTAGGATCCTTAAGTGGGGTACACAAGTTGTCATGGGGGTACGTGAATAGAAAAACAGCGTGACAACATGGGAAACTAGAATATTAATCAATCAGCAGTCAGGAGCCGCCATAGCCTGGAATTCACCCTAATATCCTTGTATCATTCAATTTTAATACAGGCGCTTAGTCTGGAAGTGCTCACAAGGCGTTTCAGTTCTGGGGCCTTAGCGGAGCAAGACAAACACACGCAGAGTAACCAATCAAATGAAAAGTGGCAACAAGCGATGATCTTTTTCCATAAATGGAGCTGTCAGCGGAAAATGACGTGTAGTGAGGTACAGACTTACGGTTTTAAAGCATCTTCTTGTGTTTCAACGACATATCCAGGGCTTTTAAATCAGAGCAGAACGCAACTCTGAATGTCTTCTCCGTGGTGGGTGCCATGTTTGTTTTGACACTGGCGCAGGAGATATGACGTAATTTCTCTACGTCTCTGATTGGATCGGTTTCTTTTAGCTGAGGAAGTGAGCAGAAATGGCTGCATTACCACACCCACTTTCTATATCGCCAGGATAGAGCCTCCATGCATTGCCTCAGATGACATTAAAACTGCCCTCTAGTGGGGAGTAAATGTATTACCTGCACTTACATAGACATATATGAATCTCATTGATTGATTTATACCTGTGACTGAATGTAGCTCATTCCATGCGCAACTAACTGATGAAAATTAATAAGATAAATGTCCTTCCACGTGGACTGATACCACTAGTCAGCCCACAGTTTAAGCAACACCTGCCAGCAACATATTCCAGGTGTACGGTGGACCAAGATGCTAGCAGCGCTACATGTAAACAGCAGAGCTGCTAGTAAGTAAGTAAGTAAACTTTATTTACAGAGCATATGAACATAAGGAGAGGTGAGGGGAAAAGGCAGGTTTTGAACTGAATTCACTATTGGAAAGTAAAATAAAAAACTAAAAAAAAACCTCTCGGCATACATGCATTAAGCAAAAACAGTCAGATTTCTATACATCCATGGTGAGATTGGGATACAACCTTGAGCTGGCGTATCAGGGGAGGTCAATTGGTGATAACGGTTTGTTTATGTTTCAGGCTAACACTCTTTCAGTAGTCTCACAGTAAATCCAATAGTGTGGATTTACGACAGTTTAGACCGTCGTGAGACAGGTTAGTTTTACCCTACTGATGATGTGTTGTTGCAATAGTAATTCTGCTATTAGTCTGCATATAAGCCGGCCCAGCCTATACGTAGACTAAGCGACTGCTTAGGGCCCCTGAGCCACTAGAGGGCCCCCAACCTGGCAACCCCACTTGCATGTTACTGGTACTGCTGTGCATTGCACCCATCAAAACTGGAATCGCCTTCTACTCTTAAACATGTTCATAAATGATTCCATACCACTTTAGCACCAAAAGAATATCTGTAATATTACTTGAATATCTGTAAAAGTCATGTTTTTCTATTAGCTCTGTGTGCTAGCATAGCATCTCTTCTTCACTGCTAGAGTAGCTGCATGCCAACCAACCACTGAGTTACCAGCGCACCCTGCTGGTCGAAACAAATATCTGATGTAAATACAGTACACTGACTAAAATGGAAAATCTATTATGAAATAACTAATAGCTTTCACGTTTTTCGTGTTGTAGGCTGTCAATCACTGAAGCTTCTGAGTTTCCTGATTTTACCCCTTGGCCATGTGGACATAATAGTCATAATTTCAAAATTCCTGTCAACTAACATTTTCTTTTTTTTACAAAAACACGGTGGGCCACCAGTGGGCTTCTGTACCACCACTGCTGTTTGACTGTGTATGCACAAAACAGACATTGTGTTTGTTAATTGACTCAGGTGTGTTTGGTCTGCAGTGAGATTGAAATATTTCAGTTAACTTTTTGTTCAATACTTACATTTAGAGTGTTTCCCTGTGTTCTCTGTTTGCTTTACTTGAATGTTGATCTGCCCTCCATCCAAGACTTATACCTGTCCAGGGTCAGGAAACGGGCAGGTAGCATCACTGCAGACCCCTCCCACCCTGCACACAATCTGTTTAAACTCCTCCCCTCTGGCAGATGCTACAGATCACTGTACGCCATAAAAACAGTTTCTTCCCCCAGGCTGTCACTGTGATCAACACTAAACAGTCATAGAGAGTCAGACCTGTTTCTGTGAAATAACCTGGAACTAAACATAACAACCCTGGATCAACCTGTCACTGAGAATGTTCATGTACATAAACATATAATATTTAATATAAATGTTCACCTGCACTACCCATCAATGCACTACTGCACTATTATTATTATTATTATTATTATTATTATTATTATTATTATCTTGTTATTGTTATCTTGTTATTTTATTTAGTTTTGCACATATTAGTCTAACTACTGTTTATATTTATGTTTACATTTTGTATTTTTTTTACTAGTTGATTGTTATTATTTAATGTTTACACTATTAGAGAGAACACAGTTCACCAAGACAAATTCCTCATGTATAACATACATTACTTGGTCAATAAAGTTGATTCTGATTCTGATTTAAATGCACTACTATTTTACTTGACTTTTGACATGTAATGATTGTATGTTACAAATTATAAAAGCAGGAATAGCATAATTTATTTGTTTTTTTCAGTTTAAATAGAGGTTTGGAACCATCTGGTGTAAGTTTCAATCAACAGGAATGACAAATAAAATATGTTTTTGTTTTACCAAAAAATTTTTACGCGAGCCGCACACTATGGGCCCCATATACTGATAAGACTGTGTAGGAATTTATATTATGGTACAGCTGCGTAGAATAAAGTCTTTGTAGACCTACTTGTGTGTTTGTGTGTGTGTTATTGCTTTTCTTTGTGATAGTACTTGCGTTTTTAAATAAGTTCTTTGTTTTTATGGCAGACTGTGTTATAGCAAGTTTGTGAATAAAATGTGTTTTTCTTGATCAGGTCGTCTACTCGACATCGTCCAAACTAAAGGAGAACGAGGATATGTGGCCTTTCTGGAGAGTCTGGAGTTTTATTACCCTGACCTGTACAAGCTGGTCACTGGGAAAGAGCCGACTCGTCGCTTCTCCACCATCGTAGGTGAGACTGGCTCAGGCTATCTCAGGGGTTCCCAACCTTTATTCAGGTCGTGACCCCATTTTTTCATATCACAAATTACAAGTGACCCCAGAGACAATTGTTGTTGTAGTGTGTTACAAATACAGAGAATACAGGAATAGTACACAAAGTGACAAGTACTGGTAAGTCACCTGACTTGCACACAGGAGGTGCCCGTTTCGAGTCTCTGCTGGGGAAAATGAGCAGTATACCATCTGCCAGTGTTGGTCCTTGGGCAAGACCCTTCACGCTACTGCCTACCTCATACAATGATGAGAGACAATGAAATGAATGAATGAAAAAGAAGAATGTAAACATTTTAGGGGACTCCATTTTAATTCCAAGTGACCCCACCTGTGGTCACAACCCCAAGGTGTGTGTCACAACCCTGGCCTATCCTTACGTGTGACAGGAAAATTTTGTCCTACATTTATTTTTAGCACTTTCATTTTTTCTCCTAACCTCTCAACGTTTTGAAATAGTCAAAATGGCCTGAAAAGATATCCATTTAACGTAGGTCAGGACCATTTAAATCAGGCATAGGAAACTAGCGGCCCGGGGGCCACATTTGGCCCTCGGTCTAATTTTGTGTGGCCACCAAATTAAAATGACCAAAAAAATACACAAAACGAGCAGGAATACATTTTTTTTTAAAAACAAAGGATTACAACATTAAATACAGTAAAAGACAAGAGAAAAACACAGAAAATACTCAAAAAACACACAAAACTACTACAAAAATCAACAAGACAACAACAGCAATACACAAAATTATAGAAAATGACAACAAACGTACACCAAAAGACAAGAAAAACATGAAAAATGACTCTGCGAAACCCACAGCACTAACAAAAAAGGAAAACAACAACATAAATACACAAAATTTACTCCAAAAAATAAAAAATGACAGCACAAATACACAATATGAGTCCAAAAAACATATATTTTACAAGTGAAATACACAAAAGGACTACAGAAATGCACAAAAAGCCTTACAACGAGAAAGACAACAAACATACACAGAATGACAGAAAAACACACAAAATTACTATAAAAACTTTCTTTTTTCCTGTATTAATGCTCAGATCACTCATTATTCCTAATGCTGACATGAATGTTGATCATGTGACCCTCTGATCAAACAAACACATTTTTGTGGCCCTGCTTTTAAAGAAAAGCTTTTTAATCAACAATCAATCAACAATCACTCTTTGGTTACTTCAGGGACATGCGATTATTGTGGTTCAATTTGCTTTTTGTGACCTCATTCTAGTGGAGGAGGGTCACGAGGGTCTGACTCAGTTCCTGATGAATGAAGTGATGAAGCTGCAGCAACAATCTAAAGTCAAAGCCCTGGAGCAGGCCGAGCTGAGCAGGAAGAACTGCACCCTGGAAGACAACCAGAAGAAGCTGCGTCTGGCCAACCAGGAGCTTCAGGCCTTCCAACAGAGTAAAATCAGCTCTTTCTCTAAATGTGAACCTTCAAAACAGTTTCAACCCAGTCATAACACCAAAGGGCTGACGTATTTATATCTGGTCTTTTGTCATTCTGAAACAGAAACTAAGTTTGTCACAGGGTTGTTTAGGTTTGTTCACAATATGACACAGATTTAGGAGGTTGCAGTAAAATATAAACTATTATCACCTGAATTATGCACATTGAACATCTAATTTATAAAGAGATGCATTGAAAATTCAGAGTTTTACTGGATAAAATCATCAAGATTTGAGGAGTTTTCAAATTGAAATTACTCACTGGTGACGTTTACCTACAATGCAAATATTCCCTTTACCTCATTTACAGTAAGTAAGTAAGTAAACTTTAATTATAGAGCGCTTTTCACAGAGTGCTTCACACAAATGTCAGTATCATCCCATCGAAAGAGAACATTGAAGAACAGTAACAAATAACATGGGAGACAAGAACGGGAGAACTGTGGGTCGCTGAGGGATTAACAGCCACCACCGGAATTATTTGTGGTAATGTTGTTGCCATTCAATGGTTTACTTATGGATGTAATTCACAATGGATTCACCAAGCATTAGTGCACTGAGGAAAGAAGTCAGTGAGATCAGTGGTTCTCAAACTTTTTTAGCTCAAGTACCCCTTTCTCTTCTTTCTAAATGCAAGTACCCCCTGCTCAGAATACATAACTAAAATAAAATAAACATCTACAGATCATAATGATTGAATGAAGGAGTGATAAACATAATTTTAAGAATCTCATTTTGTAAATAAGTGGAAAGAATCAGTATATAATGCAGTGGTTCACAACCTGTTTTGGGTCGTGACCCCATTTAATTTCTGTTGACCGCAAAGACATTTTTTTCTAGAATTGGTTTTTGATCATGTTTGAGCTCAGATGTTATTAGTATTTAGTTTTTTTTTTACTGCATTTTAGTTGAACTAGATTTATATTTCCCTAAGTGAGTATATTTGCACAGTTGTTTAAGATTGTGTTTTAATTTTAGAAAAATAATAATAATTAATAAAGACATTTTAGGCGACCCCATTTAAACTCCAGGCGACCCCACATCGGGTCCCGACCCCAAGGTTGAAAAACCCTGAGTTAGTGGCTCCTGAATAGATTTCTTTAATAGTTTTTTTAATCTTTCTGGTCATCTCACACCTGGGGTGGGACCAAGATTAACTCTATTTGTTAATTTTCCACTCTCTCTCCCACGCACACATTGGTTACTGTGCGTGCTGAGTATTCCATGTCATATTGTTGATTTTTCAGGGTACAATAAGTTAAAGGAGGAGAGAAACTCCTACAGTGATGAGCTCCTGAGAGTGAAGGATGAAAACTACAAGCTGGCAATGAGGTACGCCACGCTGAGCGAGGAGAAAAACATGACTGTGATGAGAAGCCGCGACCTGCAGCTAGAGGTACTGTAACACACACTCTATAGATATGATCCATGTGATAGTAAGAACATATTTAATGCTGATTGTGAACATCATACTGAATTATAGAAAAGTCATTCAAATCCTAACATATATTTCATGGATCTGCTTCACATGATAAACTGTTTCCCTCAGGCAGAAAAAGGAAAAATAAATACTAAATGAAAATATTTTTGGTCATAAGGTGATGGTTGATCTGTTCAGACTGTAATAACAGTTCTGTTTTGTATTTTGATAATACTAATAATAAAAAAATAAGACAATACTATCCTGTAGAACAGTGGTTCTCAACCTTTTCAGCCCGCGACCCCTAAAATAAAGGTTCCATAGAGCAGGGACCCTCCAAAATAAAGGTCCCAGAGAGCAGGGACCCCCACTGTAGCTGAAGGTGGTTGAACACAGACATGAACATTGAAGAACAGTCATGTGGAGACAGGACCATCTATAAGGGGGAATAAAGGAGAGATTTTTGGGGTCCATCCATAAAGTCAGTAAAATGATGGTCCATTGTTCTATGAATCTGTGATAACCACATTTATTTATTCATCTGAATAATATCCACTGTTATCCAGGAACATTTATTATTATTATTATAGTCATCTTAAAGATGGAAATCCTGGTTTTAATCACTAATAAAATGGTTCAAAGTGACCAAAAATGGTGGAAAAGGTGGTGAAATGGGATTTAAAAAAAAAAAAAGATATTGGTTAAAATTTGCAAATTAGAGTGGACAAAAAAGTGGTGAAAAGGGTTCAAAGTGTCAGTATTGGCTTTGGGTTGGGCTAATGTACTTAAAAAGTAGGAACTTTTAGTTTAAACGAGCAAATAATGGGATTGTGAATATGGTTAAGTTGGCAAAAAGTGACAATAATGGGTCAACATATATGACTTTAGGTGGAAACAGTGATGAAAATAGTTTATAAGTGCCCAAAATGTCTTGAAAGTGGAAAAAATGTGCAGAAAAAGCAAATTTGATAGAGAAGTGGCAGAAATGGGAGTAATGAACCAAAAATGCATTAAAAAATTGATGGAAATAGGTTAAAATATGGCAAGTTGGGTGTAGTTGCAGAAAAATGGTAAAAGTAAGCAAAATGAATTCAAATTTAAAAAAAAAAAAAAAAAAGATAGATTACTTGAATAATCTGGTGACCCACTCTCAGTGTCTCCTGACCCCAAGGTTGAGAACTTTCCTCTGCTTTCTCTGCCTCGCCGTAGAACGATCAGTTGAAGCACAGGCTGAACAAACTGGACGAGGAGTGTAAGATGGAACGGAGGCAGAGTCTCAAACTGAAGAACGACATCGAGAACCGTCCAAAGAGAGAGCAGATCTTTGAGCTAGAGCGTGAGAACGAAATGCTCCACATCAAGCTGCAGGAGCTGCAGTCCATCATACAAGTACGACTACACACACACACACACTTTCACTCTGTTTAATTATTTATTAAAAGTATTTAGTTGTAAAATGTCAGCGTGACTGTTGGCTATAAAAGCTGAGAGGAGGGACTAGTGGCCCCGCCCCTCTTATAAAAACTGAGAGGAGGGACTAGTTTTCCTAGTATTGATTGACAGCCTCTGTGCACCGTGCATTCCTGCAGAATGTTTTTACATAAAGAGCAGATTCTGGTGTAAAAAGAGGGTTCATCAAGCTCTGTGTGTGTGTATGCACAGACATATTGTGTGTATTCCTGTCTGTCTCTGCATGTGTACCAACGTGCATGTACTTCTCACTGAGTGTGCGTGTCTTCCTGGTGTGTGTGTGTGTGTGTGAGGCCGTGGTGAGAGTAAATCAGGGGCTGTGTGTTTATGTTTGCGGGCTGTGTATTGTATGTAGTAGTTGAGAACACAACGCTCTGTTACTGCAGCACTGTGCGCTGTGACTGGGCGTGTCTTACTGTGTCAGGTCAGCAGAAAGCAGGGGTTTAGTTACTCTTTAAAATCTACTACAAGTTTAGATATTTTATTAAACCTGTTCAGCTGGTTAACAGTATTCAATTGTATCGATTCAGAGACCATTTAATGGAGTGTTTGTGGGTCCCCACAAAGGTAAATATGCCTCTGTTAATAATAATGTTGGGTCAAACAATGGGCGTGCTGTTGGTGAGCTCTGCCTCCTCCTCTGCTGCATACCTGAGTGGCTCAACAGGTGCACACGTGTCAGCAGAGCATCTGCAGCAGCAGCAAGGATCAGAGAGCATGTGAACAGCTGTACCATGCACTGCATGTTTGGAGGACTTTCTTTACTAAAAACCGCCGGTTTTTACCTAAAGACTGAAGGCATTGCTACGACGAATAAAAGAAATGCAGGAAAGAAACCTGATGTCAGAGTAAATCCCTGTCAAACATCTTCTGAATGGGTTTCTCGTCCTATCAAGTACGGGACAGTTAAGAGAGGACTAATAATAATAATAATAATAATAATGGCTCAGATTTATATAGTGTTTTTTTCAAGGAGACTGAAAGCGCGTACAGAAACCATTATTCACCAGTCATACAGGTGTGGTAAGCTATAATGTAGCTACAGCTGCCCTGGGGCGTACTGTGGCTGCCATTTTGCAACTACGGCCCATCTGACCACCACCAACATTTATACGAGACAATGAGTAAAGCGCCTTGCTCAACGACATACCATACCACTGACCCATGGTCGCCCTGTTGTTAAATGTTGGACGTAGAAACAGTTGTTTGAAGAGTTTTCCAAAGGTAGGAGACTTTTGGAAAAAACTGTAAAATAACATTCATTAAAGGGTCCATGTTAAGCTAAATCAACTTTTCTGTGTTTTAAACATGATAAAGGTCTATTATGGCTTCATACACATGTCTAAAGTGTTTTTATCATTGATTCCATCAATCATTAGTTAGAGGGTGATTTACTCCTTTCTTACTACAGGGTGAACACAAACACCTCGCTATAATTTGATGACGCATTTTCACTTTGATGACAAATTAGATGCGGCACTGAGCTGGAGAAGCCACGCCTCCAGGAAGCTCTGTCGTGACTGACATGTAAACAGACACGCCCACGAATGTTAGCATGTCAGCGTCCTTCATGCAGTACTATATATGCATTTTCTATAGTCCATGTATGTACCGGTGAATGCCCCGCCCCCACGCTCTGTCTGTGTTTATAAAGCAGCATGAGCTCAGCTACGGAGTGGGTGGGAGGAGGGTGGGCCGTCCTCTGGCCCTACGTCACCGCGTGTGGAGCAGGAAGTCAGTGTCCCATCCACGCCCACTCATGAATATGAATAAGTAGGATGTAAATCAGCCCGTTTGTGTAGAGTTGATCAGAAAGTGACTTTTCAGAGGATAAAACTTAAGAAAACAGGTGAGTTTGTGAAAATAAACCTTAAATACTATGTTTTTAGAGTTCTTAGAACGAATGGAGATAGTGAAAAACAGCATGACATGGAACCTTTAATAACAGCTTTTCAGCTTAAACTTCCTTAGATAAGATTATTACAGTAATAAACAGACATGAGCTGTTCTTCTTCCCTTGTATTTATTACAAGTGCTACCGTTTTTCACTCTTCAACTGGAACCTTTCAGTAACTTCCCTTAACAAATAACAGATAAGTATGAGCTGGTAAATGGTATATGAAAACATAGTTGTATGCTCACTCTTTCTTTTTACAGTATTAAAACCAACACTATATACAGTGGTGGTAATCAATGAGGAAACCAGGTTTTGATGGATTAGTTTTTGTCTTTTTATTTTCTATTTGCATCCACCGACACAGTAAAGGTCTTTATATACCGGTGCATCCCTAATTAGCATGTACCAAGCATGGAGGCGACATTTAATTTAAATATTTAATGTACAACATAAATATTTACACTAACAATTCCTCACAAACACCCATCATGAACAATAACAGTGTATTAATATCATAAACCTTATTCATATCCCCTAAATGATTAAACTACATATTTACATTTATTTATAACCATAAGGCTCCCCTGTTCATAGGCTGTGTCTGAACAGTCCCTCCTATCTCCTTTCCTATCTCCTTTCCTATCCACTGTTCCTTTACCCCCAGAAGTGTTTAAGTGGTGGCCATGATAAAGAGCATTCAAGTTCTCTTTAAGCTCAGGAAAAGAGGCTCAATGGTTCCTTTATAACCTCCTTTAGCCTAGGAAACAATGATACATCCTTTACCAAAGGAGAACAGATAATGCTGACCCACAATTCCTTGCAGCGACAACATTTAAAAGGAAACGCACACCCGAGCGCTTACAGAAACTCACGATAAGTAACAAAGATCATGTAAGTTACCAGTGCAATAATATGCCTTAAACACCTTTAACTAAATCATCTAAAACCCATATATTATTATATGTAGACATATTATCAGATTATAACAACATAAAACAGACACTCTGTGGTTCTAGAAAAAGTGATCATTTTTATCCACATGATGTTTTATTTATACATAATTAATATTAATGAGTAGAAGGTGAGTGTGATCAACCATTCTCTATGTGACATTCTTTAGTTTACCTTTAGTTCCTCGTAGCCATGGTAACCGCTTTTCCTTTGATTTACATTCAAACCTGTGATTTATGACATTATATCAGTGAAAGTGTTAGAAATTATATTTTAGCTTATTTTAGGACAGAGGGACCAAAAAAAACATAAAATTAAAATATACAAATACCCTATCTATAATTTATTTATTAATTAACTAAAAATAGTGACGTTGTTTATCTTAACGTTACGTTACGTCACATTAACGTCAGTTAAGTGTTCTCCCAGTGCACAGAGTTAGTGTAGCTGTGCTGCTTCCTATGTTAGCGGCTGCCTGTCAGAAGCTCAGTGCGGATGTTCTCTATAAATATATATATATCTATATATATATAGATATATATATGTATCTTTAGCTCTGAGTGTTGGAAGCACTGCGATACGTTTGAACAATCAGCCATGTGTTTCTCTGTTGTAACTATTTGAACTCACTGCTCCACTGCACAGCAGCTCAGCTGACTTTCTTAAAGGGACAGCGTCTTTAATGTGGTTAAAAAATACTACAGAATTTAATCACATTTCAGCTTTAATGAAGGAAAAAGTCAAAAGTGAGACAGAATGTTGTTATTGAGCTGCTAGTGATTAATAAAAAGGTCTTTGTGGCATTTTTCTTCACTCACTTTGATCAATTATTGTTTTTGTTATAAAACTACATTTAAATAAATAAAGTACATTTGTATATTTGACTACTTATTTAACTATTCAATTTAATGAACAGATTTTCTGCAAAATGCAATAGCTTACAACATTTATCTTATTTGCTGTGTTTACATAGCAATGCTGATACCTATTGGTGATTTACTGCTGCTACTGCATTAACAATGATACTCGCAATAGATAAGATAAAGATAATTTAATAGCATTTAATAGACCCGGGTTATAACGTCTAAATAATAATAATAATTTTAAAAAAAAGGTCTGTTTGACTTATTTTGGCATACAAAGAACCAACTTATAACCAAAGACACAACTATGTAAAATGTGAATTCATTTCTTATTTGTAACTTTGGTAAGTTTCAGATTTCAATTCTTATAAATATTATCGATCCGATATTGATATTGGATATCGGTTCGATATCAGCCAGAAAATGAATATTGGATTTTATAGGACTCCACCTAAAATCTCTGATAAATATTATATTTATTCAATAGTAGAATACTGTAGATATTATGTTGAAGACTAAAATGTATGTAACCTATTGGTTAATAATAAATAGTTCAGGTTTTCTCATCCCTACTGTTGCTGAATATTGTTTTCTGTTTGAGTGACATCACTTGATCAAACCTTTTCTAATATTCCACACTATAAAATAAGTCATAAAAGTATGTATGATTCATGCTGATATCGTATCACTATTGGCCAATACTCAAGGCTGCAATATCAGTATTTTATCGGAAGTGAAAAAGTTGTATCTGGACATCCCTAGCTGCAGCCTTTGGGTGGATTTTTCTTAGAAATTCACTAAATTATTGGAATGCAGCCAATAAAATGTCACGCTTTATAGTCCAGAAATCACGGTAGTTGTTTTATCTTTCATGTCACTGCTAAGTTATCTGTCAATTATACTAAAATGTGTTTTCTGTTTTTATCATTAGATGAATCCTGAAATCCTGTGGCCTGAACCACAAAATGATCATTTAAACAAACTCATTAAATCAATATAACATAAATGTGTGTTCTGAATTTTGATTAAGCACTGCCGGTGTGTTATCACTATTTACCCTTTTTAAATCATAACAGTCCATAAGTAACGTCGCCTTGTTGTTACACTCTGGAATGGTTTCATTAAATCATTTTTAATAATGATTTATAAGTATTTGTATGACTGCATTACTGTTTTAAATATTTGTATGTTCTTCAACTTTACATTAACCTGTCAAGGGACAAGAAATGAAAATTAGCCATACCATAATCTCACATATTTACTGAAAAGTCCATGAATATGGATTGTCCCGTTAATAAATAATTTAATATATAAAAACAATAAATTTTAGTTCAAAATTTTTTTCGTTAAGTATTTGTTTGATAATATAGATATTATCACAGGTGGTATCCAGTTCCACAAACATGTTTATTAGTGGAACTGTGCGCATTAGGGTGAACAAGCAAAGCCACTATTTTTACACATTTGGCCAAAAATCTTTGAAATGTACTTATTTTAAGATATATTTCCAACAAAATGCATTATTTTGCACCATATTCATTTAATTGCCTTTTAAAAATGGGGCAACTTTAACTTTCCCTGGTTTTTAGAGCAACTAAAAGCAGCACAAGTTGGCATTTTGATTGAAAAAGATGCTAAATGATCCAAAAAGCTGCTGAATGCTTCACTACCAAAAGAAAATAATGGGATGTTTACAAGCAGTGACATGATCAATCACGTAATTTCAACATGGATTGAATTTGAATATATTTTGTCAGTCTTCAGAAAAAACAAAACAAAAAATAGAACAAACACTCAATTGTCGAACTAATCAGTTGAAAGGGTGTAGGTTAAAGCAAAAGCGTATATATTATATATATATATTATCACAAAAACAAAACAAGGCTATTTAAATGATATAAAAAAAACAATTAGGAAACTGATGTTACTGGTTTTACAATACACATTCAATATATTATTCATCACAAAGTTCTATGTATACAGTTTATACATGCACATCAAACATATATACATATACTTTCACACATTTACACACATGTACTGTACATAATAATAACAACATAAAATTAACGACACTATTCAATATTTACTACAGAAATTTCATCAATTAAATTTTAAACATAAAATATAGTGTGGCAATATTTAAATTAATAATTTTCTTTATCACAATATGTACTTTTTTATTATGTTTATTAAGTATTAATATATTTTATACCATACCAAAAATATTTTCTGCAACCCTTTTGAAAGTGCATCTTTAATTGCTTTATAAATCATCCTGCGTTTCGTATCAATCAATCAATCAATCAATCTTTATTTGTATAGCGCCAAATCATAACCAATGGTATCTCAAGACACTTTACAGTAGAGCAGTCTTAGGGACGGACTCTTCATTTTATGGATACACACATATGCATATATACGTATATACACATACATATGTATCCCACACCCAACATGAATTCATCATGGCGGCAAGGAAAACCTTCTGTTAAGCAGCAGGAACCTTCAGTATCAGTCTGATGGTTCTTTTTTCCATAAAGATGGCGGTACACAGGCTCTAAAACTGTAAAGCAGTCCCAAGGCAATGCAATGAATATGGTGCGTAACAATGCGTTTTGTTAGACATAGATCTACTATTTCAAAGATTTTAGGCCAAACTTAAAAACCATGGAGGATCCTGTCAGGCTGTGGACATGTGGGACATTTCTTTAACTGATGAATCATTTTTTCCACTGTTAACAGCACTAGTTCCACTCCTGATTCACACCTATCTGTACATTTTCTGACACACAGCCCGGACCCTTACCAGCTTCAGACAAGGCCATTCTTGACATTTTGGAGCACGACAGACAGGAAGCACTGGAAGACCGACAGGACCTGGTCAACCGCCTCTACAACCTGCACGAAGAAGTCAGACAGGCGGAGGAACTGCGAGACAAGGTTAGAAATACATACAAGAAGCCTCCTGATTTTCCAATGTGGGGCTTTTGTTTTTGGTTGAAAGTGGAACAAAGTCCTGCAAAACAATGTACTGGCCTCTGGTTACACAAAGCTGTAACCAGAGAGGACAGGAGAGCATGTTTTTAGCACACACCCTTTTAAGCTCCAGCCACTTTTTGCCTAAAATCACATACGTTTTTCATGGCAAATGTTTGTTCAGATTAAAGCAGGACCCTTAGTGGTTACGGATTATGTGAAATTTTGGAAATATATGATACTGAGTAACAATAAATCATGTTGTAAATACAGAAATACCAAAAAAATCTAGAGATTTACATCAAATATAAAGCCAATTCTTATTAACAAAGGCTATAAAAGCAGAAAGAATTTAACTAATGTATGCACATCAACTGCAGAAAGTTTGTTGATAATAAAGATACACAAGTTATTGCATAAAAATGTTCAGGCTGAAGCCCACTTTGCCACAACTGTGTCAAAATTTACCACGAGTCTGGAAACAAGTTTGTAACTGTAATATGTCAGTCACATTGATTTCAGTCATTGTTAGTCTTATGTTTGACCACTACGTGTTGCAATTTGGCTTTAAATAAACATCCTTTTTTATTCAGGTCTCTGTGGTGCCATGCGTAATGCTATTTTTGGTTCCACTTTTTTATGCTGTTACGCATGGGTGTTATTCAGCAATGCTTTGACCAATGAGAATGTTTGGCACTACGTTGTGAAGCTGAGAGCCTGTAGAAATTGGTGATATCAAACACTATGGGGGTGGGCTTTAGCCCTGCCAATCAGAGCTGGGTAAAGGAGGGACCTACTAAGCGCTCATTGGACGGATTTGACGGCTGAGAAATGCTCAAAATATGGAGTTTTATGCACATTGGAGAAACTTTTTAAAAAAAACAACAAAGGTAAGACACCATTTGTCATCATTGCTGACTTTTTCCGCTGTGTATTTAAATATGATTTTAAATCCTTATGATGATATAATCATTATTACATGTTTAATGTTTCGCGTATTATTAATGAGATATCACAGTCTCCATGTGTTTAAACCATCAGTAATAATATATAAGGATAGGTGTGTATCATCACCTCTGTTTACCACACGATATAAATGTGTTTATTTATTGATCAGAGATTAATAAAGAGAAAGCTGTGGCTATACAGAGAGGGAGGGGCTTCAGGGACAGTGAAAGATACACTGTCACTTTAAGAGATGTGCACACAGTGCACGTACCTCCGTGCACAGCTCACCTGCAGCGTCTGCAGTGTTGGATGTGACATCCAACAGCATCCAACAGCACCACTGCTGTTCCTGCTGTTCATTTAGTGCTGAGTTCATCAAACTATTCATCAAACACTCACTAGTCTCATTAATGACATTATTTAATTATGAGTTACATCATCTCTTTTATTAAACGCTGACAGGTGTTAAAACACTTATCAAACGCACACGATCAGTGTGTGATCACATGATCAGTGTATGATCAGTGTGTGATCACATAATCAGTGTATGATCAGTGTACGATCAGTGTGTGATCACATGATCAGTGTATGATCAGTGTGTGATCACATGATCAGTGTATGATCAGTGTGTGATCACATGATCAGTGTATGATCAGTGTGTGATCACATAATCAGTGTATGATCAGTGTATGATCAGTGTGTGATCACATGATCAGTGTATGATCAGTGTGTGATCACATAATCAGATGTTTGCTATGATAAATTGAATAAATAACACCTTTAACCATTTAATACTTTTAAAATGTTCAAACCCAAGTCAGTCTTTTTTTTTTCTTTTTCTTTTTTTTATGCATTCGTCCTTTATTTTCACTGCTCAGTAACAGATGATGTCACATCCTGTTGGTCTCAGCATTGGTTCCTATTGGCTTCTCATTCATCATAAAAGCTGCAGCACATGCTCCGTCACTCTCTAATCATTAAATCTGTGATCGATCTCGTGGGTCTGATGACGACGTTCACTTAATCTAAACACTGTCAGCTGATTGGCTCAGCTGGGGAGCTTCAAACTGAGAAGAGTTTAATGAAATGGTAAAAGGGGGCGTGGTCACGGATGGCTTAGCTGAACCAGGTTTAAACCATAAGCCTGGTTCTACTGAGAACACTTTGATCAAATCCCTCCCAGGTGTATGTGCTGTGGTGTTCTGAATGTGGGTTGGCCATGGGCGGACTGGTCCACTGGCCCACCGGGGATATCCCCAGTGGGCCAGTGGACCGCTGGGTTGGGCCATGAGAAAGAGAAAAAGAAACGGGAAATAAACATACCTGTCAAGTATTCCGTTTTGGCCAGGAAACTCACGTATTTTACCCCTCTTTCCCGTAAATATCTCGTATTTTATTGTAATAATAATTAAAAGATATATAAAAATAAATAAATAAACATTCCTCTGCCTACTAAACTGAACACCATCACTGTGGCCAAACCAGCCTGTCATTGCCCGATCCCGTTAGATCTCGGAAGCTAAGCAGGTCTGGTCCTGGTTAGTAGTTGGATGGAGACCACTGAGAATTCCAGGTGCCACAGTGGGGTGGCAGTCACCCAGTGGTATCTGTCATTGTGTCCTTGGGCAAGGCACTTCACCTACATTGCCTAGTATGAATGTAGTGTGTGAGTGAGTGTCGGTGGTGGTCGGAGGGGCCGATGGCGCACTATGGCAGCCTCGCTTCCGTCAGTCTGCCCCAGGGCAGCTGTGGCTACAATAGTAGTTTACCACCACTAAGTGTGGAGTGAAAGAATAATACCTTAATTCTGTAAAGCGACTTTGAGTGTCTATGATAAAGCGCTATATAAAATTGATGCATTATTATTATTATTATTATTAGCCTCGTGAGAACTGCCACCTGAAATGGCCTGAGTGGCAGATCTCGCAAGATTAGATTGGATTAGATTAGTGCATACAGCGACAACAAACCTGGAAACAACTCAGAACAGAGATGATGAATGACGACGTTCCGGCGAAAAAAACAAAGAACTGGTGTAAATACCTTGAAAAATGTGACAGAGTTTACCTTCCTAAATAGCAGCACATGGGACACAGTTACACGTTCTGTAAGATTTCTAAATGAGATTTTAGCGTCTACCACGGAGGAAGGAACGATAGGAACGGTAAGTCACCAAGAAAAATCAGCCAATCAGAAGCACCACAAATATACACTGCTTTCAAAAAAGTGTTAAATAATGTAAAGTCTGTAATAAATGTGTCTAATAAGTCATTAGTGAATACCAGAGAACCACGAGTGAGCTTAAGAAATTATAAGATGGCGCCGCGGATGGTTGCCTCGGTACTGCGCTCTCTCGTTGTTGTTGCGTTTTTCTTCTTTTTTGTAGTTTCTTGCTCCCCTTCTCTGGTCTCTTTCACCAGAGAAGAACTATTAAACGTAGGACAGTCCTCTGCTGATCTTTTTTCACCGGTTCTCATTGAACCAGAAAGTTATGCGGAGATTCTCACCGGAGGAGCAGCAGCTCTCTATGGAATTTGCAGGAGACACCGCAGACGCAGACGGGGTAAACGAGCAGGCGCGCTCATTAAACTGAGGCAGCGGGGATTACGCACTGCGCTTCCATCCATTCACCTGGTGAATGTCCGCTCTCTGGCAAATAAAATGGATGAACTGCTGCTCCTAAACACCAGAAACTCGGACTTTTGCAGATCCGCCGCCCTGTGTTTTACTGAAACCTGGCTCAGTGAACTCATCCCGGACAGCTCTCTACATCTACCGGACTTTCAGCTCCTCAGAGCGGACCGTGTAAAAGAGCTCTGTGGGAAGACGAGGGGCGGCGGAATATGCTTTTACATTAACCAAGGTTGGTGTACAGATGTCACAGTGTTGAAGCAGACGTGTAGCCCTAATCTGGAGAGTTTTTTCATAAACTGTAAACCGTTCTATTCTCCACGGGAGTTCTCCTCGTTTGTTATGGTCGGTGTTTACATCCCACCTCAGGCTTGTGTAACAGAGGCGTTACAGCACCTGGCCGACCAGATAACAGACGTGGAGAAACAACATCCAGACTCTTTGCTTATCATTCTAGAGGATTTTAACAGAGCAAATCTAACCCACGAACTCCCTAAATACAGACAACATATAAAGTGCCCCACCAGGGGGGCTAACACACTGGACCACTGCTACACTGCAATAAGGGATTCATATCACTCTGTTCCCCGTGCAGCTTTGGGGCTCTCTGATCACTGTCTGATTCACCTCATCCTGACCTACAGGCAGAAGTTTAAATCTGCTAAACCTGTAGTAAGGACTGTAAAGAGGTGGACAGAGGGGGAGAAGTTACAGGACTGCTTTGACTGCTCTGATTGGAGGGTTTTTGAAGCTGCATCAGACCTAGATGAACTGACTGACACTGTGACATCTTACATCAGCTTCTGTGAGGACATGTGTGTGCAGAACAAGACTTTCTGCACATACAACAACAACAAACCCTGGTTCACACCTCAACTTAGGATGCTGCGTCAGGCTAAGGAGGAAGCCTACAGGAGTGGGGACTGGGTCCTGTTTAAGCAGACTAAGTACACACTAACCAAGGAGATCAGAGTAGCCAAGAGGTGCTACACCGAGAAGCTAAAACAAAGCTTCTCAAACAAAGACCCTTCAGACGTGTGGAAAGGCCTGCGTGAGGTTACCAACTACAGGAAACCCTCCCCCCACCCTGCAGGTAACAATAGACTGGCTAAAGACCTGAATAGTTACTACTGCAGGTTTTCACACCCACCCCCCAGCTCATTAGCATCAGCCCATCACCTGGACTCTGCCCTTCCTACTCCCCCCACTCCCCCCCCCCCACCTCACCCTCTGACCCCCCATCTGCCCTGAAGATCAATGAAAGAGATGTGTGCCAGCTATTCAAGAGACAAAAGATCAAAAAGGCTCCAGGACCAGACGGAGTATCTCCCTCCTGCCTGAAAGCCTGTGCTGAGCAGCTGGCTCCCATTTTCACACGGATCTTCAATACATCACTGGAGCTGTGTGAAGTACCTTCTGCTTCAAAAGCTCCAGCATCATCTCAGTCCCAAAGAAACCTGCCATCACAGGACTTAATGACTATCGACCCATTGCTCTGACGTCCGTAGTCATGAAGTCCTTTGAGAGGCTGGTATTGAGCCACCTGAAAAAGATCACAGGACCCCTGCTGGACCCCCTGCAGTTTGCCTATCGGGCAAATAGGTCTGTAGAGGATGCAGTCAACATGGGTCTGAACTACATCCTGCATCACCTCCACTCCCCAGGGAGCTACGCTAGGATCCTGTTTGTGGATTTCAGCTCTGCATTCAACACCATCATCCTGGACATCCTTCACCAGAAACTCACCCAGCTCACAGTGCCGGCCTCCACCTGTCAGTGGATCACCAACTTCCTGTCTGACATAAAGCAGCAAGTAAGGCTGGGAAGCATCACATCCAGCACCCGGTCACTCAGCACTGGCGCCCCCCAGGGGTGTGTTCTCTCCCCACTTCTATTCTCCCTCTACACCAATGACTGCACCTCAGGAGACCCCTCTGTGAAACTCCTGAAGTTTGCAGACGACACCACCGTCATCGGTCTCATCAGGGATGGGGACGAGTCTGCCTTCAGACGGAGGTGGAACAGCTGGCTCTCTGGTGCAGTCAGAAACATCTGGAACTGAACCCGTTCAAGACTGTGGAGATGACAGTGGACATCAGAAGAAAACCCCCCCCACTCCCACCCCTTACCATTTTGAATAGAAAAGTGGCTACCGTGGACTCCTTCAGGTTCCTGGGATCCACAATCTCACAGGACCTGAAGTGGACCTCCCACATAGACACAACCAGGAAAAAGGCACAGCAGAGGATGTACTTCCTGTAACAGCTGAGGAAGTTCAACCTGCCCCAGGAGCTGCTGACCATGTTCTACACCTCCATCATTCAGTCTGTTCTGTGCACCTCCATCACTGTCTGGTTTGGATCTACAACCAAACTAGACAGACACAGACTACAAAGGATAATCAGGACTCTAGAAAAGATCATTGGTGTTGATCTGCCCTCCATCCAAGACTTATACCTGTCCAGGGTCAGGAAACGGGCAGGTAGCATCACTGCAGACCCCTCCCACCCTGCATACAATCTGTTTAAACTCCTCCCCTCTGGCAGACGCTACAGATCACTGTACGCCAAAAAAACAGTTTGTTTCCCCAGGCTGTCACTGTGATCAACACTAAACAGTCATAGAGAGTCAGACCTGTTTCTGTGAAATAACCTGGAACTAAACATAACAACCCTGGATCAACCTGTCACTGAGAATGTTCATGGACATAATATTTAAATTAAATGTTCTCCTGCACTACCCATCAATGCACTACTGCACTATTATCTTATTATTATTATTATTATTATTATTATTATTATTATTATTATTATTATCTTGTCATTTTATTTAGTTTTGCACATTCTAGTCTAACTACTGTTTATATTTATGTTTATATTTATCATTATTTTTTCTAGTTGATATTGTTGTTATTATTTAATGTTTACACTATTAGAGAGAACACAGTTCACCAAGACAAATTCCTCATGTATAACATACATTACTTGGTCAATAAAGTTGATTCTGATTCTGATTATAAGAAAATATGTAATAAAATAAAATGTTAATGTCTAACTTAAAGACAAGCAATGTGAAATTAATAATGAATATGCAACGTGTTGACTTGTATATAAACTGTAAGTATATTAAAAAAACACATGTGCTTCATATACACATTTATGTTTTTATTTAGGCTGTTTTATAATTTAGGAATTAGGGCTGGGAGATATATCGAGATTCAAGATATAACGAGTTTTCTATTTTGGCGATATAGAAAACTACAATATTGCCTATTGATATATATCACGTTTTGTATTAAAATACTAGTTTTAGGAGTTGCTGCTTTTACTTCTCAGAACAGAATGTAAAGCTCAGTAAGATGATTAATGAGTGCGTTCTAACCCAGACCTTCCCAATAACAAGCTACACTACAGAACTCACTCACACGTGCTGTCCGTTAGAGAAGAAAAAGCCAAAAGTGACACATATTGATCAGCTGTTTATTAATAAACGAGCCTGTGTAGCATTTTGAATCAGCAAATTTAACCCAGAATTGTCTTTCTGGTCAGACTTCATTTAAATAAAATTATCTAGATATATATCGTATATCACCATTTTAAGAAAATATATTGAGATATGAGTTTTGGTCCATTTTAATGTTAATAAAGGTCAGCCTACCAGATTATAATCAGCCACCTTTTATTTTATCAATCGATCTGTTAGCATTAATATCACTACATGCTGTAAAATCACTTTACTGCTGTAATTGTTTTATTGGCGGCTACTTAGGGTTCATTTAATTAATAATACATGATTATGGTCCAAAGCAGCATCAAATATAGTTTTTTTTCATCAAGGGACATGAAACTTGTGTTGCCGGCTGGCTGGCTCCCCACACCGCGTATGAATGGGCTGGTCTGTCAATGACCCCCCCCCAGTCCGCCTCTGGGGTTGCCTACAGTTTTAGCTGAGTTTCTTAGGATTACGGAGAGGTATAGAATGTGTGATTTCATTCATTCTTTACAACATTAAGAAAGACCTGTGAGAGTCACAGAAACTGGAGCTGCCCCCACCAGCGGGTCCATTGGGGTTGTAGAGGTTAAAGAAAGACTCCCCTAATGACTTGGCCAAGCTACTTAGCTCTGTGTTTCTCTGTTTGATCAGTTGTATCAATTCAAGTAAACCAAGTGTTTGCATGTGTGCACGTGTAGTACCTGCAGGAAAAGGAGGATCTGGAGCTCAAGTGCTCAACGCTGAAGAAAGACTGTGAGATGTATCGCAAACGTATGGACACCATCACTGGGCAACTGGAGGAGGTGGAGAAGGAGAGGGACCAGGTATACACACACACACACACAACAATGTATTTCTTCCCATTTATCGCCATTTCCTTCACTCCAGGCATTTCGATCCAGAGATGAAGCCCAGCACCAGTTCTCCCAGAGCGTCATCGACAAAGACAGGTATCGCAAACAGATCCGAGAGCTGGAGGAGAAAAGCGATGAACTCCACATCGAGATTGTTCGCAAAGAGGCCAAGCTTGTCACACTCGAGTCTCGCCTACGAAGATTATCCAAAGACGTGGCTTTGGACCAGGTAAAAATAATAATAATATTCAATACAATTTTAGCTTTTTAAAACAATTTTTTCTAATAAAAAAAAATTAATTTAATTTAATCAATACAACTAATAAAATATTAAACTAAAACAATTACCAGTACTAAATAATAATAATAATAAAAAAAAACAGGCACTCGGGTAAAAAACAAATAAAAATATGTTTTCAATGAAGTTATTTTTATTATTATTATTAATATCACTGTGCTGTTCCTGACAGCTATGGTGTTTAACTCCTCTCTCACATCAATGAATCTACAGACGTGTGTCTTTAAGCAGGTTTAATGATGTTTGAAAAGGTGAAACTAAAAGGATAAACAATGTACGATTACCATATGCCTCCAATAATACACAAAATACACAACACAGTAAATTATATGATATGTAACAAGTACACTAATTAACACACGGAAAGCGAGCTGATGCCATTTTTAGAGCTGCATAGTTCAAGTGAAATTAACAATACAATTGGCGTTACTACTACACATTTTTACTGTATTCTACAAATAAAAAGAAACATAAACTTGTAACACAAGTGTAAAAGTACATACCGGCGATGCAACCTCGAAATATTTGTGGTCTCAAAAGACAATTAGAACTGCATGCCGCCATCTTAACTTTTGCTTTTGTTTACACACAGTTGAATAAAATTTTAGTCAAAGCAACAAGTGCACTAATGTCCTGTATCCACCGGATGGCACTATAAACTAACTGTGACGTGGTTCTGATTAAAGAAATGATGGCTTAGCCAAGTTTAGCTTGCGAAAGTCAATGCAAATCCGCAGGGAGTCATCTGTTTTGAAGACAATGACAACTGGACTGCACCATTCAGAATTAGATGGCTCAATTACACCCCGCTGCAGCATCTCCTTCACCTCCTCGTGCAACTTCGTCACCAGCTGCTGGGGTACTCGGTACGGCCTCTGGCGGATTGGTTTTGAGTCCTTCAGACGAATCACGTACTCACCCAGGGTAGTCTTCCCAGGTTTGGGTGCAAACAAGGAGGGAACTTCTTGGAAGACATGGAGAACACTGGCTGCTTGCTCAGGGGTAAGGTGAACAAGTGACGCAGGAGCAGTGTGGATCAGAGACTCCAGAGTGGTGTCCACATCCTCTTCCTCTTCCTCCTCCTTGTCCCAGCTCCCTTGCTGGACCATGAGAACAGATCCTAGCATGGACCGTTCCTTCCACAGCTTCAACAAGTTCACATGGTAGGTCTGTTTCTGTTTCTTCTTCTCTGGGTGAAGAACTTCATACGTTACCGGACCCATTTTCCGAACGACAGTATATGGCCCCTGCCAGTAACAACAGGACTCTCTCACCTGCTTTGAAATCACGGTGGCGAGCCTGCCAATCATACCAGGCCTTCTGAGTCTTTTGAGCCTCATGAAGATTCAATTCCGCCTGGTCCAGATATGTTGCCAACCGCTCACGCATTTCCAGGACAAACTGTATAATCCCCTTTGGATTGTCTGTGCTGGAGGGAGCCCCCCAGGTCTTGCTCAGCAAATCCAACGGGCCTTGAACATCCCACCCATAAAGCAGCTCAAAAGGTGAGAACCCCGTTGATGCTTGCGGTTCTTCTCTGTATGCAAACAGTACAAAGGGCAGCCAACGATCCCAGTCCTGCCCAGTGTCATCAATGAACCGCTGTAACATGCGCTTGAGGGTCTGGTTGAAGCGCTCCACAAGTCCATCCATTTGCGGATGGTACAGCGTGGTTTTCAAGTCAGCGATTCCAAGCTGGCGGTGGAACAACTGCATCAGACGCGATGTGAAGTTAGTCCCTTGGTCAGTGAGGATCTCGTCAGGAATGCCGACCCTTGAGAACAGCTGGACCAGAGCTCTCAACACAGCGGGCCAACAATGTCCATTGCGATTCTGCGAAAAGGAACAGAGATCACAGGCAATGGCTGAAGGAGAGCACGGTCATTTTTACACGGAACGCATAGTTTTTGACATACAGGACACGTTTCGCAATACTTTTGCACGTCACGGTACATTGAAGGCCAGTAAAACGTGAGCTAATGCGCAGGTAAGTTTTATGACGACCAAAGTGGCCAGCCCACGGAAGCGAATGTGCGAGATGCAACACTACTGATCGACATGTGGCAGGTACAACCAGACATTTACAGTCATCATAAATAGAAAATAAAACACCATCTTCTATCACAATCATTTCCTTCCCCACACAGGTACGGTCTCCCACTTTAGCCAGTAAGCCCTTCAAAGTTTCATCCTCTCTCTGCAATGCACCTATGTTCTCTGGCACTTCCCATATTTTTGTACATCACGCCCCCTGGTCAGGATTCCCAGTCCACAAGTTCTTCTCGAACCTTTTTTGGCGTTTAGACTTTTTAGGTCCCTTAGTTCCCCCCTCACACAACTCATTATCTAGGTCAGGCAGGGGTTCTACATCAGCCTTGGCCTGGGCCCTAGTAACTATAAGACAGGAAACTTTGCTGGACATCTCAATCACATCATCATATACAATTTTACATTCAGTGTTCTGCAACAGGTCCAAGAGAACAGGTAAGTCTGTACCGAGAACTAAATCAACCTGTAAGTTTTCGACCACAGCAACAATCAAGAGATATGGCTGATCGTCAATTACCATAGTGATCTCCGCTCTCGGGTACAAATGAGATCACCATGGACACACATAATGTCTGTTTTTAATCCATAATCAACACAGTTTACAGGCACACAATTTTTCTTCACCAGCGAGGTAAAGCTGCCACTGTCCAACAATGCGGTCACCTGCTGGCCATTGACAGTCACAGTCTTAAATGTACGTTCCTTTATACCCTGGGTACTGAACAGCTTGTCTCCGCGTACTGGACACACAGAGGCTTTATGTCCCTGCTGCCGACAGTAATAACAAACGAAGGGCTTACCGGTCGCTGGCTGAGTCGGAGCAGTGCTTGGGGTACCTCGGGTGTCGTGGCTGTTCTCTCTGGTGTGTCTAGGAGCTGCAGACTGGTACGGAGGTCTTGGCGCGGAACTGGTGAAGCGTGAAGGTCCTCCTCGCCAAGCGTTCTGGAGCTGCAATGCCAACCTGGTGGCCATCCTCTTGTTCATGCTCTCGAACCCAGGTACGGACGATGGTTGGCAGAAGCTGCTCCATGATGACGAGCTCTCCTATCTGTTCCTTGGTGAGCTGGACGAACCCACCGTCGATACAGACTTTTAAGGCGGTGATATGTCTCAGTCGGGGTCTCTCCTGAAGGCACAGTGGGAGAACGAAACTGCTGTCTGTACGTTTCAGGGGAAATGTCAAATTTCACTAGTAAAGCAGTTTTCAAGTCCCTGTAGCAGTGAGCTTCATCTTCGTCCATGGCTGTATAAGCTTCTAACGCTTTACCGGACAGGAGTGGCACTAGACGGCACGCCCACTCAGTCTCTGGCCATCTCCATGTCTTAGCGATGCACTCAAACCGCAACAAGTAATTTTCAATGTCCTCTCCACTTTGGAATGGAGGAATCTTTGGCTCCCCAGAATAAGGTCGCCAGTCCAGTGGTGGCGCATTATCCAGACCACTAGAATTCTCCCCTGGTGGCCGGTACAGTGTTGTCGACTCGCCTTGGGGTCGTCTTGAAGGTCCAGGGGTTGGCAGGGCCATCCTCGGACTTGGACTACTCGTCCCGGAACTTCCTGGATCTCCAACTCTGGATGCAGGTGAAGGTGAGTGCAACTTTGTACGGAGGTTACGGATCTCTGCAATCAGACCCTCTTCTCTCCTCTGCTGGTTATCCATAAAGTCCTTCATCAGGCCCATGAATTCCGACATGGGTGACGCAGTGGTACCACCCCCTTCATGGAGCTCAGAAGCATACTCCTCTTCAAACGTTGGCTGGGAACGGAATCCTTTCTTCTTTCTGAGGCTGGCCATCTTATATATTTAATCCGACTTCTGACACCATATGTGACGTGGTTCTGATTAAATAAATGATGGCATAGCCAGGATATATGTTTTTAGTGCTTTTATTCCATAAAGTGAAGAACAACAACAAAAAAAACTCCAGGATGAAGATGAGCGCTAGACAAATAAATAGAAAAAGAGAATATATATTTACAATATATACAACTGCAAGTGCAACAAAATAACAGAGGTCTTCTGGCTTACCTTCATTGTACCCAGACAGGACATACACTGACAGGGAGAGCAGAGACTGGCTCCATTCTATAGCCCTTGGCTCCTCCCCCTTGTCCATTAAAAACATAATCAGGGTTTTCTACTAAAAACCCATTCATTCCCACCATAACATATATGTAAAAATCGGGACATTTATTAATAATCCATTCCCGCTGTATCTGCTAACATGACACACTCAGGAAGATTAATTAGTTTTGTCATGGAAAAATACTATTTGCGCTGACGTCACCGATGACTTCAGACGCCGATGTCCCGCATGTGATGGATAAACCCGGAAGTGTGCGCGGTGCTCGGTTTTAATAGATGGATGGTGAAATGGGAGATTGTAAGTTGTTTACACTTTATGGACTACTAAACTATGGCTATGGATGATTTACACAGTGGCCTTGTGTGCACCCAAGACTACTGTGATGGATGGATGGAGAAACCGAGCGGAAAACGAAGCGGATAAACAGGTAAGTAACTATGACGTGTGTATGTGGGGATGTGGTTGGAGAGAGAGACTGCTGCCTGCCTCTTACCAAGCTTTGCCGGTACCGTACGGTTAGGGACGGACTCGCACGGTCACACTAACTGAAATGAAAGATAGGGCAAAATACATATTTTAAACTAAAAACTATGCTTATTATGCATAACAGAACACTCCCCGTCTGGCGTGATTAAACGCCACAAAATAAAGCATCTAAGTAGGGACTAAAACAACAACCTCTGAGATGGGCCTAATATAAACTTTAGTACCCTCTGATTTAGGAACTTTAACCTCAACTGTACGGACTTTACCATCTTTAGAAGGATACACTTGAGTTATGAGTCCAAGAGGCCATTGGTTTCTGGGTATCTGAGTGTCCTTAAGTACAACTGTACTCCCTAGGCTGATGTTTAGTTCATCAGATTGCCACTTGCGGCGTGGCTGCAGTGTAGGAAGGAATTCTTTTTTCCACTTGTCCCAGAAGGTGTTTGACAAGTGCTGAACCTGCCGCCACTGGTGCTTGTAGAGGTCCGACACCAAAAAGTCACCTGCTGGTGCTTGAAGTGGAGTTCCTTTCTGAGTGAGCAGGGTAGCGGGAGTCAGAATGAATGGGTCGCTAGGGTCCACTGAAACTGGAACAAGACACCTAGCGTTTACAATGGCTGACACCTCCGACATGAATGTGACAAGAACCTCATGTGTGAGTTTAGTGTTTTCAAGGTGGAAAAACAGTGTCCAGTATTTTTCGTGCGAGCCTGATCATCCTTTCCCACGATCCACCAAGCATGTGGTGACTAAAAGTCCATGTATATCCCTGTTCTTTTAAGTAGGTTTGTACAGCTGTATTATCCAGGTTTGAGGGGATTTGGTGTTCTTTACATGCACTGACAAAGTTTGTGCCTCTGTCGGACTGAATGGTTGTGACAGGTCCTCTGATAGCTAGAAACCGCCTGAGTGCATTTATAAAACTGGATGTGTCGAGGGACTCAATCACTTCGAAGTGAACTGCTCTTATACTTAAACATGTAAAAATAACAGCCCACCTTTTGTTTTAAATAACATGTCCCCTGGTTCTTTTCGTAGACACAAACCATGGACCAAACACATTTATGCCTATGTTTGTGAACGGAGGGTCTGTTGAGAGACGGCCTGGTGGGAGGTTAGACATTTTCTGTGTGCTAAGAGGAGCACGGAGTCTTCTGCAAGTTGTGGAATTGAAGATGACTGTACTCACTTTTCTTTTGCCCCCTACGATCCACCAACCTGCTGCACGAACAGCCCCTTCTGTGAACAGACCACCTTGGTGTTGAGTTTCTTCGTGGTAGTGCCTTACAAGAAGTGCTGCAACATGATGACGTGCAGGGATGATGAGAGGATTCTTTTTGTTTTGGTTCAGATTTGAGTTGGCAAAGCGACCATCTACTCACAAGAATCCATTTTCATCTAAGAAGGGGTCTAAGTTTTTCAAAGTGCTGGTTTTAGGAAGTTTTCCTTGTCTTTGTACACACTTGATCTCATCTGCGTACACATCGTGTTGCAGTGCACAGATTATAGCGTCTTGTGCCTGATTAAACTCTGCTACAGTGAGTCCTGTTTCACAGTAATGCCAATCTTTACATTGTTTGGGTTCGCGTGAACTGAAGTTGTGGATGATATACAGTAAACGGGCAAGTGCACAAGTGAGTGATTTCCAAGTCGAAAACCCTTGTAAATCTCTGAGAGCCAAGTTGTTTGGAGCATGTAGTGGTTTTGAGTGTGGATACCTGTAGTCTGAATTCTGCGTCGGCGCTGGGCTCAACAAGGTTATATATGTCAGTGGATAGATTTTGATTTGAAACAGAATGTCTGGACCAGTGAACCAGTTAGTTAGGGGCAGTTGATAAGCAGGGACAGAACGTGTAGCGTGATCCGCGGGGTTCTGACTGCTGGCTATGTATTTCCACTGGCTGGGCTGAGAGGACCTACGTATTCTGTTTACACGGTTACTAACATAGACATAAAATCTACGAGTCCCGTTATAGATATAGCCTAGAGCAACTTTACTGTCCGTATAGAATGTGGCAATGTCTAGTTCAATGTCTAGTTTGTCTGAGATTAGATCTGCATGCTCTACTGCTAACACAGCAACGCTAAATTCTAATCTTGGTGTGGTCTGATCAGGGCGTGGAGATAACTTTGCCTTACCCATCACAAAGCCAACTTGACAGTTTCCTAGTGTGTCTGTAACTCTAAGATAGGCTGCTGCTGCTACGGCTTTAGTGGACGCGTCAGAGAAAACCCCACAGTTCTTTCTTGGTGGCAGCAGAAGGTGAGATGTCTGTGTACACCCTGGGAATTGACAGCTTTGACAGTTCTTTGAGTGAGTTTCTCCAAAGTGTCCAGGTTTCTTCCATTTCTGGGGGCAAGGGAGCATCCCAGTCCCCATTCTCAACTGTGAGTTCGCACAGAATAGACTTTCCCTGTATAGTGACTGGCGCGTCAATGCCTAGTGGATCATAAAGGCTGTTTATTGTTGATAGAATACCTCGCCTAGTGAAGGGTTTAGTCTCATCTGATGTCTTAAAGGTGAAGCAGTCTTTTTTAACGTCCAAAATAAGACCAAGACTACTTTGCATCGGAACAGAATCCGTTTCAAAGTCCAACTCTTTTAAGTCTTTTGCATGGTCTTGGGAGGGGAAAACTTCCTTTTTGTTGGCTGCGATTTTGTGTAGTCGCAGGTTTTATGAATGATGATGATGATAATGAATGTCTTTATAGTCATTGTACACATGTACCATGAGCTTAAAACAAGCCAACTCCAGTAACAGTGCAAGAAATAAAATAAACAAATAAACAATATAACATAGGACATAAATAAATAGTACAAGAAAGGAGGTAAAGTGAACAGTATGTACATCCATCCATCCATCCATCTTCTCCCGCTTAGCCGTTTCCGGGTCGCGGGGGCAGAATCCTCAGTAGGGAGGCCCAGACTTCCCTCTCCCCGGCCACTTCCTCCAGCTCTTCCGGGGGGACCCCGAGACGTTCCCAGGCCAGCCGAGAGACATAGTCTCTCCAGCATGTCCTGGGTCTTCCCCGGGGCCTCCTTCCGGAGGGACGTGCCCTGAACGCCTCACTAGGGAGGCGTTCAGGGGGCATCCTAATTAGGTGCCCAAGCCACCTCATCTGGCTCTTCTTGATGCGGAGGAGCAGCGAATCTACTTTGAGCCCCTCCCGAATGACTGAGCTGCTCACCCTATCTCTAAGGGAGAGCCCAGCCACCCTACGGAGGAAACTCATTTCGGCCGCTTGTACCCGTGATCTTGTTCTTTCGGTCATGACCCAAAGTTCATGATCATAGGTGAGGGTTTGAACGTAGACCGACCTGTAAATCGAGAGCTTTGCTTTTTGGCTCAGCTCCCTTTTCACAATGACAGACCGGTGCAGACTCTGCATCACTGCAGACGCCGCACCAATCCGCCTGTCGATCTCTCGCTCCATCCTTCCCTCACTCGTGAACAAGACCCCGAGGTACTTGAACTCCTCCACCTGGGGCAGAACCTCATCTCCAACCCGGAGAAGGCACTCCACCTTTTTCCGGTCGAGAACCATGGACTCGGAATTGGAGGTGCTGATTCTCATTCCGGCCGCTTCACACTCGGCTGCGAACCGATCCAGTGAGAGTTGAAGGTCACGGTATGTTGGAGCCAACAGGACCACATCATCTGCAAAAAGCAGTGATGCAATACTGAGGCCCCCAAACCGGACCCCCTCAACGCCCTGACTGCGCCTAGAAATTCTGTCCATAAAAGTTATGAACAGAATCGGTGACAAAGGGCAGCCCTGGCGGAGTCCAACCCTCACCGGAAAGGATTTCGACTTACTGCCGGCAATGCGGACCAGACTCTGACTCCGGTCATACAGGGAACGAACAGCTCCTATCAGGAGGTTCGATACCCCATACTCCCGGAGGACCCCCTACAGGAATCCCCGAGGGACACGGTCAAATGCCTTTTCCAGGTCCACAAAACACATGTGGACTGGTTGGGCAAATTCCCATGACCCCTCAAGGACCCTGCTGAGGGTGTAGAGCTGGTCCACAGTTCCACGGCCAGGACGAAAACCACATTGCTCCTCCTGAATCCGAGGTTCAACTATCCGGCGGACCCTCCTCTCCAGTACCCCTGAATAGACCTTACCGGGGAGGCTGAGGAGTGTGATCTCTCTATAATTGGAACACACCCTTCGGTCCCCCTTCTTAAAAAGGGGGACCACCACCCCGGTCTGCCAATCCAGAGGCACTGCCCCCGATGTCCACGCGATGTTGCAGAGTCGTGTCAGCCATGACAGCCCCAGAACATCCAGGGCCTTGAGGAACTCCGGGCGGATCTCATCCACCCCCGGAGCCCTGCCACCGAGGAGCTTTTTAACCACCTCGGCAACCTCAGCCCCAGAGATAGGAGAGCCCACTCTCGGGTCCCTGGGCCCTGCTTCCTGATTGGAAGGCGTGTCGGTGGGATTGAGGAGGTCTTCGAAGTATTCCCCCCACCGATCCACAACGTCTCGAGTCGAGGTCAGCAGCGCACCATCCGCACCATACATAGTGTTGACGGTGCACTGCTTCCCCCTCCTGAGACGCCGGATAGTGGTCCAGAATCTCTTTGAAGCCGTCCGGAAGTCGTTCTCCATGGCCTCACCAAACTCCTCCCATGTCCGGGCTTTTGCCTTGGCGACCGCCGTGGCTGCACTCCGCTTGGCCCGTCGGTACCTGTCTGCTGCCTTCGGAGTCCCACAGGCCAAAAAGGCACCGACTACAGGCACCGACTACCTTGCGGCCACAGCACCGATCAGCCACCTCAGCAACAGAGGAACGGAACATGGCCCACTCAGACTCAATGTCCCCCGCCTCCTCCGAGACATGGTTGAAATTTTCCCGGAGGTGGGAGTTGAAGCTCCTTCTGACGGGAGACTCTGCCAGGCGTTCCCAGCAGACCCTCACTATACGTTTGGGTCTGCCAGGTCTAACCGGCATCCTCCCCCGCCATCGGAGCCAACTCACCACCAGGTGGTGATCAGTTGACAGCTCCGCCCCTCTCTTTACCCGAGTGTCCAAGACATGCGGCCGCAAGTCCGATGACACAACTACGAAGTCGATCATCGAGCTGCGGCCTAGGGTGTCCTGGTGCCAAGTGCACATATGGACACCCTTATGCTTGAACATGGTGTTTGTTATGGACAATCTGTGGCGAGCACAGAAGTCCAACAACAAAACACCGCTCGGGTTCCGATCAGGGGGGCCGTTCCTCCCAATCACGCCCCTCCAGGTCTCACTGTCGCTGCCAACGTGAGCGTTGAAGTCCCCCAGCAGAACGAGGGAATCCCCAGAAGGAGCACTCTCCAGTACTCCCTCTAAGGAATCCAAGAAGGGTGGATACTCCTAGCTGCTGTTTGGCCCATAGGCACAAACAACAGTCATGATCCGTCCCCCCACCCGAAGGCGGAGGGAGGCTACCCTCTCGTCTACCGGGGTAAACTCCAACGTACAGGCACTAAGTCGGGGGGCAAGAAGTATAGCCACCCCGGCCCGGCGCCTCTCACCATTGGCGACTCCAGAGTAGAAGAGAGTCCAACCCCTGTCGAGAAGGCTGGTTCCAGAGCCCTTGTTATGTGTCGAGGTGAGACCGACTATATCTAGTCCGAACTTCTCCACCTCGCACACAAGCTCAGGCTCCTTCCCCGCCAGAGAGGTGACATTCCACGTCCCTAACGCTAGCTTCTGTAGCTGGGGATCAGATCGCCAAGGCCCCCGCCCTGGACGACTGCCCGATCCACACTGCACCGGCCTCATATGATCCCTCCTGCGGGTGGTGGGCCTACGGGAGGGCGGGCCCACGTCGTCCTTTCGGGCTCTGCCCGGCCAGGGCCCGTGGGCAAAGCCCCGGCCACCAGGCGCTCGCACTCGAGCCCCAACCCCGGGCCTGGCTCCAAGGTGGGGCCCCGGTAGCGCCAATCCGGGCGACGTGAACTGCCTTTGATTTTTATCTTTCATATATGGCTATTGAACCGCTCTTAGTCGGACCCGTCACCTGGGACCTGTTTGCCTTGGGAGACCCTACCAGGAACATTAAGCCCCCGACAACATAGCTCCCAGGATCATTCGGGTACTCAAACCCCTCCACCACATTAAGGTAGCGGTTCATGGAGGAGCAGTATGTACATTTTGTATTAAAAATAAATAAATAAATAAACAATTACATTGCTATATACAGTGTCTGGTGTATAGCACATGGTCTATAAATGCCGTTCAATGATATTACAGAAGTTATATTATTAAAAAGTGGCTGAGCAGAGTCCGTGGGTATGAATATGAGATTAGCGCATATGAGAAATCAGAGTGGTTATTGCTTTTGGAAAAAAGCTGTTTTTGAGTCTCTTTGTTCTGACCTTAATGCACCTGTAGCGCCTCCCTGAGGGCAACAAGTCAAACAGGTCAAAGCCAGGGTGGCTTTGTGATACAGTACATCAGCAGGCTCTCGATGGCTGAGCGGTAGAAGATCAGCAGTAGGTTGGAATTTAGTTTGTACCTCCTGATTACTCTCAAGAAGTGTAGCCGCTGCTGAGCCTTCTTGCAGACTGCCGTGATGTCTCAGGTACTCCGTCTGGGCCAGCAGCTTTTTCAGGGTTCACTGTCAGAAGCACCCGCCTGACATTGTGTTCCTGTACAGTGAATGGAGTGGTGCAGGAGCCAGATAGGGGTGGGGCAGGGCTGGAGCAGATGAGTACTGCTGAGGTGTTTCAAAACGAGCGAAGAAGCAGTTTAACTCCTCAGCCAGTGCCATGCTCAGGTCTTCTGTGGACACATCACAGCCTCTGAGATTTGTGATGTCTTTTATTCCCCGCCACACTTCCCGTGTGTTGTTGCTGGACAGGTGGGACTCTATGCACATCCTGTGATCTGCCTTGGCTCTTTTTGTTCCTCTTTTCAGGTCAGCTCACGCAGCTCTGTACAGAGCTCTGTCTCCTGACCACTCTAATCTGCTGAGGTTTTCGCGGGTGGTTAACACCAAACAGTGGCAAATACCAACATTCTTCTCCGCCTTTTAAAGGAGGAGCTATTTCTGCATCACCATTTTTTTATATTTTGTCCATGAAGCTAATGAAATGTTCCTTAATTTCCTTTTTCCTTTAAAAGCTGCGGATAAGTGACATGAGGCGATTCAGTGCTTGTGGCCTGTTATTTGGTAGTTTTTGACGCTGTGTTTTGAACGGCAAAGGAGCTGTCCAATCACCATCTTTGTCCTTGGTTAGTCCTTCCTCCATTATTTTCAGAAATGTATTGTCTTGAATAGAGTGTGAGATGTAATTGTCAAGTCTGGTTTGTTTGAACACATTACATCCTAAGTGGTCTGGTTCACAAGTGGAGCTGTCAAGGAGCTGAGTGCTGAAGTTATAAGGGATTTGTATGTCACAATGTTTTTCTTTTACATTGAATACATTTCGGCACGGCTCAAACATTGTGGGGCGGCCTTTCTCTGTTGCATTAGTGAAGAGAGTTTTTACTGCCAAAGTTTTGTGGACGTCACCTAAACACACGTTTCCTACTATGAGCCACCCTATGTCCAATTTTTGTGCATAGGGTGCATTGTGAGGGCCACTTATCTGCTTGCAGACTTTGTGTACTCTTAGAACATCCCGTCCAAGGAGCATAAGTATTTGTGTGTTAGAGTCCAGCTCAGGGATGAGATGAGCAACTGACTTTAGGTGACTATGATGCAGAGCTGCACTTGGAGGTGAAATCTCATCTCTCTCATTTGGAATGATTATACATTCAATGAGGCTTGGCAGTGGGATTTGGAGTGTGCCATCTAAAGATTCCACTACATAACCAGTAGCTCTCCTACCCATAGTCTCTTTAACACCTGTGCATGTTCTGAGAGAATAGGGAGAACTAGGACTGCAGTCGTGAAACATTTCAAAAAATTTTGGGCGGACTAATGATCTGTTACTCTGTTCATCATGAATAGCATAGAGTTGTACTGCTTTGTCCGGTGAGCATGCCGGGTAAACTTTCACAAGACAAATTTTAGAGCATGATCTACCTGCCTCATGTTCACCACAAACCTGAGTGCATTTTGATGTGATCTCATGTGAGTTGTCTGGCTCCCCACCATGCTCTGCTGCCGGTTCAACTTTTGGCTCTTGTTCTGTCTGCCATGGGGCTGGGCCAGGATGAAGTGCAGCACAGTGATTTTCATTGCCACACTCAGAACACTGGAGTTTGACTTTGCAGTCCTTTGCTATATGTTTGGATGAGCCACAGCATTTGAAACAGATGTTGTATTCTTTTACGAACGTTTTCCTCTCATCGAGTGATTTCATACAAAAAGTTCTGCATTTTGTTAACGGATGAGGCTTTTTGTGAAGCGGGCAGAGTTTCACATCTGCTCTCTTGTTTGCATACGCTTGTTCGTTGGAGCCTGGATCAATGTCTGTTTTGTGCACTGATATCTCTCTTTGTCTGTTTGCTCTCCACAGAGGTTTGTCTGTCTTGGTGATTGTATCAGGATGTAAGTTGAACTGAAAGCTAGGGTCGTTCCTTGCGCTAGCCTCTTGTGTGACAAAGTTAGTAAAAATGCTAAATGTTGGATATTGACACTATTATGACATTTGTAATTTGTTCCAACTGTTATACATTTTTCCTGTAAGCTAAATGGGAGCTTTTGAACAATAGGATTTACACCTCTAGCTGTGTCTAGAAATGCGAGGCCCGGAAGTTCTCCATCGGCTTTAGCACACTGCATTTCCATCAGTAAGTCACTAAACTTTCTCAGTGTGACATGGTCTTTGGATGTGATTTTTGGAAATGAGTCTACTCTTTTGAAGAGAGCATCCTCAATCACCTCAGCTGAGCCGTAACATTGTTCAAGTCTATTCCATATCATTTCTAGACCTGCTGCAGGTTTATTTATGTGTATGGCTTTGATTTGCTCAGAGTGCTCAGCAGACTCTTTGCCAAGCCATTTTAACATACAGTTCATTTCTTCACTAGTTGTCAAGTCTATTTCTTTAGTTGCATTGTAAAAGGAGCGTTTCCATGCTCTGAAGTTTTGGGGTTTATTAATAAACTGAAGAAGTCCAGTTGCCACTATTTCCCTGCGAGCAAAGTACCTGCTAAAGTCACTGACATTTCTGTCTTTGGGCTCTTGGTAAGGAATGTAATGTGCGGATGGTGCCACCTTGTGGGACAGATTGGTAGTGTCAGGTTTACCAGGATGAGAGAAGGCGCTAGCTTGGACATGCTGGGAAAGGTTGGCATTTTGATGAAGAACATGTGGAGTGAAATATCGGTTGTTATTTACTTCAATGGGGTGTAATACTTCATCTCTTGTGTGCTCCTGTTTAAGCTGTATGTTATTGTCATTGTTTACTATTGGCTCTGATGGGTGACTTTCAGCATTAATTACAAATTCAGCTTGGTCAATAACATACTGTTTTGTGCGTTCAGCTGTTTCAGAAGGGGTCGGATCACTTTGTGTATCTAACTGTGAGGGGACAGCTGCTTCTAATGCCTCTGCTTCTGCTATAGCTGAAGCTAAATCTTTTTCCTGCTGTAATAGCTCAATAGATGCTTCAAGTTTAGCTTTTTCTAATTTCAAACTCACTTCTTTTTCTGCAAAGTTGAAACAGGCTTTTGCTGCCTCAGCTTTTGCCCTTGCCTTGGCTGCTGCAGAACCTGTGGACCCAGCCTCTGATCGGGTTTTGTAGGTTGATGTCTTTTTGCTCGGTGCTTTGGAGGATGTAGTCTTGCTGGAGGTAGGCTTGACAGACAGCATGTTGGTTGATGTGCGGTCCGATGATGAAGACTTTTCTGGTTGAGCGGTGTCGGCCACAGCTGCGTTGACTAGGTGACGACTGCTGAATCACTGCTGTATGCCGTGCTGCTTGAGGCGTAGTAGTGGTCAGTGTAGATTCACTCTAGTCGCAGGGGAAACCGACCACAGGATCTCCAAGCGTGGATGACGCCGTTTCACTGTGCTGTTATTGACAGCTATGACGTTTACTCCTCTCTCAATGAATCTACAGACGTGTGTCTTTAAGCAGGTTTAATGATGTTTGAAAAGGTGAAACTAAAAGGATAAACAATGTACGATTACCATATGCCTCCAATAATACACAAAATACACAACACAGTAAATTATATGATATGTAACAAGTACACTAATTAACACACGGAAAGCGAGCTGACGCCATTTTTAGAGCTGCATAGTTCAAGTGAAATTAACAATACAATTGGCGTTACTACTACACATTTTTACTGTATTCTACAAATAAAAAGAAACATAAACTTGTAACACAGGTGTAAAAGTTATTATTATTATTTTTATTACCTCCACCAAGTGTGAAGCGCAGAGTGGAAGGTTATGTTTTACCCTGCGTTTATTTGTCTTTCTGTCTGTATTCAACATAACTTGAAAGGTTATGAAAGAATTTGGATGACATTTTCAGGAAATGTTGATAATGGGACAATGAACAGGTGATTACATTTTAGAGATGTTCTGAATGACCAAAAATGAGAAAATACCAAAAAATAGGAAAATAGGAGCTGTGCCTGAGCCTCATTTAAGCGTGGTGGCTTATGGGTAATGTAGTAGTGTTAGAGAAGTGCATTGTGTGAATGTCCCGTCCGGTACTAGTGCTGCACTTGGTGGAGGTCTGCGTTCTCTGAGTCCTCTAGTTTTTATTATTATTATTATTATTATTATTATTATTATTATTATTATTATTAATTTACCAGGAGAACCACATTGAGATTATTAATCTACTTTACAAAGACAGACAGCAGTACACAAAACATGTTTGATAGACAAAACTGTTCTAAGGATATTTAAATAACATAGATCGATAGACAGACAGATAGATAATGTAGATAGATAGATAGATAGATAGATAGATCGATAGATAGATAGATAATGTAGATAGATAGATAGATAGATAGATAATGTAGATAGATAGATAATGTAGATAGATAGATAATGGAGATAGATAGATAGATAGATAATGTAGATAGATAGATAGATAGATAGATAGATAGATAGATAATGTAGATAGATAGATAGATAGATAGATAATGTAGATAGATAGATAATGTAGATAGATAGATAGATAGATAGATAGATAATGTAGATAGATAGATAGATAATGTAGATAGATAGATAGATAGATAGATAATGTAGATAGACAGATAGATAGATAATGTAGATAGATAGATAATGGAGATAGATAGATAGATAGATAGATAGATAGATAGATAGATCATGTAGATAGATAGATAGATAGATAGATAGATAGATAGATAGATAGATAGATAATGTAGATAGATAGATAGATAGATAGATAGATAGATAGATAGATAGATAGATAGATAGATAATGTAGATAGATAGATAATGTAGATAGATAGATAGATAGATAATGTAGATAGATAGATAGATAGATAGATAGATAGATAGATAATGTAGATAGATAGATAATGTAGATAGATAGATAGATAGATAATGTAGATAGATAGATAGATAGATAATGTAGATAGATAGATAGATAGATAGATAGATAGATAGATAGATAGATAGATAGATAATGTAGATAGATAGATAATGGAGATAGATAGATAGCTTTATTTCAGACTCTGGGTTCATACAAACCATACAAACTGTTGAGATGTTCCCATTTTCTGTTTTTCTTTTTTTTTCCCAAGGAAGTGACGTATGTCAATCATGTGATGAATAAATGGCCTGCACCAGTGTGGTGATCACGGGAGAGAAAAATTACGTGTTCTTCTGTGTTTTCTTGGTAACCATTCGCTACGACAGAGAACCCGCTAACAGTGACGGTGAAAGTCGCAACGTTATACGCGTGCACCTGAGTTTGCCCACCACAGCGCTCACAATGAGCAGGAAGGACAAAGACATGGCCCCGAGCCGCTGGGGAAGGCTTGTTTTTGATGGAGATGAGAAGGGGTGCGAGTTGTGGGAGACAAAGTTTTTGGGCCACCTCCGTCTCCATGGGCTTAAAGAGACCATCCTAGAAGAGCCCGCTCCAGACGATAGGGAGGATGAGGAGAAAAATGGCGATGCCTATGCAGAGCTCATTCAGTTTTTGGATGACAAAAGCCTGTCGCTGGTGATGCGTGATGCGGCAGATGACGGACGTGCAGCGCTAAAGATCCTCCGAGAGTTCTAGGCTGGAAAAGGCAAGCCCCGAGTGATCAACTTCTACACAGAACTGACCTCAATACAAAAGTCACCCATGGAGAAAGTCTCTGAATACGTTATCAGAGCTGAGACCGCAATCACTACATTGAGAAGTGCGGGCGAGGAGCTGAGTGACGGACTTTTAATAACTATGATTTTGAAAGGGCTCCCTGAGTCATTTAAACCATTTGCTATTTATGTGTCTCAGAGTGAGGACAAAATGACTTTTTCTGAGTTTAAGACTAAACTTAGAAGTTATGAGGACATTGAGAATATGCGTCTGAAGACAATATGATGAAGGCAAGTGCACAGTTTGGCACGAAACACGCACAGGAGAGCGCAAAGGACAATCCAGACATTGTGTGCTACAAATGTGGAGCAAAAGGCCACATATCCAGAGGCTGTCAGCGTAAACAGTTGTGTTTTCACTGTAAAAGTACCGCACACACACAATAGTGCAGTGTGTAGAAGGAAGAAGCAGCAGTGGGATAAAGCACAGGGAGTGTCTGACTCGGCGGAGAAGGAGTATGCTTTCCTCATAAGCGACGTGGAGATGCCAGTACCAGAAGTGAAGAGCAGAGGTCTGATGGTGGATGTAGGAGCAACGTCACTCATAATCACAGACATCACAACGTTCAGGAAGTTCGAAGAAAGTTTCCAAGCCGGGATGCACAGCGTTGAGCTGGCTGATGGTACCAGGAGTGGGGTCGTAAAGTGCAGAGGGGATGCAGAGGTGAGGCTGGTTGACAGCAGGGGGCGTCGTTTCAACAACGCTGAGGAACACCCTGTACATCCCGACATATCCCCAGGATATCTTCTCTGTTAAAGGCTGCCAAAGCTATGGTCATCTTCAGGGAGAAGAAGAATGTTCTGCTACATAAAGACGGTAGCAAATTCCCAATACATGTACACAGTAAACTTTATTATCTGCACACTGTAGACAATGTTAGCAATGACCAGTGTAACAAATGCCATGATTTACAGACTTGGCATGAAATCCTAGGACATTGCAATTATGGAGATATCATGAAACTGAAGAATGTAGTTGATGGTATGGAATTAAAAGATAAGAGAAACAAAACTATACCACAATGTGAAGTCTGCACACAAGGGAAGTTTATATAAACCAGAAATAGAGGTCCAGATGCCAGAGCTAAAGCACCTCTGGAAATGGTGCACACAGATTTAGCTGGTCTGATCGACCCAATGTCCAGAGAAGGTCCTAAATATGCACTTGCATTTACAGATGATTATTCTAGTGCAATGTTTGTGTATTTCCTGAAGAATAAAAGTGACACAGATACTGAGAAGTTTCTAGTAGACATAGCTCCTTATGGGCATGTTAAATACATGAGATCTGATAATGGAACAGAATACACAGGAAAAGAGTTCAATAGTTTAATGTGTAGGAGTGGTATTAGGCATGAGACATCTGCCCCATACTCTCCACACCAGAATGGTACTGCTGAACACAGCTGGAGAACACTGACATGGCTAGGTGTATGCTTTTACAAAGTGGGCTACCAAAGATGCTGTGGACCTATGGTGTCTAAACAGCTGCAGTCGTGAGGAATAGATGCTTTAGCAACCGTACTAAGCAGACTCCCTACTACATGCTAACTGACAGAAAGCCCAATGTTTCCAGAATGCAAAAAATTTGGACAATTATGTTATTCATACAAACAGCAGAAGGGAAAGTTAAACTGAAGGTGTTAGAGGGAGGTCTTTGTTGGATATGATAAGAATAGCCCCGCCTATTTAGTGTACTATCCCAGCAAAAGAAAAGTACAAAGACATAGACTAGTGGAGTTTATATCCAAGTGAAGTGCAGAAGTGCTGGATGCAGATGAGGATGAGTTTATGGTTAACAGACTGACTGTAAAAACCACACGTTAACACAAGTATCTGAAGAACAAAGAATCACAGAGTGATAATCAGATACAAATGATGAATAAAGAACCAGAAAAATCACCAAAAGAGGACGAGGACAAATCTGATCAGAGACACTATCTGACTAGAGAGAGGAGGAGACCTGGTTATTTAGATGATTATGTAGTTTTGAGGATGAAACCAATATTGATTATTGTTACAGACTTTTATGTAACTTACCTCAAACATACAAAGAGGCTATAACCTCACCAGATGTAAACCAGTGGGTTAGTGCTATGGATGAAGAGATCCAATCTTTAAAGGACAATGAGACCTTTACCCTGTCACACTACCACTGGGTAAAGATGTAGTGGGGGGTGAATGGGTCTATGCACTCAAAAAGAACCCAGATGGATCAGACAAATATAAGGCTTGATACGTGGCTGAGGGATATAGTCAGAAGAAAGGTGTGAACTATGATGAGACTTTCTCTCCTACAGTGAACATGACCAGTATCAGACTACTGGTACTAAAGGCAGCTCAGGAGAATCTCATAGTACATCAGATGGATGTGAAAACTGTCTATTTACATGATTTACATTGAAGGACCTCAAGGCTATAAAGTGAAATCTAAGGACAGACTGGTGTGTAAACTGCAAACATCACTATACGGACTAAAACAGTCGTAACTGGAACCATATGTTGCATTAGTTTTTGTGCGAGAACAATTTTGTACAGAACCCAGCTGACCACTGTTTATAGCAGAATCATTCACATCATAATATGTATTGATGATTGATTATTACCACCAGTAATGAGAATGTACTTATATGTGTGAAAAAAAATGCTCCATTCAAAATTTAGTATGAAAGATTTAGGACAGTTAAAACATTTATTAGAGATTGATTTTGAGCAGATTAATGAATATATTACAATGTCCCAATCAGATATATTCATAAAATATTGGAAAGGTTTGACATGGTAAACTGTAAAGCTAGAGCTATGCCTTGTGAGCAGAAACTAGATTATAATGATGATGATGAAATAATGATAATACAGAGGCAGTCAGCAGATGAATCTATCTAGCCTCCTGTACTAGGCCAGATTAGAACTTTGTGATCAGTAAACTATCTCAGTATTTTATAAGACCTACATCTGAACAGTGGACTACAGTAAAGCATACTTTGTAATATTTGAAGGGTACAGTAAGCAAAGAGCTCTGTTTCAGAAAGTACATTGATAATGATGTCATTTATGCTTACAGTGATGTGAGTGACTGGAGAAGCACCACAGTTTACTGCATTAGCCTAAACAAAGATGGACCACTATTGTCATGGAAAAGTAAGAGACAGTCTACTGTAACACTGTACATATGGCTTTAGTTCATGTGTATCTACAGCAGCTCTAGGAGTGTTTTGATGGACACAAATACTCATGTAGTCTATAAGAGGACAACCAGGGAGCTAATGCTTTAGCTCAGAATCTTGTACAGAGACCACGCTGTAAACACGTGGATATCAAATATGACTTTGTGAGATCCAAAGTTAACACAGGCAGGATTCACCTGATCTATTGTCCCACTAATCAAATGGTTGCTGATGTAATGACAAAGCCAGCAAACAAATCTCAATTGTCAAAGTTTGATATGATTTTGTTTGGTGTGTAACTTATACCTGTATCAGGGACAGAACCCAATTCGGGTTTGGAAGAGGTCAAGGAGATGATACGCAAGGGTCTACGAAACCTATCTGCCGAGATAAAGTCGTTGGAAAAGACGCTGGAAAACTCACTGGAAAACCTACAAAGCGAAGCAAAGGTACTGAAAGAAAAGAATGAAAGAAATGCTGAAGAGATAAAATTGTTGAACGCCAGGGTTGAACAGCTGGAACAAAAGGAAAGAGAGAACGATGTCATCATCACAGGCCTAAAGATAAAACCCAGGAGTTACCCGAGTGACGAAGAAACAAAATCGATTGAACAACAGGTCATTGACTACCTGGAGTCGAAGGACATTGTCCTGAACCCTGACAACATCAACTCCTGCCATCTCCTGCCAAAGAAAAATGATAACAGAGCTGTAAAAATAACCTTCACGAATATGAAATTCAAAGGAGAACTACTGAAGCAAGGAAGAAAGCTGAAGGAAACGAAGGTTTTTATTAATGAAAGCCTGACAAAAAAACATGCAAGCATCGCATGGAAGGCACGCCAAATAAAAAAGGAGGAAAGATTTTAAAGAAGTGGACAAGGAACTGCAGGATTTACATCACACCACTGGGAGAAGAGAACGGAAAACCAATCCTCATCAAAACGATGGAAGACTTGGGAAAATACGAAGGATCCACCTAAACAACAACATTACTGATGGTAATCATGGATATGGACCCAGATCTATATAAACACTGGAAACAAAACTCAGACTGTGATTATTTTACGGAGACTGAATTAAATGTGGAAACCAAGAGTAAAAAAGGTCTGTCATTTATTCATTTCAATAGCTAGGTGGTGGGGTGATTAAGGATTACATTAAATTTAAATTCAAAGTGTTTATTGTTATATGTGCAGTTAGAAACACGTTTTCCTGTACAATGAAATTACTACCTTGCTTATGAACTAAGATGTAATAATGTGTTTATACAAGTTAAATCTAACAGTGGAAAATACAACACTGCCAATAGAACTAACAACAGCTGGATTAACCTTGATCTAGAGACAAAACAAGCTGCAAACTTGTGTGTCCAAAAAAGACATTCCCGAGTGGTGACATTATGGATGAAAAGGGAAAAACCTTCCAAACACCTTCGAAAGAGGAACTCTTCTTGAACTGGAGGAATGCTAACAACGTCTGGCAGGGAACAAGGCCAACACGAACAACAATAGAGAGGAGGAGGAATTAAAAAAAAAAAAAAAAAAAAAAAAAAGACAACACTGACTACAGATGAGAATACACAAAAAAAAGGAGTGTTCAGAACAACTCAAGAATGTTTGACCAGAGAGACATGTAAACCCATGTAAATTTGCGATGGTAAAACAGGGGACGGGACCCAGATAAGCAAACTGCTTCTCTCGTCTCCTTTTTCGGCATGTACAAAAAAAAAAAAAAAAAAATGTGAAAAAAAAAAAACAAAGTGAATGTAACCATGTCGGAAATAAACTGAATAAATAAAATTAAAAAAATAAATATATGTATACACAATGTCTATGTTAGGGTGTACACTGTACAGGCCTACTTATGTGGTTCAAAGGGAATCAGAAAGAGTGAACAAGTGGGGGTGTTGACATGTGTTCCCATTTTCTGTTTTTCTTTTTTTTTCCAAGGAAGTGACGTATGTCAATCATGTGATGAATAAATGGCCTGCACCAGTGTGGTGATCACGGGAGAGAAAAATTACGTGTTCTTCTGTGTTTCTGGGTAACCATTCGCTGTGACAGAGAGCCTGCTAACACAAACAAACAATCACAAAAACACATAAAAAGGTCTCACAGTCAACAATAAACAATAAAACATTAGTAAATAAAAAATAAGAGCTTATGAAAGATTTAGAAAACAACAACATAAAAGCAACCAGCATCCAGAGAAGATAAATGATTGAATAATTGAAATAGAATGAAATAAAATATCTGCATTAGCAAATAAACTCTTTATGCCTAAATCTAAATAGACTCATCAATAAAGTAAATGTTAAATGCTTATGATCCCTATCAGATGCTTCTATTGATTGTTTTTTATTCCACCATGTTTTCCTACCAGAGTCTACCGAGGGACCTACCATCAACCATCATCTCTGAGGAGGAGGGGTTAAAACCAACACTGCTCCAATCAGAATGGTCCAGTGATGAGTCACAGAAAATCTTGCCTGAGGAGTCTCGCCTGAGACGTAGACCTAACCTGAAAGCCGTGGTCAGTCTGATACTCTCAGTTACAGTAACACTTAAAGCTGCAGTATGTAGAATAATGAGACTTGTATTGAAACAACCACATTCCCCCCTCCCCTCCCTGTTTTCAAACCTATGGTCCCTTATTCGTATCCTTGTGAACTGTGGAGCTCTTAGCAACTTTTTTCTCAATAGAGACGAGTGACAAATGTCGGGACTTTATCTTGTTATTGGAGATTTTTCTGGTGTTTTAGAGACTCTGACTTGAAAGCGTCACTCGCTGTAACTAGAGGTTCACAGCCTCTCCTCTGACACAAAGCTCACACACAAGCAGCCGCAGCAGAGCAGATACTCCACTACACATCTACACTGTAATTAATTAGTGATTAGTCCTCGCTATTGTTATCTTTTTTTTTTTGTCGTTGTTAACTCCTCCTATACCGTTTGTCCGATTATGACAAATAAGCTATGAAAAAATTCACAAAGTTTTCAAGATTTATGCTTTTACGTTAACAATTTGTAACTTTTAGATTTATTACATTTTTTCTTTCCTATTCATTTCTATTGGAATTTTCAATCTTTTCCAACCTTTTCAACTTTTGCTAATATTCAGCTATTGCTAGGTTATTGCTTAGCTAATGCTTAGTTAATGCTATTGCTAAACTAATGCTAATGCTATTGATAGGTGAAATCTAATGCTAGGCTAATGCTATGTGAATGCTAATGCTATTGATAGGTTAATGCTATTTCTAGACTAATGCTAACTTTGTCAACAGGTTCCAAATAGCCCGAGTATGTGTATCTGTTATTTTGGAGTAATTTGGTAATTTCCAAGTTTTTATTTTAATTTTATTTCACTTCTGAACGGCCCCAAAATGAAACCTATTCAGCTTTTGACCTCAGCGTGTGAGGGGGCGCTAGCGCACCATCTATATCTATCGCCACTTCCGGTTCCGGGTACATGACGTCACCGTGTCTCAGTTTGTTTGGGTTAAAAAAAAAAAGTCAATATTAAAAAGGTTTTTGTACCGTTAAAAGTCATGTAAGTTAATATTTCATTGTTTTTTAATATTATTCCCGTGATTACTTTAAATCTCGGGTCACAGACGTCACTTCCTTCTTCATCTCCATGAGTGTGGGCGGTGCCTGTGCTGATGGTCGTTAGTCGATTAAATCGCAAACTTTTTTTTTTTTTAGACAGAGGAATGTAACGTTATTGTGAGCGGATGGGTCCACTATGATTATTGTTTGTTCTGCGCAACGGTGAGTGTTTCTTCTCATATTCTACTATTTGCTAAGAAAGATGCTAGCAGCTACAATGTAAACAAACACACACACACGGCTGACGCGCGTGCGTGCACTACATCGGGATGTACAGGTGAACTCACACAGAGCCGTTTATAGAGAGTTGCCACTTTGGTGTTGAAAAACTTTCAGGTGTCTCTCTCTCTCTTTTTCACACACACACACGCACACGCACACGCACACGCACGCACACACACACACACACAGTATTATATTATCTCTATCTAATCATACTACTACAGTATTATTATTATTGCTATTCTTATATTATTCTTTTTTGTATTATTCTTTTATCTTATAGTTACTGGTATTCTCATTATATTATTATTGTTGCTATTACCTTTTTATTTTATGTTGTTATTGTTTTTATTGTATTGTAATTACTGGATTTTCATTATATTATTTTGTTATTGTTATTGTATAATTTTACTACTATTGTATTCAAGTTATTGGTATTCTTATAATTACTATTATATTCATTTTCATTATTAATATATATTTTTATTATAGTTACTGGTGTTCTCATTGTATTAATAGCATTGCTATATTATCATTATATTACCTTATAATTATTTAATATTGTTTATTATTAATATTGTTTTTAGTGCATTATTATATTGTTTTTTTATTGAAATTATTACCACTAATATCATTACAACATTACTTTTATTACTATTACTACTTTCACTATTAATATTATGCGAGCTAATGCCAATGCTTACTTATGCTAATGCCAGTGAATTCTAATGCTAACTTATGCTAATGTTAGTTAATTCTAATGCTAGCTAATGCTAATGCTATGCTAATGCAGTGCGACACAGGCCAGTACCTCACTTGCATTTTCTTCAGGAAATGCAAATATTCTAGTTACTTCTGTTTTCTCCACCATGAATATGCTTTTCTGAGGTTTACAAGAGATTTATCTCTTGTAAACCTCAGCTTTATCTCCTGTAAACCTCCGGAGACCTTCGACGAGTCCGTTCCGCCCAAGTATGTTTGTGCCTTTATTCTGTTGCTTCTCCACCTCGGTCTTCCTTTGCCATGTATCCGACTTCTGCATCTTTTTTCTCCCCATTTAGTGTCGTGTACGATCACCAGTCGGTGCATTTAAAGACCTAGAGGCCAGTCAACCTGCAGGTATCACTCTTAAGTCTTTTATCAATACTTCAGAGGAGGATTTTTCACAAAATTTGACTTTTTTCGTCCAAACTTTCAGCTTCATTTTCGGTGAATGGAGGAGATTGTCTGGATGCTCACATGCAAAAAAGCAAATCCTTGCCTCTGGTGTCCAGCTTTTCCACTTCCCCCACATATCCACATCCATCATCACTGCAGCTGTCGTCCTCTCCATCCTCCTTCCCAAACCCCTTCACTGCTCTGGAGCTGTCGGCAAGGACAAATATGGTGAAAATCACTTGTGTTAAAATGTCTTTTTTTTTGTACCCTTGCACATTTCCAAGGGTAATGGAAACACAGCTACTGATCAGCAGGATCCAATACAGTGGACCCATGCGGAAGATAGAAGCAAAGATAGCAATAAAATACCCTGAGACCCCAATTTAACCAAAACCAGACAGTTACAGCTACTTCTCAGCATTTAGCTTTGAGAATCTGTTGGTTTTTCTTGGGGTGAACAATAGCACCGCCCAGAGGGCATGAGACTAAAATCAGAGGTAAGAATGTAGTCAGGCTGATTTATAGAGAACTCAGGTCTATCAGCTATACTCCAATAATATTGGAGCAAACTTTAACAATCTGGTTCTAATTTTTTCTCTCCTTCGCAGACAATCCATTAAACCAGCAGATAAAGCAAAACGTTAGAAGACTATCAATAAAGGAATGGTTAAAACAAGAGAGAATGCCCTCTGAAACACTAAGAGCTCAGCTTTTGCAAACAAGTGAATCCTTTGTTGTTTATCTAGTGACTCCGTGTTCTGAACAAACTTTAGGTCAGAGTCAAACACAGTTCCCAGATACTTGTAGGAGTCAACCATTAGTACATCTTCACCATGGATGATGCTGGCCACAGGTGAAGACCTCTGGCCAGACCTTTTGAAGTCAATCAGAATGGTCCAGTGATGAGTCACAGAAAATCTTGCCTGAGGAGTCTCGCCTGAGACGCAGACCTAACCTGAAAGCTGTGGTCAGTCTGATACTCTCAATTTCAGTAACACTTAAAGCTGCAGTATGTAGAATGATGAGACTTATAGAAACAACCACGTTCCCCCCTCTTCTCCCTGTTTCCAAACCTATGGTCCCTTATCGGTATCCTTGTGAACGCGTACAAGTGTGGAGCTCTTAGCGATCAATAGATTATCAATAGAGACTAGTGACAAATGTCTCACACACAAGCAGCTGCAGCAGAGCAGATACTCCACTACACATCCACACTGTAATTCATTAGTGAGGATGCAGGAGGGAAGACCGTCTGACGTCAGTTATCAGTTCTTTTGTTTTTTGGACGTTTGGGTCATTGAAAGGATGCATAAGGACATGCACGATGAGTTTGTTGACTATTTGTTTGTGTCTTTTTCCTGCAGCTGCGTTACCGTAAGAACAGCATCCTGTCCATGGTCCCTGAGCCACCAGAAAAAGCCTCGCTGTACCGCAGAGAGAAGGAGAACGAGAACGACTTCCAACCCCGCAGGTCTCAAATCATAAAGTTCCACAGCAAAGCCTTTCAGTCACAACATAGTGGAGCACATGTTTTCCTTTTGATGTAGAATATGAATTCAAAATATGGAGCAAATATGTTGAAAAGTGTCTGTGGTTGCACGTTTTCACATCAAATCATAAAATCAAAGGCAGGTGAGAGCAGGTAAATATGCTTCCTAGTGCTGAGTCTAATCAAATGAAGGAGTTTTGTGCACAAAAGAACAAGTAGCATTTTTTTTAAATAAAATAACTGGAACTATATGAAATTGAATTACTTTAAAAAAATATATTTTATTTTCCGGTACCAGCTCACAGTCCGGTGTTTGAGGACCAGTGAACAAAATAGACAGAAGCATCAAACAGGGTTGTGGTTAATTACGTTTTTCAATTTCAATTCCATTTTCAATTATCCATGTTTAATTATAACTCAATTAAAATTACAATTTATTCCATTTCCAACTAAAATTCCAACTATTATTTTTCGCCTAAAAGTCAAATACAATTACGTTCTCAATGACTAAAATCCAATTCTGCAATATCACACTCCTGTTGGTGCTGTTGTGATGAAATATTAGCATTGGTGTGATTTGCTCGTAGCTGTAGATAATCACACCAGTGCTGATATTTCATCACAACAGCACGACCTCGAGTGTGATATTGCTTTTATACAATAGTTCTACACCTGCATTTTATTAGTTAACAGTAATAAGTGACTGGAGATTATGATTTGTTTGTTTATTTAATTATTTGGCTTGGTGGAGAACACAGACACTACGTTCACACTGCAGGGAAATGCTGACGCTAAAGTGATAAACCCAACTCTCTTCTTTTTCATTCTCCTTAAAGTTATGAAGTGCTGATTTCTGTTGGAAAGAAACTTTCTCAGTGCGACACACAATCCAACACTGGACACCTCCATGTTTACTTCCATAAACACCTTAGACCAGTGGTTCCCAAGCAGGGGTACGTGTACCCCAAGTACACGAGCACATTGAAGGGTGTACTCGGAATGATGTAACAATTAATTTAAAAATAATCTGTTCTTGAAGCTATTTTTTGAACAACTTCACCACAAACTAACAAACTATGCTAGTGGCTATCCACACTTAAGCCCCTATCAATATATCAACAATTTATCCGTACGTAGCGTCCCTCTTTGGCCAGTTCAGGTCACGTGATTAAGAAGCTACGTACTTAACCCTAACCCTAGCCCTAAACTACGTTACGGTCTAGCTAACCCTAACCCTATTCTTTTGAAATGGATTTGCCCGATCTGGTTAGATCTCTGAAACTAAGCAGGTCTGGATCTGGTTAGTAGTTGGATGGAGACCACTGAGAATTCCAGGGGCCACAGTGGGGGAGCAATCAATCCGGTGTTATCTGTCATTGTGTCCTTGGGGAAGGCACCTCATCCACATTGCCTAGTATGAATGTAGTGTGTGAGTGGATGTTGGTGGTGGTCAGAGGAGCAGTCTCGCTTCCGTCAGTCTGCCCCAAGGCAGACCAAAAAGATTGGGAACCACTGGTGTAGACCTCTTCTATGCATGTGCATCACTTCAGTGTCGCACTCCGTTCATACTCCATACTGATTGAAGACGCATTTAATATGTAATATTAACCACCACAGAAGTTTTTGGAAAAATCTGAATCGTGTATTAAGACCTGCAGTGTGCTGTGGTTGCTCTGCGCTGCCTTGGGCGGGGTGGGGCTGGTGGCTTGGGGCCCGCTGTCCTCCGGGCTGTGCTGGCGTCGGGGGCGTGTGTTGTGTTGGCGCGTGGGAGATCGGGGTTGGCCTCCGTGGGGGGGGGGCTATGCTGGTGGCATTGATGTGGGGTGGCGGTGCCTGGCTGGGGGTGCTTAGGTTCGCCTGCCTATTGGTCCGTGGCTGGCGGGATGGCTCTGCTTGGGCAGTTGGTGGCGTCCTCTCTCGTCGGGAGGGCTGGGGCCGCCTCCCTGTGGAGGGTGTTGTATCGTGGTGCCGTGCGGGCCTGTGCTGGCCCTGGTGCGGGCGCTGGCACTTGCCTCTCTCCTGCTTGGCCGCCCCCTGCTGTGGCGGGGCGGGCCGCTCTGGGCCGGCGGGGGTCGTCCCCTGGACCACTGGGGGATGTGGCTGGTGCCTGGCTGCACCTGGAGGGTCCCACCATGCTCCGTGTGGCTGGCATGGTTCAGGGGGTGCTGCGGGGTGGGTCTCCGGCTGTGCTCCTCGGCGTGTCCCTGTGGCCCGCAGTGCCGCGTGCCCGTCTGTGCCATCTACCCTCTCCGGTGGCCCGCCATGTGGACGGGCCAGGCTCATACCAGACAGGCCACCTACATGGACACTTCACTTCACTCACTCCCAGCTGGTCTGGCTCACTCACTTGGTGCACCACACACATACTGTATACTCAACCCTTGGGGGCTGGATGGGGGGGCTAGGGGTGGAGGGGGCTGCCGCATGTGCTACTAAGTAGTGGCGCGGGGGTGACACTCCCACCTCTGGTTGCCCTACTAATCCCTCCAATTTGAATTACACCTCAACACGCCACCCCTGGAGGGTGGGACCACCACTTCCACCCTCCTTTCACTTATTTCTTAATCCAAGCCCCTCCCTTTGATTAATGATTTAAAAAATGAAAACATTTATTTTAATTTATTTTAATTTTTCAGAAATTTCAGTCGACCCCACATCGGGTCCCAACCCCAAAGTTGAAAAATACAGATTTAGTGGCTCCTGAATAGATTTATTTCTATAGTTTTTATTAATTTCTGGTGATCTCACGCCTGGGGTGAGACCAAGACTGATACTTTATTTGTAAATTTCCACTTCCTCTCTCTCTCTCTCTCTCTCTCTCTCTCTCTCTCTCTTTCTCTCTCCCCTTCTCTCTCTCTCTCTTTCTGAGTGGGTGGGGCGAGTGGTGGTGTGTGGGAGTGTCCTATCTTTCTACTTTCTTTCTATACTTTGTAAATTTATGTTTAGGTATTAACGGATTGTTTGTAAAGTTAAGGGTCCGTGTTTTTTAGTTGTTGTTCTTTTTGTTTGTGTTGGTGCTGATCAGCGCTGCTGGTCATGGAAGTCATGGAAGAGATCTTGCATCAGGACCAGACCTGTGTGCCTGGTAGGTCTATTCATGACAATGTGTCATTAATTCGGAATGTTCTGGACGTCTCTAGTTCATTGGGCATAGAACTTGGTCTCATTTCTTTGGATCAAGAAAAAGCTTTTGATCGAGTTGAGAACCTCTACCTCTGGAACACTCTGGAGGCTTTTGGCCTCGACCCTGGTTTCATAGCTATTGTGAAAATGTTGTACCAGGACATTGAGAGTGAACTGAATAGAGGATTAAGTGCACCATTAAGTATTCAAAGAAGAATAAGGCAGGGGTGCACTTTTTCAGGCATGTTATACGCCATCTCTATTGAACCCTTGCTTTGTAAGTTGCACTCCTCAATTTAGGGGCTGGTGCTACCACACTGTCAGAGAGCTTTTGTTGTTTCAGCCTATGCTGATGACATTATTTTAATGATAAAAACTCAAACTGAAGTAAATAAGGAATTCAGCAAAGTGTCCTCTGCAAAAGTTAACTGGGCAAAGAGTGAGGGCCTGGCTCTGGGGTTTAGATCTGCTCACATGCCTAAACTACCAGCAGGTTTAACTTGGAGGAGGAACGGTTTTAAATATCTTGGAGTGTTTCTAGGGGATGAGGCCACCGTACAGAAAAACTGGGAGGGGGTGGTAGAAAAGGTGAAGGGGAGGTTAGAGAAATGGACATGGTTGTTAACACAAATGTCATACAGAGGAAGGGTCTTAATAATCAATAATCTGGTCTCCTGTGGTCTCTTGCACAAGGTAGCATGTTTAGAGCCCCCTGCTGGTCTCCTTAAGCAATTACAGTCTTTTATGTTGGATTTTTTTCTGGGACAATCTTCATTGGGTACCACATTGTGTGCTGTTCCTACCAAGAGATGAAGGTGGGCAACGTCTGGTGCACCTTGCCAGTAGGGTTGCTGCCTTTAGACTACAATTTCTTCAGAAATTTCTCAACGGCCCAACTGATGTCGTCTGGAGATCAGTGGCCAGTATGATTTTTAAAACTGTGAATGGACTTGGTCTGGACTCTTCCCTGTTTCTTATGAAAACTGACTGTTTTAATCTGTCCACCATATCTGCTTTTTATCAGAGCATTTTTAAAACCTGGACAATGTTTTCATCAAGGAGACTGGAGCACACACTGTCCTTACACTGGCTGCTGGAGGAGCCTCTGATTCTTGAAGCCCACCTGGATGTCCAAGAGATATCATTACCAGGGTTGCCCTGTGCTCTGACATCTACAGGTCTCACCACTCTGAGAAAGCTTGTTGATGTGGCATGGGTTAGGGTTTCTGAACAGGTGTGTATCTGTAACACCTGCTCTTGGTCTTTGCTCTGCACGCTTTGTGGACAGAGCCTCAGACTTTGGAAGGCTCGACTCACTGAGGAGAAAAAAAGAGATGCTTCATGACTACTGCAGCAGAGTGGAGCTCCCTGATGAAGGTGATCCTTTTCCTGAGCTGGGCCTCTCCTTGGGTTCTGGTGGTGGGAAAATGAAGGTACTGCTACAGGAAAGCAGATTTATTTTTTGTGTGTGAATGGACTGAACAGGAACGAACTGTGCAGCAGGATGGACACAAAATGGAGACAATGGCTGAAGTTGGGTACCCATATAAAACCAGTATGGAGGGTTTTATATAAAGACCCTCTAACAAGGAGATCAGGAGACCTGCAGTGGAGACTTCTACACGGAGCCGTAGCTGTAAATTCTTTGGTGTCTCACATTAATCCACAGGTTTCCAATGAATGTTTTTACTGTAAGTCCATTAAAAATATTGTACACTGTTTTTGGAGTGTGACAGACTGACAGAACTGTTCAAACTTTTAAAAAATATTTTTATTGGTTTCACAGAAGTGTGGTCACAAACTATTTTTATACTTGGAGCAGGTTACAGGAAAGAAAATGCAGTAAAATGGAAACTTTTAAACTTCATAACTGGACAGGCTAAGATTGTGATTTACTTAAGTAGGAAAAATAAGTTCAAGAACAGTAAAGAGGTGAAGGACCTGTTTGTGTCCATGGTGAGAGCCAGAGTGTGGGTGGACTTTAGGTTTTATAATGCAATGGAGAACCTTGAGGAGTTTACAAGTTTATGGTGCTAAGAAGAGAATATCTGTTCTGTGGTAGACAAGGAACTCATTTTCAGTCAGTTATTTTAATGTGAGTTAAAATGATGTAAAAGTTTTGGATCATGTTGCAGAAAAGTGAATTGTAAAATGGTTTAATAAAGTGTTTTCTTAAAATCATAATCTCTCTCTCTCTCTCTCTTTTTCCCCAGTATTCCCCGTGATATCTCCTCACTCCACGTGACATTCAGTTTCTGCCAGATTTCAGCGTTAACCTCACAATAAACATTCACCAATGATTTACAGCAGTTTCATGAAAAAACCAGAAATGTGTAATTTTGACAGTGATTTTGGGGGCAAACACAACAAATCACAGTTAGAGTGAAGTAGTGTTGTGGTGGTCAAGACCGGTCTTGGTCTCGAGACCAAATTTTAAAGGTCTTGGTCTTGTCTCGGACTGTGACGCATTTTGACTCGGTCTTGTCTCAGACTCGGGCTGCCCGGACTCGGGATTTTCCGTCAAGACCGTTAGAGACCAGCAGTAATTCCTGCTATTTTTAAACTTTTTTATAATGTGATAATAACACAGAGAAGAACGTGATAAAACAATCCTTTATTCATTATTTAATCCACCCTGTTATAATGACCACAACCTTCCTTAATGTGACTGAGTGACGTGTGTGTGGCTACGGTGTCAGTTTGGACCGCGGAGCGCAAGGGAGATATGAACTAATCACCAGTAAAAATCCCAGTAAAACTCCAGAAAACAATCACCAGTAATAAATATTATCTCCCTGGTAAAGACAGTAGCTCTAATAACTGGTAAAATGATAAACTGATGATATTACAGCCTGTGAATGCTGGATAGGGGACGCACTTACTCTGCTTCTGGGTCCTAGTGCCAGCCGACCGGTGAAGCCTGTTCTATTTACTGTGTTTACTGAGGTCTGTGTGTGTTTAATAAGTCCGTGTGTGTTTAATAAGTCTGCGTGTGTTTAATAAGTCTGTGTGTGTTTAATAAGTCTGTGTGTGTTTAATAAGTCTGTGTGTGTTTAATAAGTCTGTGTGTGTTTAATAAGTCTGTGTGTGTTTAATAAGTCTGTGTGTGTTTAATAAGTCTGTGTGTGTTTAATGAATTCATGTTGGGTGTGGGATATATATGTATGTGTATATACGTATATATGCATATGTGTGTATCCATAAAATGAAGAGTCCGTCCTTAAGACTGCTCTACTGTAAAGTGCCTTGAGATACCATTGGTTATGATTTGGCGCTATACAAATAAAAGATTGATTGATTGATTGATTGAATAAGTCTGTGTGTGTTTAATAAGTCTACATGTTTATGTCTCTGTCCATCCACTCTTTTCATTATATCCATGTCTTTTAAGGCTTTATTACATAATGTCAGCTGTAGTCCGGGCCGCCGCCATCTTGGATTATGTTGTCACCAGCGCGTCATCGCCGCAGAGTTGCACTAGCCCAGAATGAGTCAAATAACTGTAAAGAGGTTTTATATTAGTCTATTATCTTTTTAAAGTGGTGTTTTTTTTATGTCTTTAGACTCTAATTACATGTATGTAGAATAATATGTTCCCTACAATATAAACAGGTTCACAATATAAATATTTTTTATAGTTTCTGTTTCTACTGTATCCAGAATAATAATAATAATTCTCAACAAGAACTATTGATTGATTTGTCACATGACTGTTCCAGGGTTTGTTTTATTTAGTTTCACATCTACCTGTAGATCTATGTTTTTTACACTGATGACAACTTGTTTGTAGTTTTATTTCAGAAAGTTTCACTTTTACAGTTACAGCTGGAAACCTTTGTTAATTGAATATCCTAGTTACATTACAGTAACCATATTAAACTATATCAAAGGCTTTTTCAAACTAAAAAATATCTTGTGAACTCTGTGACCTGTTAAACCTGAACAACTCAAAGAATCAGAATCAAGAATCATTATTTCTTGGCACAAATACTTTTAAACACTTGCTGTACATTCAGCTGACATAAAAATATTGTTTTCAAATATGTAGAATAATTGTGAATTTATCAGTAGTAGTTTTAATATTTTAGTTAATTTTTTGCAGGAACCTTTTCTGTCCGTCAAATGTATTTAAAATAAACTAAAATTAAAGAGAGAATGTTATTTAACTGTTGAACCTTGCCATAATTTTATTTATTTATAGATTTTTTTAAATTGAAAAAAATAATGTTTATGGTCTCGGTCTCGGTCTCGGCTCCCGAAAGTCTTGGTCATGTCTTGGTCTCGGTGCATTCTGGTCTCGGGCAAGTCTTGGTCTCGGATAGTGCGGTCTTGAACACAACACTAGAGTGAAGTATAAACACTTCTACGCATTCATTAAAAGACTCCACATCCCACAATGCAATGCACAAATCAAGAGTGTTTGCAGTGGAGATCAAAACAAACTTTTGAGAACAATTTCAATTGTTTACGAGTAAATGATCTTCAATTCATTGATTACTGAGGTCTACACTTTGTCTTAATCTGATTAAAAAGCAGATTTAAAATAGAGAACACAGAAAGATATAAAGAACAGTTATTTTCAACTTAGGTCAAATAAATGTTGTTAGTAATGTGTTTTTAAATTTTACTTTGCATCGCAGAACCTTGACATTTTTGTACATATTTGTTCAATGTTTCAATTTATTTCATGTTTTAAGAAAGTTTTATATTTTTTCCATTTCAGCCTGGTGGACATTGACAGTGACCAGCATGGAAATGGAGTTTGGTAAAGTTTCCTCATGTAATGAAAAATAGCAGCTATGTTTCAGTAAATAGTAACGACCTTGTTTTATCTGTTTTTTTTTTTCTGTAGAGGATGAAGTGCCGCAGCGTCCCAGTGGTCCTCCATCTGTGTACTCCTCCTCCTCTTCCTATCAGTCAGACGGGGTGGACACGTATGATCTGGAGCAGGTCAACAATATTTTCAGAAAACTCTCTCTGGAGAGGTATACAATGAACAGGCAGCAGCACCAGCACACACTGGAATAATATTTACCTGAGTTTAAGTCAGTTTCTTCTCTGTTGTTTGTGCCCAGGCCTTTTCGCCCTTCACTGTCCTCCTTCTCCACATCGAGCGCCTCTATGAAGCCTGTGCAGGAGCTTTCACTACCAGGAGACAGCCTGCTGAAGGACGTCACACTGGTCGGTGGCAACAAGAGCGGCATTTTCATCTCTTCTGTCCAGCCGGGCTCTAACGCAGAAAAGGCAGGACTTCGAGAGGGTCTACACCTCCTGCTGGTTCGTATTCTTCACAAACTACTTTACACAAGCACAGGAAACAAGGTTTAGGAATAGGGTTGGGAGGGGCGGTGTGTAGCTCAGTGGGTTGAGCGCCCGCCCATGTACGGAGGCTGTAGCTCCTCACCTGCAGCGGGTCCAGGCTCGATTCCCGGCCTGGGACCCCTTCCTGCGTGTCATTCCCTGCTCTCTCTCACCCCCTTCCTGTCAAGCAACTGTCATATAAAGGCCACTAGAGCCAAAAAAATCCTTTAAAAAAAAAAAAAAAAAAAAAAAAAAAAAAAAAAAAAAAAGGGATTGGGTTGGGCACCGAGTTCCGGTGAACCGGTTCCTAACGTCCGGTTCCAGAACTGTTAAGATGATGTTTGCATTTTGATTCTTTTTTTCGATTCCTTAATGCCTGCACTAATTTGTTTCCGCGGCTTGCTCTGTTTGTTTTACGCGGGGTTTGTATAAGATGCGTTCAGAACGCGACTTGTGTGTGTGTGTCTCTGGTGTGTGCGCGTGTCTCTGGCGCGTGTGTGTTTATGGCGTGTGCGTGTCTATGGCGTGTGCGTGTCTATGGCATGTGCGTGTCTATGGCATGTGCGTGTCTATGGTGTGTGTGTGTCTATGGTGTGTGTGTGTCTATGGCGTGTGTCTATGGCGTGTGTCTATGGCATGTGCGTGTCTATGGTGTGTGTGTGTCTATGGCGTGTGTCTATGGCATGTGCGTGTCTATGGCGTGTGCGTGTTTATGGCTATGGTTTCAGTTTGGAGCAGAAGGAGATATGAACTAATCACCGGTAAAAATCCCAGTAAAACTCCAGAAAACAATCACCAGTAATAAATATTATCTCCCTGGTAAATACAGTAGCTCTAATAACTGGTAAAATGATAAACTGATGATATTACAGTCTGTGAATGTAGTACAGGGGACGCATTTACTCCACCTCTGGGTCCTAGTGCCAGCCGTCCGGTGGAGCCTGTTCCGTTTACCGAGTCTGTGTGTGTTTAATAAGTCAGTGTGTGTTTATAAGTCTGTGTGTGTTTAATAAGTCAGTGTGTGTTTAATAAGTCAGTGTGTGTTTATAAGTCTGTGTGTGTTTAATAAGTCTGTGTGTGTTTAATAAGTCTGTGTGTGTTTAATAAGTCTGTGTGTGTTTAATAAGTCTGTGTGTGTTTCATAAGTCTGTGTGTGTGTTTAATAAGTCCGTGTGTGTTTAATAAGTCTGTGTGTGTTTAATAAGTCTGTGTGTGTTTCATAAGTCTGTGTGTGTTTAATAAGTCACTGTGTGTGTGTTTAATAAGTCTGTGTGTGTTTAATAAGTCTGTGTGTGTTTAATAAGTCACTGTGTGTTTCATAAGTCTGTGTGTGTGTTTAATAAGTCTGTGTGTGTTTAATAAGTCAGTGTGTGTTTAATAAGTCTGTGTGTGTTTAATAAGTCAGTGTGTGTTTAATAAATCTGTGTGTGTTTAATAAGTCTGTGTGTGTTTAATAAGTCAGTGTGTGTTTAATAAGTCCGTGTGTGTTTAATAAGTCACTGTGTGTTTAATAAGTCCGTGTGTGTTTAATAAGTCCGTGTGTGTTTCATAAGTCTGTGTGTGTGTTTAATAAGTCTGTGTGTGTTTAATAAGTCCGTGTGTGTTTAATAAGTCTGTGTGTGTTTAATAAGTCAGTGTGTGTTTAATAAATCTGTGTGTGTTTAATAAGTCTGTGTGTGTTTAATAAGTCAGTGTGTGTTTAATAAGTCAGTGTGTGTTTAATAAGTCAGTGTGTGTTTAATAAGTCTGTGTGTGTTTAATAAGTCTGTGTGTGTGTTTAATAAGTCAGTGTGTGTTTAATAAGTCAGTGTGTGTTTAATAAGTCTGTGTGTGTTTAATAAGTCTGTGTGTGTGTTTAATAAGTCAGTGTGTGTTAAATAAGTCTGTGTGTGTTTAATAAGTCTGTGTGTGTGTTTAATAAGTCAGTGTGTGTTTAATAAGTCTGTGTGTGTTTAATAAGTCTGTGTGTGTGTTTAATAAGTCAGTGTGTGTTTAATAAGTCAGTGTGTGTTTAATAAGTCTGTGTGTGTTTAATAAGTCAGTGTGTATTTAATAAGTCAGTGTGTGTTTAATAAGTCAGTGTGTGTTTAATAAGTCAGTGTGTGTGTTTAATAAGTCTGTGTGTGTTTAATAAGTCTGTGTGTGTTTAATAAGTCCGTGTGTGTTTAATAAGTCAGTGTGTGTTTAATAAGTCTGTGTGTGTTTAATAAGTCAGTGTGTGTTTAATAAGTCTGTGTGTGTTTAATAAGTCTGTGTGTGTTTAATAAGTCTGTGTGTGTGTTTAATAAGTCTGTGTGTGTTTAATAAGTCAGTGCGTGTTTAATAAGTCTGTGTGTTTAATAAGTCTGTGTGTGTGTTTAATAAGTCAGTGTGTGTTTAATAAATCTGTGTGTGTTTAATAAGTCTGTGTGTGTTTAATAAGTCAGTGTGTGTTTAATAAGTCTGTGTGTGTTTAATAAGTCTGTGTGTGTTTAATAAGTCTGTGTGTGTGTTTAATAAGTCAGTGTGTGTTTAATAAGTCTGTGTGTGTTAAATAAGTCTGTGTGTGTGTTTAATAAGTCAGTGTGTGTTTAATAAGTCTGTGTGTGTTTAATAAGTCAGTGTGTGTTTAATAAGTCTGTGTGTGTTTAATAAGTCAGTGTGTGTGTTTAATAAGTCAGTGTGTGTGTTTAATAAGTCAGTGTGTGTTTAATAAGTCAGTGTGTGTGTTTAATAAGTCTGTGTGTGTTTAATAAGTCTGTGTGTGTTTAATAAGTCTGTGTGTGTTAATAAGTCTGTGTGTGTTTAATAAGTCAGTGTGTGTTTAATAAGTCTGTGTGTGTTTAATAAGTCTGTGTGTGTTTAATAAGTCTGTGTGTGTTTAATAAGTCTGTGTGTGTCCGTGTTAAAGTCTACATGTTTATGTCTCTGTCCATCCACTCTTTTCATTATATTCATGTCTTTTAAGGCTTTATTACATAGTGTTACTGTAGTCCGAGTCGCCGCCATCTTGGATTATGTCGTCACCAGTGCGTCATCGCCTGGACTTAAATAACTGTAAAGAGGTTTTATATTAGTCTATCATATTTATAAAGTGGTGTTTTTTTATGTCTTTAGACTCTAATTACATTTATGTATATAATATGTTCCCTACAATATAAACAGGTTCACAATATAATTATTATTTATAGTTTCTGTTTCTACTGTACCCAGAATAATAATAATAATAATTCTCAACAATAACTATTGATTGATTTGTCACATGACTGTTCCAGGGTTTGTTTTATTTAGTTTCACATCTACCTGTAGCTCTATGTTTTTTACACTGATGACAACTTGTTTGTAGTTTTATTTCAGAAAGTTTCACTTTTACAGTTACAGTTGGAAACCTTTGTTAATTTAATATCCTAGTTATATTACAGTAACCATATTAAACTATATCAACTAAGTGAATTAATAAAAAAGGCCCGTGTAAAAGCTTTTTCAAATTTATTCAAATTATCAAAAAAAATTATCCTGTGAAATCTGTGACTTGTTGACCTGCACAACTCAAAGAATCGGAATCGAGAATTGTTTAGAACAGGAATCAAAATTGAGAATCGGAACCGGAATCAGAATCGGTAAAATCCAAACAATGCCCAACCCTATTTAGGAATGTCACATCCAGACCAGACATTGGCCGCTTTTTATCAGTATCATTATTCAAAATACTGACATTAATCATCAAAATAATGTCAACATCTAGAATAATGATCAATAATCATAATCATTTTGTGGATTTTTGTTGTTTTTTGCTTTTTTATTGGAGTCATTTGTGTATTTTAGTTGTTTTTATGGAGTCATTTTGTCTATTTCTATGTGTTTTTCAAGTCATTTTGTAAATGTATGGGTTATTAATATGTTTTGTGTATTTCTAGGGTAATTTCAAAGTGTGAATTTCTTGTTTTTATGGATTCATTATGTGTATACTGTATTTCTTGTTTTGTATATTTTTGGAGCCATGTTGTGTATTTGCTTTAAGGGTTGCATAAAATTAGGCCAAAGGCCATATATGTTGTTAGTATCTGATCCAGATGATTGTTTTAACAGCTCGAGGGGTGCATACGTGGAGAAACTCAGAGTGTTTCAATGGATACAAGCACTCAGGAGGAGGCTCTGTGGATGCTGCAGCACTGCACAGGACAAGTTCAACTCCATTATCGGGCAAACTATGACAGTGAGTGCTGCCTTCATGGCCTTAGTGTAGGTGTGTGTGTGTGAACTCATTAAGTGTGTGTGTGTGTGTGTGTGCATCCTACAGCGTATCGCCGTCTTCAGAGAGATCTAGTGGATGGCACCTTAGTCTCTGGAGACTCTTTCTACATACGTGTCAACCTAAACATCCCCAAGGAGTCTGATGGCTGCTCCCTGCCCGTGCTCTGTGACGAGGTGGTGCACGTCCTGGACACAAGGCATCAGGGCCGCTGTGAGTGGCTGTGTGCACGTGTCGATCCTTACACAGGGCAGGACCTGGCCGAGCAAGGCACTTTACCCAGCAACTCCCGGTAAAAGCAGGGAGCAGCTTTTCACTTGTTTAACCCTAACTGCAGCAAAACTGAACTCAGATGAAGCTAAATAAAGTGTGTATGTGTGTGTGTGTGTGTGTGTGTGTGTGTGTGTGTGTGTGTGTGTGTGTGTGTGTGTGTGTGTGTGTGCAGAGCTCAGCAGCTGCTCCTGGTTAAAATTCAGAAGTTGGTTTGCCGTGGCGGTAAAGAAGAAAATGAATCCAATCGTAATTCCAAGGTAAAAATGTCCTTTTGTAGAATTGCCCCTAAGTGACCTTGTTTGATAGTTTAAAGGGCCACTATTATGCTATTTTTCATTTGTTCTAAGAACCACAACAACATAGTATTTGAGGTTTATTTTCCCAAGACTCAACTGTTTTCTGGAGTTTTAGTCTCGGACATGTCACTTTCATGATGCTTCTAAAAACAGGCTGTTTTGGCGTCTTTATGCATATGAATGAGTGGGCGTGTCTGTAGACGCAGACTTCACACCACAGCTGATTACTGCAGCGATTTTCTTTTGCTATTCACACACTCTTATTATTGTTTTCAGCCAAAAAACAGCACATTACAGTAAAACACATGGATATTTAAGAGGCTATTGTGATTGTGAGTCAGAAAAATGCTGCTTCAGGGTGTGTGTTTATCACATCAGCAGTGGAGTCAGTCAGATGTTTTCAGCTGTTTCAAAAACAAGAATCACATCTTATTATACGTAGACACTGTTACAGAGCTCTGGTTATGCCTCTGCAATATAATAATTGCCATAACATTATGCAATTAACCAAAATAAGCACATGCACAGAGACACTTCCTCTGAACACAAGTAAGAACAGAGCTTTAATTGGACCAACAAAGTTAGATCTGACCTGGCCAGTGACGGCATAAACCCTAATAAAGCTGATCTCTCTTTGAGCCCAAACCCTTTAACCTTGCTGCAGGATGGATTCTCCTGGTGTTCACAAACACCAGAATCCATCTTGTGCTGTTCTTCAGATTATTTATATTACTGGATTATCTATATACTAAATGTAAACATATTATCTGTGGATAAAGGGACTAGTGGTTAAGGGAGCAGGCTTGTAATGGTGGTCTCACTGGTTCTAATCTCCCTGGTCCATCACTGTGGGATGTTGATCAGTCCCTTATATTAACCCTAACTGCTCCCTGGGTGCTACACCGTGGCTGCCCACTGCTCCTCAGGGAGGGGTTAAATACAGAGAACACATTTAGTGTATGTAGCTTTACATATATACTATATTATATATTAAACAGCAGTGTTTGTTTAAGCTGTGAGGTAGTTTGAGAGGGAGGAGCTCACATTATTATAGGGTAGGAGGAGCCAGGATTGTCAGGAGGAGGAGGTTCCACCTTATGACGTATTAATGGGAGAAAAATCCAACTTGCCTGTTCATAGCTGACTTTTTATAAAATATGGAATAATAAGGGAGGAGGAAACAGAACTTTTTAAACTTTGACCCTCTGAATGAGGATAAAGGATGTATATCACTGTAACTAAACATTATGAAGTGATTTTTCATAACACATACAACACACCCTGAAAATGATTGTAACGAGAAGCCCGTTAGGCTCTCTGTGCCATCGTTAGATGCAGGTGTGTAGGATATTAAAACATGCAGGACAGGAGCTCTCCAGGACCAGACTCTGAACATGAGGATCATCAGCCTCACGTGTTCCATGGAAAGTGATTTGAACTCCCTTTTTGTCAACAAAAAATTGTTTAAAAAAATAGAGTTTCTTATGACCCAACAACAGTTTGTCTCTGAGCCTCAACAATAGCAGCAAATCATACTGGAGGTTTTGTGCTAATTTTGTTCCTTTTTGTTGATGTTTTTGGAGTAATTTTTTGTTATTTTTTGGTCCTTTTGTGTATTTTTCTCTTATAGCCCATAAATTATCTCCTGCACTTGCACTTTACCACGCTTGCAGAATTTCTCTTAAACTCTGTATAATTTATTCATATTTCAACATTCTTTGTTTGTGTTGTGTCGTGTTGTGTGAGTGACGAAGACAATTTTCTGTCACGGCAGATTCTGATTTTATGCCTTTTTTGTTGATTTTTTTTCTGTCATTTGAATGATTTGTTTTGTTTATTTGTGTATATTTGGGCTGATTTTGTGATTTTATGTAGATATGTTGTCGTTTTGTGGGTTTTTGTTCTGATATTAAATGTGTCAATTATAGTGTCACAGATTGGTCAAAAAACATGAGATTCAGAGAAATCAGGTTCAGGTGACTTTATTAATACCCGTAGGTAGATTTGTTTTGCAGTGAAAAAAACAAAGGATGGCATCTACAATGACATTAGAACAACAGATAACAAAGCACTGACAAAAACAGACAATCCACGACACATCGTACTCACAGGCTGACTAGAACCACCACCGAAGGAAAGAGGAGCAACTGAGCAATTAAAAGATTATTACAGCATCACAGTAAAAGACAGTAAAAGGATAAAACTACTATAAATAAATAAATATCTAGACTGTAACTGTCTAAAATGTGATAAAATCATCAGTGATAGGACCATGGCTGCTCTGGAGGAGACTAGCGACCACTGTATCATCTGCATACGTTAAAATACACCCATTTTAAAAAGTACTTTGACACATATTAGTGTAGAGAATAAAAAGCAGAGGTGACAGCACACACCTCTGTGGAGATCACACTGTGTTTGATAAAAACCCGTTCACTCTGATTCTCTGTGTTCTGTCTGTTTATTATTATTACTTTAGTTAAAATGATCGAACATTCGGTGGATTCTAATGTGTGGTTGAATCGTGTTAAAAGCAGATGAAGAATTAATAAATAAAAGTCGGTCATGGCTTCCAGTTCCCTCCAGATGTTTAAGGAGCAGGTTAAACAGAGTGAGTGTGGCGTCCTCCACTCCTCTGTTGGGTCTATAAACAAACTGTAGTGGGTCAACAACATGTTGAGTTTTATTTAAAAGTTCTGATGACACCAGCTTCTCAAAGGCCTTCATTGGGAGCAAAGTCAAGGCTATGGGTCTAAAACTATTTAAAATGTGGGAACGTTTTAATTTAGGGACCGGGACAATAACAGCATCCTTCCAGACTTTGGGGACATGCTGTGTTTCTAAAGACTGATTAAAAATAGAATTGAAAACTGAACTCAGTTCTTTTGCACAGAACGTACGTAAATGTCATGACTTTATGAACTATCATTTCCAGTCTGTGTGAATCTGCTCTTGTGCTCGTTATATATTGTAAAATGTAAGCTTGTAAATTGTATTTTTTTCTGTGCAGAACAATTTACAGACGGAGGAAAACCCTGATCCCAAAATCAGTCCTCGTATGTCTCGAGCCAGCATCTTTCTCACGCAGATACTGCAGGTAACCTTTCTCTTCTCATTCAAAGCTACGATGTAACCAATGACTCACAATGTGAAACAGTTAATGCAACAGAATTATTTCAGCTAAATTCAAACATATTTCCAACTTTCTGTTCTGTGTGTGATCTGTAGTTTGTCAGCAGAGTGGATATGAAGTACAAAAGGATGAACAGCAATGAACGTGTGAGGATCATCAACTCCTGTAGCACGACACTATCGAGACCAGGCGTCGAGACGCCCAGATCTGAAGCTGATACTAAAGGTTTGGCTAAAAAACAAACACGAGCAAGAGGATGAGTGGGAATCTGGAGCTTTAGGCCCTGTTTCCAAAAAGTTCTGTATTCACACGGCAACGTTTTCAAAACAATCTCTGTTTACATGAGACAGCGGAAAACCCAAAAAATGATGAACACGCCAGGCTAATAGATGGCGGTGTAGTTATATGTCACGGCAAATTTGCGGTTGACCTCATTTGGAGACATGATTTATGCTCTGGTTGAATGATGGAGTCCAGTCAGAGCATGATGATTTTATAAAAAGGATTTATTATAAACTAAATGAAAAAGAGTACAACAAAGGTCTTCCATCCTGTAGGAAGGGCAAGCGGTCAGCAACTAACTGGAAAGTTCCACAGCTTAAACTTTATACCGGTAGAGAAAAGTCCCACCCTGATGAGAGAAAAAGGAGGGGGTCAGATGTCCCAACAGTGGAGACGTTGGAGCAATGATATCTGTCTTGATAATGTGTGTGTGTTGTGTGTATCTGCATGTGAGTCCACATGTGATTTGCGTTTGGCCTTGATGGTCAGATGCAGCTTATCTGTGTGCGTAGGTGAAAGAATGTGAGTCAGCCATCTAAACCCTGTGAAAGACATAAAACAAGAATCACATCTTATTATACGTAGACACTGTTACAGAGCTCTGGTTATGCCTCTGCAATATAATAATTGCCATAACATTATGCAATTAACCAAAATAAGCACATGCACAGAGACACTTCCTCTGAACACAAGTAAGAACAGAGCTTTAATTGGACCAACAAAGTTAGATCTGACCTGGCCAGTGACGGCATAAACCCTAATAAAGCTGATCTCTCTTTGAGCCCAAACCCTTTAATCTTGCTGCAGGATGGATTCTCCTGGTGTTCACAAACACCAGAATCCATCTTGTGCTGTTTCCGCCTTTGCCTTTCGAAACCGTACCGAACCGATTCGAACCAATCATGATTCAGTGTTGTGGTTTAGGGTGAGATATCAGGTGTGACGATGGCAGAATCGCCAAAGCAAAACTGGCGCATGCAGGGAGAGGAACTAGCTGGGCTACCGCTATTAGCATAGCTCAGAATCAAAATAGAAAGATGATGACGCAGGAGGAAGGTTAACGTGTCATTAACTCACATACTCGTTGCAAAAACGGCAAAAGTCACTCAACAACATAATGACTGCAGCATTACTATTCCAAAAGAAAGCTCTCACCAGCGTAGCCTTGTTATTGTTGTAGCAGCGTCTATGCGGCGCATGCCGATGATGACATCATCATTTGTTACCGTGTGATAGACTAAAACAAATCATGGTGAACAGGTGCTTCACCCAATCAGCTTCAAGCATTCTGTTCATGTCCCTCCCTGGTTCAGAAAGATTCACCAGACACAGATCCATGTGGAGAACTGGAGTTAGAGGGAGGGGCTACACATCTCTCTGGCAGAGCAGAGAGTGAGCCACACAGCTCCTCGAGTCAGGAACGAGTCATTTATGCATTTTTTAACATCATTTATTCATGTACCAGCAGACAGCCTACATTGACCTCCTCAGCATCCATCTTTCTCACGCTAATCAACCCGGGTTCGGGCAACTATCTGAAGCTCTCAGTAGGAGTGCAGCACTGTGATTGTGGTCAGAATTTGTTTCCACTGATCCAAGTGATGATGAAGTAAATCGACTTCAATCTTTGTTGGAGAAGTTCAGTTAAATTCCAAAGAGTGAGACACATGAACAGTGTTCGTCTGAGGCAGTGCACATGTTCCCTGTTTACACTGAGACGTTTTTAAAAGCTTCCACTTTTTAAAAACTTTCATTTTCAAGCACCAAAACGCTGTTGCTGTGTAAATGGACAAAATGCAACAAAACCTCTTCCTCTCTCACAGATGCTGCTGAGCAGGACAGCGATTTGAACTTGAACTTGACTCCCTACAGCCTCGTCATTCCCCAACAGACCCAAAGTAAAAGACCAGTCCTGTTCATTCCCACTGCTTTAGCAAGTACCATCATCCAGAAAATACTCAGCATCGGGGGAGCGACAGACTTTAATGTCTGCAAACATGGTCAGTGCTTTGTGTTGTTTATAGAGTCTAATCAGAGAGTGTTGTTAGGAAGAACAATAACAGACTTAATAATTAGGATGACGATGCAGATTAACTGCTGATTTACTTTAAAGTCATAATGTTTGTCAGGAAATAAAACTCCATCTTGGAATGTACGGTGCCTGGTCGGTGTCAGACCATTCGCAAATATAAAAACATGAAGAAAAAAAACACAAATGCAAACAAGAAAAACATGAATGCAAAAGCAACAAAACGAACTGAAGCATCACGACAATGGATGTTGAAAAAACTTCAAACTGTTAGATGTTATGGTAAAATGATATTTCTCTCTGATTTAGTTCAGTTAAGGAAAGTGAATCTGAATTTTGAAAACTGAACATAATTTAATCTTGTTTCAAATTTTAGAATGGAGTTATAGTTTCAAATTGAAATACAATTTTCAAAGCAAATAAATCCAGTTTCAAAATACTATTAAATTTTATAAGCCTTTATTCAATGTGTTAGGGTTAACCTTATGACCACACTGAGTTCCGTTCAGATAATGCATTTTAATACCTAAGATTAGCCACATGGTATAAAGTGATTCTAAAAGCTAAATATAATGTGACACTATACCAGTTAATATTCTATCACAAGGTGAGACCCCTACAAAGCTATATTCATTTTAGCTGAAAGTACAAAACATAGAAAACAATGTTTTACTTACTTTTCTGCACTTTTTGCCACATTGTGTGCATGAAGATAGTCGTCCGTCGGAACACAGCTAACCACAACAGCTAACCACAACAGCTAACCACAACAGCTAACCACAACAGCTAACCACAACAGCTAGCCACAACAGCTAGCCACAACAGCTAACCACAACAGCTAACCACAACAGCTAACCACAACAGCTAACCACAACAGCTAACCACAACAGCTAGCCACAACTAGCCACAACAGCTAGCCACAACAGCTAACCACAACAGCTAACCACACCAGCTAACCACAACAGCTAACCACAACAGCTAACCACACCAGCTAACCACAACAGCTAACCACAACAGCTAACCACAACAGCTAACCACAACAGCTAGCCACAACAGCTAACCACAACAGCTAACCACAACAGCTAACCACAACAGCTAACCACAACAGCTAACCACAACAGCTAACCACAACAGCTAACCACACCAGCTAGCCACAACAGCTAGCCACAACAGCTAGCCACACCAGCTAGCCACAACAGCTAGCCACAACAGCTAACCACACCAGCTAACCACAACAGCTAGCCACAACAGCTAGCCACAACAGCTAGCCACAACAGCTAGCCACAACAGCTAACCACACCAGCTAACCACAACAGCTAACCACAACAGCTAGCCACACCAGCTAACCACAACAGCTAACCACAACAGCTAGCCACACCAGCTAACCACAACAGCAAACCACAACAGCTAACCACAACAGCTAACCACAACAGCTAGCCACAACAGCTAACCACAACAGCTAACCACAACAGCTAACCACACCAGCTAACCACACCAGCTAACCACACCAGCTAACCACAACAGCTAGCCACACCAGCTAACCACACCAGCTAACCACACCAGCTAACCACAACAGCTAACCACAACAGCTAACCACAACAGCTAACCACAACAGCTAACCACAACAGCTAGCCACACCAGCTAACCACAACAGCTAACCACACCAGCTAACCACAACAGCTAACCACAACAGCTAACCACAACAGCTAACCACACCAGCTAACCACAACAGCTAACCACAACAGCTAACAGTTGAAGTTTTTCAACATCAGTTGTAGTGATGCTTCTGTTTGCTTTGTAGCTTTTGCATCCAAGTCGTGGAGTTGACATTCATGTTTTTTGTATTTGCCAATTGTCTGACACCTACTGGCCACCGTATGTAACAGTTTGGTTGATGATTACTTAATAAACTCACAATAGTTTATTCTCTGCGAACAATATGATTTGGTTGTTACATATTTTCATCATTAACCAATGTTTCTCTTGCTGTGAAGAAATCCTGTACAAAGAAGAGTTGAATCTCAAACACAACATGGAGCCTGTCATTCACTACAAAGAGAAACACGCCACATTTGAATGTGTCGCACATAAAAACATCGAGGCTGTGGCTGCTGAGGTAAGTTTCAAAATCATGTGGTGACGATCACTGTTATAGCTCTGTTAACATTTAGTTTTAACTTTGACATTTACATCTAACATTTAGATTTACATTTAACATTTAGTTTTAACTTTGACATTTAGGTTTATTTTTCATATTCACAAATGTTCTAACAATGAAAATGCTCTTTTAAATGAATTTGGCTCAAATGAAAGGAAAATGAGCTAAATGTTCAAAATGTGTCAGCTATGAAACAATGACCAAGTTTTTACATATATGACGCCCCATAAAATATCATGTTGTTTTGGGTGCCTCTGCGGGGGCGTGCGTCCCTTTCGGGTGCCCTCGTGGTCCCTGTGCGGTTTGGTGTTGCTCTCCTGCCCCCTTCGTACGCATCTGGGTGGCCCTTGGGGCTGGGGGCCTGCGTGTTTCTCTGCCACTCTTTCCTCTTGCTCTCTGTCCCCCTGTCTCATCCTGCCCCCCTTCTCCGCCTTCGCTCTGCGCCTGCTCTCCCGTTGGGTTTGGCGTGGGGGGGCTCCTGTCGGCCCGGGATGCTGGTGGGGGTGCTGTGGCCTTCGCTTGGGGGGCGGGTATGGCTGCGCCGGGTGGGTAGCTTGGGGGTTGGCTCGTCTGGGGGCCTGGGGTGGTGGGGTTCATGGCTTTGGGACGGGGGTCCGGGGTGGGGGGTGGCGCTGGGGGCCGGCGATTGCATCCTGGGTTGTTGGGTGGCGGGGTGTTGCGGTGGGTTGCTCCGCCAGGCGCCTTGGCCTGGTTCCCTGGGGTACGCCTTCGCTGAGGGTGCCGCTGGCGCGGTGGGCCGGGCCGCCCCCTTCCCCCCCCTCCCCGGGGGCTCACTTGGGGGACCGCAGGGGCCGGCTTGTGTAGCTTCGGGGGGAGGGAAGGGTAAGGTGTGTGTGGGGGCGCGGCCGGTGGCTCCTGTCCTGGCGAATCCACGTCGGGAGTGGTTGGTCTGCTGGCTGGGGGCGCCGGGCCCTGTGGGTGCCATGTCTGGGCGGGGGTGTCCCGGGGGTGGGTCTTTGGGTTTGGCGTCTCGGGGCTTGCCCCCCGCCATCTGCCCGGGGACTGGCCACGGTTCAGCGGGGTGTCGTACCGCCTTGGGCGGGGTGGGGCTGGTGGCTGGGGCCCGCTGTCCTCCGGGCTGTGCTGGCGTCGGGGGTGTCTCATGTTGGCGCGTGGGTGATTGGGGGTGGCCTCCGTGGGAGGGGGCTGCTTTGCTGGCGACGTTGGTGTGGGGTTGTGGTGCCTGGCAGGGGGTGCATGGGTTCGCCTGCCTGTCGGTCCGTGGCTGGCGGGGTGGCTCTGTCTGGGTGGTGGGGGCCTCCCACCTGTGGAGGGTGCTATGTCGTGGTGTCGTGCGGGCCTGCGCTGGCCCTGCTGTGGGGGCTGGCCTCTCTCCTGCTCGGCCGCTGCCTGCTTTGGCGGGGCGGGCCGCTCTGGGCCGGCTGGCGGCGGGGGTCGCCTCCTGGGCTGCTGGGGGATGTGGCTGGTTGCTGGCTCCGCCTGGGGGGGGGTCCTGCCGTGCTCTGTACGGCCGGCATGGTTCGGGGGGGTGCCGCGGGGGGTCTACGGTTGTGCTGCCCATACTGGGCTTAACTTTAGACACGTTAATCCCAAATACCTGCTTTAGGTACTACCATTCACTCATTCCCCCTGTCCACAGCCACCACCATTATAGCTAAGCTTCACACTTGTCACTATACTGGCTGGATTACACAACATAATAAACACAATATATTCTACAACTTCACATCTCACCCTCACTGTAAAACAATCTATTCTTCCCACCTTTTCTATTTAAAAAAATTAATAAACAATAAATAATAATAATAATAATAATAATAATAATATCATGTAGAAGGAATGGTTCATCTCACAGACAGATTATTTTAGTTTTTTTTTAAAGGGCTCACCACATGTGGGATTGGGATTGAGGCCAGGACTTCTTGATCCAGATTAGGATAAGAATGTATGCAGAATAAAAAATCAGATGTCTATTTAATAATTCTATAGTTCAACTGCTGTGAGCCACACAGTGCACAGCAGCATCTAAAGAGTGAAGCATCTTTTTGGTAAACATGGAGGAAACCAGAGAGATTAGAAGCTTTGGGCAGAAATCTGCAACTGATATTAGTGAAGCATCAAAGAGGAAGTAAACTCTAGGATCAAATGTAAGAAAATGTCAAGATCCACCATTTACCTCTCTATCTGCACTGTGTACAGGCCCATGTATATATATATATATATATATATATATATATATATATATATATATATATATATATATATATATATATATATATATATATATATATATTCTGCAAATTTCCCCTTTGTGGGACAAATAAAGGATATCCTATCTTATCTTACATCATTAGTAAAAGCTGTTACAATTAAAATTATCATTACATGTCTTAAATCAGCTGTAAAATACACTAATAAATATTATCTATCATCTTATTTGTTTCCAATCTATTGGTTACCTTGTTAGGCTTCCTAATCAATGAAAATATTGGTATTAATATTTTTGGTGAGGTTGTGTGAGCCTTTTTGTGTCATTATACCCCTCGCTTTTCAATTTTCTCTGCAAACCCACTGTACTAACAAGCAAAACAACAACAGAAGTATACAAAAATGACTCAAAGAAACGTTAAATGACAGCACAAATACACATTATGACCCCAAAAAACATGTGTTTTACAGGAAAAATAAACAAAAGGAAAACAGAAATGCACAAAACACCTCACAACGAGTAAGAAAACAACAAACACACAGAATGACAGAAAAAACACATAGATTTCCTGTATTAATGCTCAAATTGCTCATTATTCTAATGCTGACATGAATGTTGATCATGTTTGTGGCCCCGCTGTGATAAATGTTGCCCCTAGCTCTGTCATAGACTGTGTGCAGCACATGGAATATTTACCACTACGTTTCAGATCTGATTTGTAATAAATTCTCTCGATGTTTGTCAGCGTGTACAGGGGTTTATTTCTGTATTTCTTAGTAAATCATGTATTTTTCTCCCCACGTGATATCAGGGGAAGCACTGTTTGCTGAAGGCTGAGCTGAGCTGTGTCAAAGACTTTCTGAGGAGAGAAATTTACCCCATCATCATCTACGTGAAAATCTGCGATAAAAACATTAAAAAACTACGGTAAGGTCAATAAATCTGGCACTCACCCATTTTCACTCTGCATTTCAAATCATAAAGCCTTTAAAATAGACTAAAATTATTTCCTTCTATATTTATTAACAAAATCATTTTTCAAAATGTTTAGGTCAAGCTACTGGACTTAAAACACCCTCACTTTGTTGTTGTTGTTGTTGTTGTTGTTGTTGTTGTTGTTGTTGTTGTTGTGTACACTAGTTAAAATCACTCCTCTGTTATTCGTGAACAGATCGGTCTGAAATCTGGTAGCTATAATTTATGGATGTGTACGCATCGATGCTCGAGCCCGAGGGGCCCCAAAATAAAAAATAAATTCTCATTTTTTTGCGAGTCAAATATTAAGGCGGTACCAAATCATTGGCACATACTAATATCTAAATGGAGCCCATTACCCCGTACATGTTACCGAGGTGCCAGGGGACCCCGGGGTCCTCATTTTTCAAATGACTACTCCTCCATTAGTTCTTGTTAGCTCGGAATACAGTTTGGTATGAATACAATGAGATGCTCGGAGCCCTTTAAAGGGGCCCGGTAATTTCCAAATTTATGGGAAAATAGTCGTGTGATATATTGTTTCAAAGGTAATTCTACGTAGATTACGATTACGCCTCATACAATTTGATTAGGGGCCCAAGGGGTCACCCCCCTTATTAGGAAATTTCCATTAAAGTAGTTTTCTCATTTATTTGTGAGTGTAATATTGCGACAGTTGCGACAAGTAGTAGTCGTAGTAGTCTTCTTAGGAGTAACGTCACAACGTCCAAGGAACTGGATGAAAAGTAACAGCGTTGTCCTCATTTAAATACTGCCTTTAAAATCAAGTGGTTTAAATAATGTTTGCTCTGGTATTTTATACCTCACAATATTTTTAAGCAATTAAGTGGATTAGAATTTCTAATGGGCTGTAATTACAGTCTTTCTAAATTGACAATTAAATGATCAAACCTTTATCAGCAAGCTCTGCTATCTTGGGTATAGCTATGCTATTGTCATAATTTTTCTCCTCATAATCATAAGAATATCATTTGGAATAATGATAACGCTATTGTTAAAAACAAAAGTTTATTTAATTAAAAATGGATTAAGGGTGGCATACCCTTTCTTATAGATGTATTTAGTGAGAATGGATACTTTTTTTTTCTGATTAACATTAAATCATTTCCTGTAACATATAAGGAGTTTAATTCCTATCCCTTCAGGAACAATTAAACTTTTTAAAGATCATCTAAAATATCAAATATGCAAACCAAACCTCCCTTGTTTAATGTTAAGTGGTGTAAAGGTAACTAATAAAAAAGTAATAATAAACATAAGAAAGGAAATCCTTTTTTACAATAAAATTACACCCAGAGGTAAAGCAATTTGGAAATATAAAGTGGAATAAAGCTTGGTTATTATACCCATTTCAACTTTGTATATGTAACAAAACCAAGGAAATTTTATATAACATTTATTCCTGTAACATGTTAATGTCCAAATATACTGATAAGCAGTAAATGCACATTTTGTTTAAAGGAGACATATCATGGCTTTAAATCCTTCCTTTTTACATATAATCATACAGTTGTGGTCTATATAAAGCAGAACTGCAATGCTTGGGTCTGAATTCCTCATTATTATAGCTCCACCCCTTTTCTACCCCTTTTCTGATGTGCTTCAAATGAGACACTTCATACACCGCCCCCTCTCCAGGTTCAACTCCACCCTGCTCGGCCATTTTTGTAGTTTGATAGAAGAGATACGATTATTTAGCGGCGCAGAAACTTTTTATTCACACGTTATTTACAAAATGTCAACAACGTTAGACTTGTCCATCCAGCCTTACATGTTCCAGCCAGAGTCTGACCCAGTGGAGCGAGATGAAGATGATGAACCTGCAGAACCCTAACAAGTGAGCTAACACAAGCACCGAGCTAACGCTAGTGCCAAGCTAACGTTACAAAATGCATTTTAATACAGTCTTTTCTGAGACAAAAACGTCAAAATGAAATGACTAATGAAAACTTTAGACTTAAATTAAATCACGTAGGCCATATCATCAAGGATCTAAAACGAGCACACAGCGCTAACATATGAAGACGGTGCAACTGCTAATGCTAACAAAACAATGACAGGGACGTCTTATCATCACTTTTTAGCGTTATTTACAGCTTACCGAAGTGCTCTGTTCGTCGTCTCCAAAGATAGAAGGAATTGAACCCTCAATCAGACAAAGTCTTTCTGTAAATCCTTCTTTATACTGGTGGAGGTTGATGAAGCAGTCATCATTGAAGTGCTTCACACACACAAAAATGACCTTATCCACAGATGTGGTACATTTCTATAAAAAATAAAACTCAACCAGACACTTTGAAAAGGTTCTGATGCTGGGAGACGGTGTAATGAAGCGTGTGGGTTACTACATCCAACAACCCAACATTTTGACTTATCCTCTCGTAACTTCTGCATCCTGGAGCTTGGACTACAAAATAAAAGCGAGGAATAAAAATGGCGGATTGCTGAAGTGTTGGACCTGTAGTCGATGTCCTAATTTGGCAGTTCTGCTGCAAATACTGTGATGTTATTGTTAAAAAACGTAATAGAGAATAAAAAAATCGAAACGGATTGAAAAATATGACCAAAACAGAATATAAAGATATCTACGGAGCACCTGAAGAGACTAATTTGAACTTTTCTGTACTTCTAAACAATCTAAATATACAACAAAATGTATTTAAGGGCTAAAAAAGTGGATTTAACATGATATGTCCCCTTTAAATGAACCTGAAAGGATTTGACGTTTATTTTACCACTGCCAATTTACATAAATTTTTTGGAATGCGGTTAAGGATAATAGTTACAACACAACAAAAAACATGATAGAAATAAGGCCAAAAGATGTTATTTTTTATCTTTGTCAGAATTCTGTATTCATAAATTGAAATTCTCAATACACTTCCAAATTTTTTTTATCTTTTCTTAATTGAGTTTAGTTATTGTATGAATATTTTAAAGTTTTTGAAAGAACTCTGCTTCTGTATGAAGAACGGTTTCCTGTACCTCCAAGTGATATTTACTGTAATGCCTGTATTTGTTTCATTCCTACTGGTGATGTTTTCCCTGACTTTGTTCTTTGTGTTCCCTTTATGTTGTATTACTGATTTGTAAACTTGCAATTTGTCAATTAAAAAACAAATTTAAAAAAAGTAACAGCGTTGCCTCCGTCAGTGTCCAATCCTTTCACAGACCGGATCCTTTCAACGCATGTGCGCAACGCGTCTCCATCCAGTATTTTACGGCAGTGTGTTTACTATTTAAAAAGAGTTAGAAATGTATGTTTTAAATGAATTCCGATAAGTTTTGTGTTTGGTTTTTGATTGTCAATGTTGTGTATTGTGTTTTTATTCATTTTTTATTATTAACAATTAAAAATACCACAAAACAGTCACATATTAAAATGTATACTATTAAAATATTTAGCAAACGTTGTACATTCAAATATCACGTCCCAGCAGCTCTGTCGTAAGCATTGCGAGTGTGACGTAGTCTACGTGCATGCGTTGGAAGGATCTGAAAGGATAAAAGTATTGCAAGTATATTCAACTGTTGCAGCGGGTACAGTACAAGCACCCATGCCCCCTACAAACCACGCTCACGCAAGCAAATTGTCAATAAAATGAGCCGTTAAAAAACGCCCACATGTGTGACGGTGGCCGGTGAAGCAATTTTTCAACGTAACCTCAAATTCATTGTCATTGCCTGATCTGGTTAAATCTGGGATGCTGAGCAGGTCTGGGCCTGGTTAGTAGTTGGATGGGTGGGGTGGTAGTCACTGTCATATAAGAATAATGCCTTATATCTGTAAAGTGACTGAGTGTCCAAAAAAGCGCTATATAAAATTGATGTATTTTTATTAATAATATTATTAAAAAAGAAAGGTAAGTATTGCAATGTTCCAAATTTGCCAGAACAGTGAAGGCGGTTGAGGTTAGTGGAAAGGTTCATGTCCAGCGTTTGGCTCAGGGGGATTGATGGGGCGTATTTTGTACGAAGCGTGGTTTGTAGCGGCTGCAGCGAGGCCTTTCTCAAGTATTGTCCACTGACAGCCTCCTTCCTGTTTCCTGTTTCCTGTTTCCTGTCCTAACAGTAAACTTCCTGTGCGGGTGGAGTCTGAAGAGGAGTTTTTGAAACTGTGTCGGGCCAAAGAGAAGGAGCTGGAGGGCCTGCCGTGCCTTTACACCACCATAGACACCGACTCCTGGGCCGGGACCGAAGACCTCATCAGAGTCATCAAAGATCGGATCGTTGAGGAACAGAAGAAGGTGGTCTGGGTGGAGCAGGACCTGCTGTTGAAGGAAACAGTTGCACACTGTTGAATGTACACAGAAAAAAGTATTACTATTTGATACATTCATATTTATTCTTAATAAAGGCCTCTATTATTTCAATGTATCTTTTATTTAAATGAAATTTAATGATGCTTTGATGTCTTTGTCAAACGTTTAAAATAACCTTAAAAAATAAGCAAAAATCACATTTCATTTGTTTCCCTGAGAATCATCACCTCCATGACACGATTTCACTGAAAACCAAAAAACATTAGCTCAATATAAAAATGGCCAATTTGATTAGATTTTAGGGAAAAACACAATCAATTTATTCACTATGCTATAAATGTATTATATTACATCCTATTTTCTTCATATTTGTATCTACTTTTAAAGAAAATACATTATTATTTATTTATTTTTTTGTAAGGGAATTTCACCTTCACTCTGACCCCATTAACATGTGACATGTTTGTAACTAAAATGATTTATTTACCACAGGTAAAAACAATATCACACCTACATTATTAGGGTCACTGTATGTTATCAGGAGTGTGTTTCTTTTAGATTTCTGACGTACTGTGTTTTTAAGATACACAACTTGTTACATTTTAGTTTACAATGTTAATCTCTAAACTGTTTGTTAATTTTGGATACAGAAAACAGCTGTTTCCACCCCCAACCCCCTTAAAGGAATATTAAATGTGATAAAATGGGGATTGAGTGCATCCTTTTTAATAAATCATAGATAATCCCTTCATGTGTGTAAAAACAACAAGGCTTCTGTCAAAGTAAATGTATCAAATTCTTTTTAAAGACACTGTTTAAAGGGAAATCATACATTCTTAAAGCTGCAGTATGTTGAATAGTGAGACTTGTATCGAAACAACCCAGTAGTGGCACCAGGATTTTGATTGTGGGTGGGCCCCCAGAAAACTGGATGTGCCAGTTAAAATATTATCATATTATTCTGGATAGCATTATTTTTTACTGGCCAAACAAAGTGAGGCAACATTAAGTAGCATATTTCAGCAACAAGGCGAAAGTGATTCATGTAAGGCTTAAGAAAACACAGGGCTGAAGTAAAACATTATTTTTAAATGCATTTCAAAATCATAAAAACAGCAACATAAATAAAACCTGCATTACTGTTTTCACTACAGCGGTGAGTAATTTGTGAATGTAGTGAATATTGTATATTAATTCTTAAGATTTTTGGCATTAAATGCTTCTAATCACTGTTTTACCACCAACATGTGGCCCTTGCACACAGTGCCATTGTTGTTTTGGGGCGTTAGAGGAAGTTCATCTTTACCGTGTAGGAGCTCCGCCTCCAGGTGGCGACCCCCGGTTAATTAACCAAGAGTTCAGCGTTGCATTGAAAACAGCATAAGGACAGCGACTTCTTGGTGATGATGCAGCCAGTGGGCGGGGCTTAAGAGTCCACACGATTGGTTGAAAACCTTTCACTGAAAGCTTGTCTTGGGCTGGTTTTTGGATAAACAGCTCCCTAAGCCTGGGTGGGCCTTGATTAAACTTTGCTCAATGTCTGTAGTTTTTAGTTGTGCTCTATAAATAAATGATTTGACTTGACTTAAAATAGGTAGGACCAGGCTCACCAGTGACGCCGCGGGTGAAACAACCATGCTCCCCCCCTCCCCTCCCTGTTTCTAAACATATGGTTTCTTACTGGTACCCTCGTGAACGCACACAACTAGTGACACATGTACATTATACATTATATTGTGTTATTGGATAGTTTACTGGTGTCTTAGAGACTCTGACTCCACCCCTCCACAGCTCACACAGGCGACTGCAGTGATCTCAGCTGACAACCATCACTCCGCATCCAGACTGCAAATTTATTTGTGTTCTCTGCACCTTGGATAAGCTTCTCTTAGGTTTACATGCGATTTATCTTGTTTTGTTCTCTCTCTCTCTCTCGAGCTGGGTTTCCCTTACAGATTTTCACAAAATAAAAGTGATATTTCTAAATGTTAACAAAGTATAATTGCTCTTTTAATGTGTTTCTATTGAACGTTGTTTTGGGCAGGAGCCTCGTAACTCCACAGCAGAAAGAAAGACGCTCAGAACCTCCTTATAACACTTTCATTCCTTTGTTGTTTCATGTCTAATGTGGCACTAATTATTTTAAACTCTAATGCTAAGATATGTCCCGGTCTCCACTTCTGTTTACGCATACCGTGCCATGTATACTCGGAGAGAAGAGGTCATGTGACCAGGTATGTCATGTTCTGTGACGTGTTTTTGCAGTAAAAAAAAAAAAATCCTTTTGCAACACATTTCAATAAGGAAACGTCTGAAATACCTCCTTATGAAAGCGTAAACACTTTTTAACAATATTTGAGAGATTTTTCTAAATTCAGATGTTTCCATTTGTAATCAGGTTGAAATAGGAAGGCATATTATGTTTTTGTGTGTTTTATATGAATGTTTTGTTTGATGTGATTTGCTATGTTTTCCAGTTGTATGTGTATTTTGAGTTACGCCTCCCTAGTTGTTACCATGGTGACCCCGTGCACACCAGTGTCAGCTATCCCTGTCAGTAAGTATCACCAAAACGCTATCACCGTGCTCTACTGAGAGTGGCCTTGGGCATCGGACGTCCAGCATCCAGCTGATCAGCAAGGCATAACTCCTTAACGCAGCGGTAGGGTGAGAAGCCCGACCTGGCGAGTAAGTCTCCTTCCTCCATCTGTACATCTGCCTACGGCATTCTATGTGTGGGCCGCTCACGTCTGCGATTGAGCTCTCTGTCCCAGACCCAGTTGAACCCGGATCCTCAAGGACTGGGGAGCGCTACTCCCCCCATCCCCCCCCCGCCTCCTGCAGAGCCACAGTGCCTCCTGGTGGAAACGCCAGTTCGTGCGGCGGACTACGCAGTCACAAAGACTCACAAAGTGGACCTCCGAATAGTCCGTTCTGATAAGTATGTTTGTGCCTTTATTCTGTTGCTTCTCCACGTGGGTCTTCCTTTTTCCTCTTGCTTTGCTGTGTAACTGTTGTGTCTAATGCTGTGATGGGGTCTTCTCCTGCTGGAATGTCAAATGTTGTACCTTACTACCAAGGTTCTCACCAGGAATTTTTCACAGCCTAGGGTGATCGCATGGTGCGCGAGCGAGCGCCACCAGCATGGAACATTTTGAAATTTAGAGAAGTAAAGCTAAAGTACTGTTTTTTTTTGGTTTTTTTTAAATCTTTGTTCCAGCCTTACTTTAAAGTTATTAGTTGAATAGGTGAAGGTGATGATGAATTTACCTAGAGTGACTGATTTATATGATCTATATCAAGCAGTGACTGCTTGATATAGATCATCCACTAATAAATACTCACACACTCTGTAGAGAAAAATAAATCACAATTGATTCTAAAGACAGATTAAAGACGCGCTTTTCAAATTAAGATGAGGTATTATTTGAGCTCTTCAGTAATATTGGAACACACACACAGACGCACGGAAAACGTGCGCACATGCACACGCACCCGCCCCGAACCTGTCCGACATGAATGAAGCTGATGTCTCTTTAAGCCTGAACACGTTTCAATCAGATGGTATTCACATTTGTGTGAACACGTGAAGAATGATCCGTTGCGAGTTATAAACATCACGAGCAGCTTCATGTGATGCTACATGCTACATCTGGTTGCAGCACTGTTTATATTGGATGGTAATTATGCAGAGGATGCAGACAGGCAGCATCAAGGGCAACAGGGATCCTCGGGGTCCGCAGGTGAAGACGGGAGCATTGGAGCAGATCACATGTATTAAATAGACGATGCGGCTGATGTACGTGTTTCTGGGTTATACAGATTAAAAAGAGTTAACACAAGCACGCTGTAAGTCCCTTTTGTGTCCAAGTGTGCAACAATTATTACAACGTTACCGATTAAAAAAAACAAAACAGAAAATCCTTCCTACGTTGCTGAAAAGTGTAGGGGGCGCCATCGCTCCGTAGGGGAGCAAAATTAAATCGTCGGGGGCCCCTACGCTCAACAACGCAGGATCGAACCTTGACGACAGAGGACGTCAAGGTTATTGGCTGCTAGACTTTAGTCAAGCAGCCAATAGTAATGCCCAAAACAGTTCATGGAGCACTGTTTGTTTTATACAGAGACAAGAGAAGATGCAAAATGAAAGCATCCACTCAAACACTTTGAATTACAATATGTTCAAAGGTGATTATGAATTTTTGATCAAATGAAGTTAAAAAACCAAACTTGCAAACTGCAGCTTAAAGACTTTTAAATGACTTGTCGTCATACATTTGCACAAACATCTGGTTAGTCATAATCCTCTCTTCACATCTCTGAAATGATGTTACAGATAATCTTGTGTTGCTGTGTGTTTGTGGGCGTGCACAAGCCTCTCTGATCTAATATTTGTAAGGAACAGGACATCTATGTTTGAGATGGGTCAATAAAGTTTCAATTAATATTTTGATGTCCTAGTTTAGGACTGAGCCCAACGTTAGAGTGGGATCTACTTATTATTACATATAGGCATTAGGAATTACAGTTTACAGTGATGAGCTGTAACATCATGACTGCACATACTGTCGGTTTTTAAAGGAAACGTGTCTGGATTTGTAACTTCAAGCTCTCCAACCTGTCTGTGTGCCCTGTGTGGAGGTGTAACGTACCATATAATGCTTTGATACCTTTGTGCTAAGGGATATGTTGTTTTAATGCTGTTTGTCACAATTGATTTTCATTTGATTAGATTCAGGGGCCATGATGGATTTAAAACAGCATATTATTTAACACAATCAGTTAAATTTCACTTAAAACTAGAAAAACAAAACGAAATAAATACATTTATTTAATTGCAATAACAAAATATGCATTGCTGTTAAAAGATTGCACTTCTTGTAGTGTTAACCTTCGACAGATGTGCAGACAAGAGAAAAAAAAAAAAAAAGAAAAAAAAAAAAAAAAAAAAAAAGAAAAACAAAAGCATATATATATATTTACATATTTTGACAATTTAATTGCTGAAACATTTCAGACATTTAAATGAAAATCATTCTTTTCAACAGGAAGAAAAAAAGACCTGTGCTGTGTTTCACTGATAAAATTGATCGATGGTTTGGGTTTTATCAATATGATTTGATCGTTGCCTCGGGCCTAGGCATTCGATATATGATCCAGATTGATGGATGGTTACACCTCTAATCAATATATTCACAAACACTGGGATTGAATAGAATAGAATAGAATACGCCTTTATTGATTCCCAGAGGATAAATTCACTGTTGCAGCAACACAGTATAAGAGCAGACAGAAAGAACAAAAAAAATAACATAGGAAAATAGTGTAAAACGTAAGACTTTAGGACATACATAAATGAGGAGAAAAAAAACAAACAGCATAAGAAAAATACAAAAAATGTGCCAATGACAATTGAGGATTTGTATGATGAATCAGAATTTAGTTTATTCATCAGGGAGTGTGTTTATTAACTCACTCAGTGCCATTGACGAGATAACTCGGCGGATGGGTACGAAATACCCCCAGCCTGTGAGCCAGATAGCAAAATAATAGGTGACATGTAGGAGGCAGCAGCACCTTTGGATGAGAGATCATCTATGCTCAGCAGAGCTCAGAGGGAGAGAGGAAAGGCGTTTAGGAGACAGAAAATGACGCTACGTACAGGGTTGACGTTCACAGCAGCGCACAGCAGCGCACACTCGACCAGAGCATGTGTAGAACTCATGGATAATGTGGCGATGGTGAGATAAAACCATAAAAAAACGGGGAACGCAGTGACACTCTGTATGTTGGGGATGAAGAGGAAGTTACGTGTGTGCAGACTGATGGGAGAGAAAGTTGGAGGAACGCCAAAATACAGTAAGAAATACATTCAACTCCTGACCCAGATAGATAAATAATAATAATGTTACCATCAAAAGCCTGGTCTGTGTTTTTTTTTTTTTTTTTTATGAAAGGAAACAATGTTCAGATGTTAGAGTTGTCACTAAAGCAAAAAAATAGCTTTAAAGTCACTGACAAGGTTTTTTTTTACAAAAAGGCTTTTTTCTCAGCTTTTTGCTCTGAAACTGAAGATTTGTGTAAAACTTTCTCTATTCAATGGCTGATTACAAAAGAATGAAATGAGCCAGAAACAGCAGAGCTCAGAGGGAGAGGAGAAAAGGCGTTTACGAGACAGAAAATGGCGCTACGTATGAGAGTTGACGTTCCCATCAGCGCACACTCGTGTGTCAGATTTCAGATAGTCATAGTAGAAAATATTCTGTGGGTCTTTAAAATCAGTCAAAATGCTCAAAAATGGCTGGAACTGAATGAGTTAATGAACAGAAACAAGTTGTCATTTCCGGGAACAAATGTGTTGGTAAAAGCTGACCCTGAAAGGTTTTAATCTCTTTTTTTTAGCATAATACCTACAACAGACCACAAATTGTAAGAAATATTCTGTGTATAAAATGAGTTAAAGAAAGAAATCAATTATAATGTAAAGTAATACAATAGCGGATTTCCACCAACGTCACATTCTGGGCAGTAACTCGGATGCGCGGCCATTTTGGAAGTTCTTTTCATGATCAAAAAGTGCAACAGTATCATTGTCATCTTTGCGTTTTGATTGTTTTGGCTTTGCATTGATTTCGTCATCTCTCATCTGTTCGAACGTTTTCCTGATGGACGCCATTTCTTTAGCAATTTGGTTAGATTACCTCATTTCTAAACTTTCTATTTCATTAGATTCATCATCTGATCTTGATCTGTTTGGCTGCTGGTCGTATGACCTTTGATTATCTTTGTGATACTGAGGTTTTGACTGTTCGTTTCTGGGTGGAGGTGTTTTATTTATTTATTTATTTATTTATTTATTTATTCAGTTTATTTCCGACATGGTTACATTAACTTTTTTTTTACATTTTTTTTTTTTGTAAATGCCGAAAAAGGAGACGAGAGGCTGTTCAGCTGTAGCTGTAGCCAAGGTCGTGTTATCGGAGCAAGTGAAAACACGTCTGCTCTCTCCAAAAGACCAGAGAAGACTGTTGACTGTGTTCGGCGTTCGTTGTCACGTCTCTTCCACTGGTCAGAACGGTTGTTATCATACCACGGTGGTCGCGGTCTGCCGAAAGTTTTGTCTTGGCGCATAATTTCGATAATCGTGTAATCTCGGTACCGTTTTGGCTTTATCCCTTGGTACGGTTGCTGGTTGTACCGTGGAGGGGTCTGTGGTGCTTGCGGTGGAGGCTCTTGAGGAACGACGGGTGTCTTTTGAATGCCTTCCATTTGCAGTGAGTGGGAGTTATTTTTCACCGGGAACATTTCGCGAGGTGAGAATTTTGCCAAATTTTGTTTGTACAGCAGGAAGCCTCTGACGGCGAGATCACAAAGTTGTTTGCTGGACATGGTGGAGGGATCTGCCGCAACGCCGAGGTGTGAACTGGCGTTGTGGTGAAGGTTTCTGAGGAACAGCTTTTTGAACTGCTCCTCCTCTTCCATGCCTGCATCGTTGCGATTACCAACGTATGCCTGCAGCAAGGTGTGGTAATATTGTTGTGGTGATTCGTTCTTTCCCTGCTTGATATGGGGGTAATCGAAGCCTGTTTGGCAAAGTGCGTAGGAAAATTAGTCCACTAAGGGGCGACACAGAGTTGGGTAATCGTCTCTGACATGGGGGGAGTTGTCGTTCAATAAAATTGTTAACCAATCTACTCGAAGTAGCCTTAATTAAGTAGATTTTATCTTCAACGTCAACCATGGGGTAACTTTTTAGATAGAAATCAATATCTCTTAAAAATGCTCTGGCATTTTGCGGTTGGTCAAATTTCGGCTCAAATTTTGGAATGTTTCTGTTATCCAGGTCACGATTTGTGGGTCGATTAAAATCAGAAGGTCTGGCGAGTACATCTCTGGTTCGGGGGATCCTCGTTGGGCTGACCGGGCGGCATGGATGGTCTGATGCCTTGGAGATGTGTGGCCTGGGTCGAGATGTGTCTTCACCAGCTGCTGCTTGGCCTGCGTTGTGGCTGCTTCGCTGTCAGCCACTCGTTGTATCAAATCGCTATTCCGCTCCTGTTCTGCGTCGAGCATGTTGGACACTTTTTTTGAACTTTTGCTTTTAAGCCTTTTATCGCCTTGTACATTCAGAGGAGGAGTTTCTTACCTTTATTCAATTCTTCGAGGTGTTCACTGAGCTCCAGGGAGGTGGTCTCAAAATCGTGTTCGAGGTTGCGGATTTTGTTTGAGTCGCACTTCCAATTTTTCAAAATTTATATTTTCAGCGATTAATTGAGCCACTTGCTCTCCCTCGAGTTCCAGGTTGTCCATACGCGCTTGGAACCGTGCATTTTCCTCACGCTGGTCTTCGTGCTGAAACGTGAGGTTCGCGCAGCGTGCTTCGTATTCGTCGATGACTTTGATTTGAGCTTTGCGTTCGCTCTTAAGGATTTTAACCCGATCTTGTTCGTGTTCTCACTGGGTGGAAAATGCAGCTATTATACATGCAAGGTGTGTCGCAAGCTCGTTTTTTTCTCAGCAGCGATTGCGACGTAATCTGCTATGAGGTGTGCTAGGTCTTGAGGGGGATGCGCTTTTATTTTGGCATCAATAGTAGATTTTTGGTCACCTAACATTTTATTGAGTAGGAATTCCAGGTTTTCGGCGGCGTGGTCTTCTGACGAGACAGACATGTTGACGCTTGGGGTAAGACCTGTATAAAAGATTTGAAAGAATAATTTTCAAAGTTCCAATGGCAAAATACACTGATGGTAAGTTGTTTTATCTTAAAAAGCTGAGTGATAAACTTAAAAAAGTTTGGTGTGGTGTGTTTAATTTAAACAATTGTTCTTACTCAATCAGGATTTGTTCTTAACTGATCTAAGACTTGTTTTTAAATTAACTTTTCCTTAATTCAATGTCTTTGAATTAATCAGCATGTAGTTTTAATTAATCAAAAAAAAAAAATCCATTGAAATCAAATTCAATTCCTATTGAATTTATTTTAGTCAATAAATGTTATTTTAATCAATTAAATCCTGTTTTCATTAATCAGCTTTTAATTACAGTGTAATTTCCTTTAGGTTGGTTTAAGAATGATTTGGTTTAAATTTAGTTGTGTTCTTATTTTAGTTAATCAATCTTTCTTAAATGGGTTGTTCTCAATTAATTCAGTTCATATTCAATTTAAGTTTTTTTTTCTTAAAGGAGACATATCATGGTTTTAAATCCTTCCTTTTTAGATATAAATCATACAGTTGTGGTCTATATAAAGCAGAACTGCAATGCTTGGGTCTGAATTCCTCATTATTATAGCTCCACCCCTTTTCTACCCCTTTTCTGATGTGCTTCTGAGAGCAACTCGTTTTGGTGCTGTCTCTTTAAATGCAAATGAGACACTCCATACCCCGCCCCCTCTTCAAGTGACACTCGGTTCAACTCCACCCTGCTCGGCCATTTTTGTAGTTTGATAGAAGAGATACGGCTATGTAGCGGAGCATAAACTTTTTATTCACACGTTATTTACAAAATGTCAACAACGTTAGACTTGTCCATCCAGCCTTACATGTTCCAGCCAGAGCCTGACCCAGTGGAGCGAGATGAAAATGAAGATGATGAACCTGCAGAACCCTAACAACCGAGCTAACACAAGCACCGAGCTAACGCTAGCACCAAGCTAATGTCACGAAATGCATTTTAATACAGTCTTTTCAGAGACAAAAACTGCAAAAAGAAATGACTAATGAAAATTTTAGACTTAAATTAAATCACGTAGGCCATATCATCAAGGATCTAAAACGAGCACATAGCGCTAACATATGAAGATGGTGCAACTGCTAATGCTAACAAAACAATGACAGGGACGTCTTATCGGTGTAATGAAGCGTGTGGGTTACTACATCCAACAACCCAACATTTTGACTTATCCTCTCGTAACTTCTGCATCCTGGAGCTTGGACTACAAAATAAAAGCCAGAAATAAAAATGGCGGATTGCTCGAAGTGTTGGACCTGGAGTTGATGAACTAATTTGGCAGTTCTGCTGCAGATACTTTGATATAATGGTTCAAAAAACGTAATAGAGAATAGAAAAATCAAAACAGATTGAAAAATATGACCAAAACAGAATATAAAGATATCAACGGAGCATCTGAAGAGACTGATTTGATTTTTTCTGTACTTCTAAACACTCTAAATATACAACAAAATGTATTTAAGGGCTAAAAAAGTGGATTTAGCATGATGTGTCCCCTTTAAATTGATTTAAATTTAATCACCTTGGATTAATCCAGGATCTGTTTCAGTTGAATTATTTTGATCAAATTGGTTTGATTCTAGTTAAATCTTGATTTCACTGCGACAATTGTATTTCTTATCCTTGTTAGTTTAATGCGTTTTAATACGATCGCCGATGCAGCGCGTCAGGCTGTGTTGTGTGTTACAATTGCGTCAAAGAGATCACTGAGAGAGATGACAAAATCAGATCAAGCACATTTGAAACCACACGTTTTGATGAAAGATGATGAAAAGGCAGCTGTGTCTCAAGCACAGCTTCAATCCGATCATGTCTGGTGATGACACGTTGCGCTTAATGGCTTAAAAGCCGATGGAATTCAAGGAAGGTTTGCTGTGATGCTAACTGGTAGCAGTTTCCTGCTTTTATGCTTCGGCTTATTTGTTTGTAAGTAAGTAAGTAAGTAGTTTATTTATAAAGCGCTTTTTGCAGATAAAATCACAAAGTGCTGTACAGAGTTGTGATAAAAGTACAAGTGCAACACAATAGAATAATAAAACAAGAGTGCATAAATATCATAAGAACAGCAACATTAAAGGACAAATAAAAATTAAAATCCAGTAACTAAAAGCTTTACTGTAAAGTGTAGTCTTCAGCAGTTTTTTAAAAGTGACCACACAGTTGAGCTCCCTGAGAGACTGGTGCAGGTTATTCCAGAGTCTGGGAGCTACAGCCTGGAACGCCAGGTCTCCTCTGGTTTTACATTTAGTTTTTGGGGTCTTTAGGAGACCCTGACCTGAAGACCGAAGGCATCGCCCTGATGAGTAGGGGCACAACAAGTCCGAGATATATTTAGGGGCCTGACCATGTAATGCTCGGAACGTGAGAACTAATATTTTATATTCTATGTGAAACTTAACTGGAAGCCAGTGCAGAGTAAATTCGCCGGTAATTCGCGAGCTCGCCGCGAGGGGCAGTCCCGTTTCAAAGAGGGACATGTAGACCTGTCTTCATCTACGGAGCAGTGGCTTGACACACGTGCTTCCGGTTTCCGGAGTGTTCACAAATGTGTTCCAACCAAGATGAACAAACATGAGCTAATGCAGCGTTAGCTTGTCCGTTTTTAGATAACAGAGGGAATTCCTAAACATAGAAAAATGCCTAAAAATTAATTCCACATAAAATGGACTTGGTAAATGGTAAATGGACTTGTTTTATAAAGCGCTTTATCACCACTGAAACAGTCTCAAAGCACTTTACATATCAGCTCATTCACCCTCACATTCACACACCAGTAGGACAGGACTGCCATGCAAGGCGCTAGTCGACCACTGGGAGCAACTTAGGGTTCAGTGTCTTGCCCAAGGACACTTCGACACATAGTCAGGTACTGGGATCAAACCCCCAACCTCTCGATCAGAAGACGACCCACTACCACCTGAGCCACCACCAGACACTGCTGAAAAATAGCATAGTTAGTACTTCATAAACCTGAATGTCTAAATTCATGTTTGGCTTTTTCTTTACCATATGGTTAACTGTAATAATCTTAAACTAAGCTTTGTGATGTTTTCTAGTATTTTAAGCACCTTTTAAATGATGAAACATTTTAAAAATAACATTCTGTTGGTTATTGATTTACCTGAAGAGTGGCATGGGACAGACAATATTTGCAATTTAAATTTCTGCAGGAACCGTTCCAATAATGCTTTCTTTTGTTACTTTTCAAACAAGTACAGTTTTTTTTGTTCTCATTTGAGCTTGAAACAGAAAGCTAGTGTTATTCCTACGTCCTGTGTGACCTCTGGTTTGGGTTCTGGAGGTGACAAAATCTGTAGGGGGTCGGAGCCCAGAGTTTGAAAACTTAGCATGTAAACATTGACTGATTGTTTCCTTTTGATCGTAATGTAACAGAGATGTGATAACAGGAGCAAAACTCTTCTTGGATTCTCCTGGGCCTTTGTTTGGACAGGAAGTGGGAGAAGGTTCCCCTGTGGGGCACATTTGCATTTATAACCAGCAGCAGAACTTTACAGTCTCCTCTGAGGCTGACTGGGAGCCAGTGTAAAGACTTTAAAACTGGACTAATGTGTTCTGACCTCTTTGTTCTGGTTCAGACCTGAGCTGCAGCGTTCTGAACCAGCTGTAGATGTTTGATGAAGACCATTACAATAGTCCAGTCTGCTGGAGATAAAAGCATGGACCAGTTTCTCCTGATCTTTCTGAGTCATTAAACCTTTCACTCTGGAGATGTTCTTTAGGTGGTAGAAGATGTTTTTGATTTGATCTGATGCTGAATGTCAGATCTGAGTCAATCAGAACACCAAGGTTTTTGACTTGGTCTTTATCTTCTAAAGATCCAGACTCAGATACTTGCTGACAGCAGTCCTCTTTTCCTTGTTACCAAAGACAATCACCTCCATCTTGTCATGGTTTAGTTGAAGGAAGTTTTCACTCATCCAGCAGTTTACTTTTTCTAAGCAGTCACACAACACCTCAATGGGACCATAGTCATCTGGGTTCAGTGATAGATATAGTTGTGTGTCATCTGCGTAGCTCTGATAATCAACCTTACAGTTGTGTAAAATGTGTCCTAAAGGAAGCATATAAAGGCTAAACAGAAGAGGTCCAAGAACAGATCCCTGAGGAACCCCACAGGACATTGGTAATCTGTCAGATTCAAAGTTTACAAAATAACTTTGATCCTCCAAGTAGAACTTAAACCATTACTTTAACATTTAGTCCAACCCATGTTTACAATCTGTGCAACAAAATTATATGATCTACAGTGTCAAATGCAGACTTAGATCCAATAGAATGAGAACAAATACTTTTCCTGAATCAGTGTTCAACCTTATGTCATTGATCACTTTGATCAGATCAGTTTCTGTGCTGTGATGAGAACCAAAACCTGACTGAAATGTATCAAACATTTTGTTGAATGTTAAGAATTGACTCAGTTGGTTGAAGACCACCTTCTCAATGAGGCATACAGGGAAGGACTTGGTCCGCAGGATAGGTCACAATATTGGGAAAAGTTACGCTTTATTGGTGGTGTAGATCCATACGAGTTGGCTCCCTCATCTTGGATCAATGACAACCCGGAGAGTCTTTTGTCTATTATGTATCCTGATATCGTCAACTACCTGGTTTTCACCAAGCCCATACACAACGGAAGAGCTTAAGTCCTATAAAAGTTTGGAGGCCTATAACCAGATGGTGTGTGGATGTGTGAGGGAGATATACTGTAGTATCAAGTCGTCAATGACAGATTTGTGAAGGCCAAAGTAATCAACCTAATCTTAACTGTATGATATCATGAATACCCAAGGTGTAATTTTAGCCAAAAGTTTTTCATTTCAAGGACCAGTTTGATATACATTAGTCCACAGACCACAGTCTACATTTCTATATACACTGTACACTATAAACTACAGAGCACTTATCACTATCAAAGTTTAAATTCACTTACCTGACAAGAAATGGGCCTAAAATATTTGAATGTTTTTCAGATTTTTGCCTCTTAGATCCTGATTTAGCTTCGCTAGCCACAAGCCCCTCCTTTCCTCTGATAATTTTTAACATTGTTCTCCCTGATTTGTTAGAACTTTTGGAAGTCTTTAAAACTCCAAATGTTTTTCATGGTCTGACCGATTGGTACAGCCAAAAACACGGCAATAATTCAACATTTTCTCTCAAAATTTGGGATTTGCCTGTGTGCGTGCGCTTTGTTTACCTGCTGAATATCGCCAATATGGCGACTTCTGGCTTGATGACGCACCATGAAAACCCTACAGGAAAGGGAGAATATAGGTACATAATGTCACGTCCAGAAGGTTATGTTAAGTTATGTTTAGTTTTTTGTCTTTGTTTTGTCATCCACTTCCTGTTTTATTTTGATACTCATCTCTTCCCTCTCATTTCAGATCCTGACTTCCTCCCTTTGTGTGATTTCCCTCCAGTGTGATTGGTTCCACCTGTGTTCCCCTACCTCATGTATAAATAGTCTGTGTCTCCCTTTGTCCGGTGCCAGTTGGTCTTGTTGTGCAGCCAGAGAACCAGCGTTTATTCCATGTTTCATGGTCTTCATCAGGTCAGGTTTTGTATTCCTTTGATACTTTGCTTCATTTTGCCAATATTATTTGATACTTTGTCCTTGCCTTTGTTACGGCTGTTTTTCCTCTGTGAGAGTGATTTTACGTTGTTACCTTGTTTATTAAAAGATTCTTTATTTGAACTTTGACTCCTGAGTTGTGCATTTGGGTTCTAGTCCATGCTCGAGCGTGACACATAAGAATATTTAAAACAAGTCTATATCTGTCACTAATGTATCTTGCATTTTTAAATAAATTCAACAGGTTTTAAATATGATCAGTTATTGTAGCTATTTATATTCATGGCATTTTTTTCCCCAATATAAGTATCACACGTGATTTGAGCGCGCGCTCACTCTGCAGGAGTCTAAACTCGCAAACTCTCGCGATACTTGGGGTTTTGGGGCTCGAGCTCCGGTGAGGACAGAGCAGCACTTTCAGACACTCTCTGCTGACGCGGCGCTGGGAATAGAAGCGCAGAAAAGAGGTGAGAGAATGTCATTTTCTTACACTTTTTAGTCTTTGTTTCTCATATTTATTACGGACATCATGATATTAAACCTCTCGGCTCGGTATTCACCCTCACAGGCCGGTGCTGAGGACTGTTTAGAGAGACAGATAAAACCACCTCTGTTCGTGTTTTTATTGTTATTTTTTTTCCACTCTATTTTGTTCTATTTCTACGGCTTAAAGCTACGGATACCTGAGCCACACGTTGTGAGCCCCGAGGAGGGGAACAGCCCGTCCCCACGGTGCTCCTCTCTCCGTCAAAGGCTGCATTGTGTCCGCTGTGGAGAGGCTGTCTGCGGCTCGGGGCTCAGCCGCTCCTCACGCCTCTTTTACGGCTCCATCTGCTCGTTAACACGGCTTTCCGTCCTGGAGGTCAACTGTTTAAAGCCACTTTTAATTAAGCGTTAACAATGAAACACCTGAAAATGTGACATTTTACCTTAGCGAAGATGCATTTTGACATATCGTGACATTATATTAAATGTTCAAACGCTTTATCACTTTAGGACAGCCATAGGCAACTGGCGGCCCGGGGACCACATTCGGCCCTCGGTCTAATTTTATACGGCCCCCAAAGTAAATGTACAAAAAGATACGAACCAGAGTAAGAATACATTGAAAAACCACAAATAATCACAACATTGTAGGAAAATACAGTAGAAGATAAGAGAAAAACACACAAATCAACCAAACAGTAACACATAAAATGACAACAAAACTACATCGAAAAATGACTCCGCAAACCTACAGTACTAACAAACTAGAAAAACAACAGAATTACACAAAAATTATGCCAAAAAAAAGCAAAATGACACCAAAAATACACAATATGACTCCAAAAAACATATTTTACAGGAAAAATACACAAAATGCTTTACAACAAGCAAGACAACACCAAACATACACAGAATGAGAGAAAAACACACAAAATTGCTATAAAAAAACATTTTGTTCTTTCCTGTATTAATGCTCTGATCACTCATTATTCTAAATGCTGACATGAATGTTGATAACATTTTTGTGGGCCCACTATGATAAACGTGTCCTACCTCTGCTTTAGGATCTCATTTTCTTGTACTTATCATCCAATAATTCACAACTGCAATTCTTTTCTACAGTTTATTCAGTGTATTTGACAAAATCCAAATAAATAAATGAATAAATAAATGCAAACGTTTTCAGCTATCAATATACATTTATTGTTTCTATTATTTATTTACACCTGATTTATAAGCTCTTCATCCTATTAAAAACATATTTAACACACATACAACTGTGTAAAGCAATAAGCATCAACTAGGGATGGGCGATATGGACTAAAAAAAAATTATCCCGATAATTTTTGGTATTTATCACGATAACGATAAACATCACTATAAATAAAAAACTATAAATAAATTAAAAAATCCCAACTTAAAGTGTAAACAGGTTCCTTACAAACACAAATACATTTGAATACATCAACACATTATAAATCAGTGCATGTTGTCACTCTATTAGTGTTATTGTACGAAATTTATTTCCTCACTTAAAATTAAATTATTTTCAAAAAAAAAGCACATGAAAAACACAAATAACTCCATTAGTGTTTTTACTGCTGCTGAATTTTGTTTCATTTATCTTATGAGTTACATAAAGTTATGATTAATAAATAAATATGATTTCCTATAATTAAACCAGATCAAGCTGATGATGTAATCATTCAGTATATTTATGTGTAATAATATCAATAGTTACATTAGTCTAATAGGACCAGCTTTGTCTGTGAACACATGAAATATTAAAAAATATTGTGTTTCACAAGTTGGGATGAATGAATAGTGACATTATTATTTATGATAACATTTATTTCACACAATGTGTGACATGTTTAGTTTTTATTCTTCCATACAAATGTTAAATCTGACCATAAACAAATCTATGGTTCTCTGTGGTTTTATGACAGTAAGACGTGTTCTTTATATTTGGTCTGTTCCTTATATGGAGTGGTTAGTGTTTGTAGAACTTTAGGTGGATCTGATGGAGGAACTAGGATTGGTTCACTTTGTTTGATGGTTGTTTGGTTTTAACCCAGTAGTGGTCCATAATATATCACAGCAGCACAGCAGCTTCAGGTAGCAGTGACGACCACCGCCGTCTGGGGGTGTGAGAGCTGGGGGTGGGAGGCTTCACTGCGGAGCTCCTGTAACAGCGTTCTGCTCCAGAGAATAATAAGTTAACAACAAACGGGCAGTTTTGTTCTGTGGAACAAGGATTTCAGGGACATTCTTGGCTAAATTGAGGGACAAATGACCCGTGGCCCTCGCTACTTTCCGACATGGGAATTTATCGTTTATATTGTGGGATGACAAATTCTGGGAATATTTTTGACGATAAATCATAAACGGTAAAATATCGCTCATTCCTAGCATCAACAGGATGTGAAGAAATGTCGAGTGACTATTCAAAATAAACACAAATTTTTAATGACTGCTTTAATATAAGGGTTTATTACATATATATTACATATAAAGAATAGATGTGAAATCCTTTCCACTCCCACTTTGGTGCAACATATTTGCAGTGATTTCTGCGGATGACAAGCCTTGTTTTGCCTTTTCAAAAATAATTTCCGAGTACAATTCCAAAGACTTTTCAGCAGGGAAAATATAGAGATCATTCACTTATTTTGGCGCTAGAAAAACAGCAGCGTCCTCATATGTGCTCTTATTTTGAAAAGAACAACTACCAGTCTACCAATTTTTTTTTGGTTTTAGAAACAATTATTGAAAATCAACTGATACTTAAATGTTTGTTTATCCCTTCTTAACCCTGATAAAGAAATATGTCTTTAATTAAAATTTTCAATTTAAAACAAAAATAAAATAACCAATTGTTTTTTGTTTTCGAATTTCCTTTTCTGAACAAAAAACTCAATGACCAAAACATACACTGACCTCCTTACTTATTTGTTATGAATTTAGAATGTATTTTTCTATGTGAGGTCATTTTTGAATGTAAATCTTAAAGTGTAAAAATAAGTATTTTTTGCAGTAGAACGTAGAATAATTTAGTAGATTCTTGCTGGTAGAGGCGTTTTCTTCTGATGGAGAGGTTGGGGGTGAATGAATGAATGTGTTTGATGTTTTTTTTAAAGCGCTTTGGGACTATATTAGTGGTAATTAATGCACTGTATATCATTTAAGTCCATTTACCACCACTACCCGTCCATCCATGTTTCACACTGGGTGCCTATCCCAGCCCACTCAGTATGCATGTCTAACCAAAGGGTTAGCCTAGCACACTGAGACAAACACAAGCACACACATAGATGGACACTAATGGTGAATTGATAGACTACACTGGAACTGTCCTGATTGGAGCGTTTAACAACTAGAAAATCACAGTTTTCTTAAATCTAAATATTCCTGTTTACAGACAAGAATGATTTATTATCCCCCGCCACAAAGTGTGGAAGGAGGTTATAGGTTTGAGCTCCGTCCGTCCGTCTCTCCGTGCGTCCGTTTGTCTGAGTTAAAGGGGACAGATTTTCTCAGAAACTGTTTAACATATGAAAACCAAATTTAGTGTGTGGCTTCAAGGTATCAATACCTTGATGGAGTTCGAAAATGAGAAGCACACAATAATTTTTTCCGGAGTTATTGCCCTTGTTCCTTTTTTTTTACTCTGTTCGAGGGATCTTTATAGGGGACAGTTTTTCTTATAAAACGTTTAAGATAGTTAGTTATTCTGATAATAGTTTCTTATATATACATCTAAGTTAGATTTAGGACATTTAGGAAAAGGTTGAGAGTTATAATGACAACAAATCTGGCGGGAGATGTTGATGACTATGCTGTGCAGGAGGAGCTTATTAGGAATGTCCCTACACAACACAATATTACAATATGATCTCAATCAATACGATATCATCATACAGACTTTTATGACTTATTTTGTAGTGTGAAATGTTAGGAAAGGCTTGATTAAGTGATATTACTTTTTAATCATATCATTGTTGATTTGATGTTTTTACTGCTGATTTTAATGTTCTTATTGATATTTAAACTGTTAAATGTTTTCATCATGTAAAGCCCATTGAATTGCGGATGAAATGCACTTTGCAAATAAATTTGCCTTGCTTTGCTCAGAGAATAAAAAACATAAAACAATTTCAAAAAGTTGAATAAAATAATTTTTAAAATGCAATATAACTACTAGTGTAATTAATCTGTGTACCTTTGTTTTTTATGGTTATTCTGTTTAAAAACCAAATTGAAATTTACAGTATTTGATTTTTTTCATTAGAGGGTTAGGGTTAGGGTTAACCCTAACCCCATCAGAAAAAAGAAAACAGAAAAACCAAATACAAAAATAAAACTGTGTATTTCTGATTGGTTTTAAAATCATCAAAATAACAATGGCAACATATTGCTTTGTTTGTTTGTTTGTCTTTTTTTTTTTTTTTTTTTTTAAAAAAAAGCTCAGTTGATTCTATATCTATAACGGATAAAACCTGTGACTGCAGGTGATGACAGTCGCAAATACTGCGGCTTCTTGGCAGACTTGTAATAGAAAATATGAACACTACGTCAACTGTGTATAAACCTTTTCATAGCAAGCCATTGACTCCCCTAAACATGACGCCCCTGTGGGTAAGGTAAATGCAGACTGGAGAATGATTACAAACGGTGTAAAATCAGATAATTTCAGGTCTAAATAATGATTTTCTGAGGGTGAACAGATGACTAAGATAGTTTATAAATGTGATGACTGGACCAGAGTTCCAAATAAGTAGTTTGATAATTACAACCACTGTTTATTTGTCATATTAATTCAACTTTATTTATAATATAGGGACAAATACAACAATAGTCATCTCGTAGCGTGAGATAACAGGCGACAAACATTGTCATCACTTGGTTTCTAAGAAGGGTCGACACGGGCTGAAAAGGTCTATTATAGCTTAGTGTGTGGAAATATTCAAACCATTGTAATATACAGTTTGAATAGCCGACATGATATTTACAGTCATAACATATTATGTGACCCTATGTTTCTGGGTGTGCAAAGGTTACTCATATGTTAGAGTGAGTCATTATTCTTTTGATATTTTTTTGAAAGCATTTTCTAATTAATATTTCATCTCAAAATGCCTTTTTCAATGCAGATATAGAAAATGACACTAACAAATGTATATATTCACAGGTAATAATAACCAACCAACCTTAACCAACTGTGTTTTCTTGTAGCACTCTGAGATTCTGAGATGAAAAGTGCATTACAAATAAAATGTATTATTATTATTATTATTAATAATAATATGTGACCAAACTATAACACTGCATTTTCATTTTTTACATTCATTATCAAATAATAATGACATGTACAGTAGGTAGGAATGGAAATCAAAAACAGTTCTTTCTGAGAACCGGTTCCCATTAATCCAATTCTTAGCAATTGTTTGTTTGCTTGTATTTCAATTCCACTTATCGGTTCCTTTTACGTCGCAAATACGTAACGATAAACTCCTCCAGGTCCTGTATATTGTGTTTATGCTAGCACCAAGTGAAGCTCCTCCCACCATATAGTTGTTTGCTGTCCACTGCGGAGAATCCACCTCCTCCAGCCACAGCTGTGCTGTCCTCTGTGCTGTGTTTGTAGCATCTCTGTTGCTACGCTAGTCACTTCCTGGTTCTTTACACTCACGCTAAAGTTGCTTCTTGCACAAACTTTTCTTCTGAAAACAACAAACATCAGCAAAAACACACCGGGTCACCAGTTTATGTCCTCATAACAAGTAATCAGACACTGGAGACGGACTGGTACTGATCATTATCTTTAGTTTGCTCGTTCGCACACACACACACACACACACACACACACACACACACACACACACACACACACACACACACACACACACACACACACACACACACACACACACACACACACACACACACACACACACACACACACACACACACACACACACACACACACACACACACACACACAATTAGGGTGACCATACATCTGGTTTTACCCAGACATGCCCTCTTTTCACGTGTTGTCTGAGCTGTCCATGGATATTTTACAAGGGAGGAGAGATACATGGTAGAAAAAGTAAAGGGTGGGAAAGAGTTGATTATTGTAACGTCAGACTGAGATGTGAAGTTGTAGTTGTGTGTATTGTGTAATTTAAACATTTTTTTTTAAGTTTTAATTGGATTTCAAACATGAACACAGCAGCAATGTATCAACCAACATGAAAAAAATTATAATAATAATAAAAGAAAATAAATCAAACAGAGCAAGGTGGGAACAAATGGTACAAAATCCTGTTCGTGAAGCCTGTACATGTTTTAAAACAAGAATATTATGAATAGAAAAAATTAAATATAAATTAAAAGACCCTGAAAAATTACCTCAATAAATCAAATAAATCCAATATCAAAGGATCGCGACTCCCTTAATTATTCTTCTTAAACAATGTTTGTTATTATGTATCACTTCTTTTGTTGTTGTTAAAATGAGTAATTACCTCCTAGGTTTTACCGTTTCCTTCCAGGTCACTTGATACTAAACCAGGTTTTGGGGTCAATTGTAATTGAAATCGCGTAATTGATAATTCATTAATTAAAGTTAAGGTGTTGTTATAATTGTAATTTTAAAAATCTGTTGCTGTCATAATTGTAATTAAATTGTAATTGCTTTCAGATAATTGACTTTGTAATTGTAATTTCCATGAAAAATTTATAAAACAAGTCAATTATAATTTAACGCTAAACTAAGGAACCATGTTCCACTTCTATATGTACAGTTCTACATATCTGTAGTTAATAATTATTAGAATATGTTTCCTATCAAGCTTTCCAACATTTTACCATTTCAAAAAATAATAAAACCTATATTTTCATTGATTATGAAGCCTAACAAGGTAATCAATAGATAGAAAATAAATTAGATAATAGATATTTGTTTTTAGTGTATTTTACAGCTGATTTAAGACCAGTTATCACTAGAGATGCTAACAGAAAGCTAACACAAGAGGAATGTTGACTTTTATTAGGTTATTTATTTCAAGCTCAGTAATTGTGATTAATTGTAATTGACTTTCTGAGGTTAAAAAAAATTGTAATTTAGTTGTTATTTGAAAAAAATGCTGGCAACTGTAATCACAATTGAACATGGGTAATTGAAAAACGTAATTGTAACTGAAAAATGTAATTGATCCCAACCCTGCACTAAACCCTTGTAGACTTTGATATTGAGTGAAGAGTTTAATTAAGATCACATTTTTGTCCACATTGCCGTAGGATGAAGTGCACTAATCTTCCAATCCCACATAAATCCTTGAGTATCTGTGACAGAGGGGCTTGATGTGCTTTGGCCCCAATAAGTCTGATATGATTCCATTAGAGGACAGTGTGTTGGTGTGCAGTGAGGAAGAGGAGTACAGCATGCAGCCACTGGGGAGAGGAAGGATGTTTTCTCTAGTCAACTGTTACCTTCCGCTTCAGGAAAGGGGAAGTAATGTCAGCTGTGCTACAGGTGATTTAGACACACGTGAAAGAAAAAACCAACACGAATCAAGGAATGTTTGATGAATGACACTAGGCAGTTTTTATTTTATTTATTTATTGCCACATTAAACACAAAGACAGAGACAATAGCTGGGATTAAGTCATGATTATGATGACGCGTGAAGGGGGCGGGATTTCAGAAGGAGGGCATGAAGTAAAAATGGAGAACACGCCAATGGAGGAACCCGGTGCAAAGAGTCTGTACTGTACTGATTTACTAATCTTGCTGCAGGATGGATTCTCCTGGTGTTCACAAACACCAGAATCCATCTTGTGCTGTTTCCGCCTTTGCCTTTCGAAACCGTACCGAACCGATTCGAACCAATCATGATTCAGTGTTGTGGTTTAGGGTGAGATATCAGGTGTGACGATGGCAGAATCGCCAAAGCAAAACTGGCGCATGCAGGGAGAGGAACTAGCTGGGCTACCGCTATTAGCATAGCTCAGAATCAAAATAGAAAGATGATGACGCAGGAGGAAGGTTAACGTGTCATTAACTCACATACTCGTTGCAAAAACGGCAAAAGTCACTCAACAACATAATGACTGCAGCATTACTATTCCAAAAGAAAGCTCTCACCAGCGGAGCCTTGTTATTGTTGTAGCAGCGTCTCTGAGGCGTATGTTTAACATTAAAGGCTTTTTATCCCCTCTGCTAGGGATTCACCAGCTTTGAATAAGTACAGTACCTGTGTTTTGGTAACAGTTCATAGTGAGCTGTGTAAAATATTTGGTTTCCAACAGGCAGGCTGTGTGTAACCTAATGAGGTGCTGCTGCTCCATCATAATCCATATGAAGGTTGGCGTTGGTACAGCAGGGCACTTGTGTAAAGCACGCTCACTGCTCCCGCTCACGCTGAGATATTTGACAACTACTTGCAGTTTTCCTGCAGGCAGTGGGAGTTAGGTCAACTCTGAGAGCTGAGGGAGACATTCAGAGCGTGCCTGGTCAGATATTGAACCTGATGAACCATCGGCTCTACTTCACCTAAGAAACTGCTTTTATTTGTCAGAAAATAAATGATGCGATAAAAAGACTTGATTCTTATTTCTTGGCCTAAAGTTGCAATTTTTAAAACACATCTGAATAAAATGAGGGAAGAAAACAGACTAGACTGAGTTATGTCTCTTCTTGAAGAAGTCTCACCTCATTTTTAACTCGTTTATCATGAGTTCAACTATGAATGTGCGATATATTATCGTTTAGGGCTGGGATAAACTATTCATTTACAATTAACTCATTTCAGAATTTCCTCCCCCTCAGTGCCAGCTGTTTTTGAGCATTTTGACTGATTTTTAAAGACCCACAGAATTTTTTGTACTATCTTTTTTGTATTCTGACACCAGATTCTGAAAGATTAAAGTCTCTAATTTCATCAGAAAAGAAGAATTTGTTTCTAGCTTGTTTCATTCTTCTGTAATCATCAGTTGAATAGAGGAAAGTTTCACACAAATCACCAGTTTGTGACAAAAAGCTGAGAAAAACGTCCTTTTCTGAAAAAATCTATTAGTGACTTTGAAGCAATTTTTTTTTTGCTTTAGTGACACGTCATCATTAGTTTCCTTCTATAAAACTACAAAAAACAACACTGAGACCAGGCTTTTGATTGCCACATTATTATTACTAGTACAGTGCATGTCGGAAGTATGCATTCATGTGGGAGCATAAGGGGCATATTGGTGGGTGCAAAATGTGGGTGCAATTTTCCTGGTTTAATTCTATTGAACATGTGCATGATACATTTTTTTACTCACTTTTATATTTTTTTGTTCAATGTATGTTTTTTGGAGTCATTATGTGTATTTTTTTAATCTTTCTGTTGTCTTTTTGTGCATTTTTTGTATAATTATTGTTTTTTGTTGCCATTGTAGTGTGATTCTGGAGTCATTTTGTATACTTTTTGTATAAATATTGTTTATTTTTTTGTTTTATTTTACTCATTTCGTATATTTTTAATTATAAATAGTGTATGCGCGCGTACATCCATCTTCTCCGTGCGTTATCTCTCACGTGCTCGTCTTGCACACAATTTGTCGCAGGTTGTTAAGAGAGACACAGAAGTACCACGAAAAATAAACATTTTGCAACACCAAAGTCGCAACTCTCTCTAAACGGCTCTGTGTGAGTTCAGTATTTTTATCCCGGTGTAGTGCACGCACGAGCATCAGCCGTGTATGTGTGTGTGTTACAATGTAGCTGCTGGCATCTTTCTTAGCACATAGAATAATGTAAAAAGAAACACTCACCCTTGCACAGAACAAACGTTAATCATAGTAGAGCCGTATTGTGGACCCATCCGCTCACAAAAAACGTTACATTCCTCTGTCTGAAGAATCAAAATGTTTGCGATAAGGTCGGCTAACGACTGTCAGCATAGCCACCGCCCACAGTCATGGAGACGGAGGAGGAACCCGAGATTTAAAGGAAGTTTGGAATCACGGGAATAATATTAAATAACCATGAAATATTAACTTAAATGACTTATAGTGGTACAAAATCGTTTTTAATATTGACCTTTTTTTTTTTAACCCAAACAAACTGCGTCACAGTGACGTCATGACCCTGAACCGGAAGTAGCGCGCTCAATACCGCGCTCTTACCGAGGGAGCGTAATTTTAAAATTAACGTTTTGACTGTTGTGCTACACCAAATTACTCCAAAATAACAGATTCACACACTTGTGGCATTTGGAAGCCGTTGACTAAGTATAAGGTCGAACTCACACTGCGTCGGGGAGATATTCACACGCACACGCACACGCACACACACACACACACACACACACACACACACGCACACACACACACACACACACCATCCTGAAATTATAGTATAGATAGATAGATTTTGCTATCTAGGTCAAAGTTGAATGGATTTCTTACTGTATTTTGGCGTTCCTCCAAGTCTCTCCCCCCCATCAATCACACAGATGTGACTTCCTCTTCCTCCCGACACGCAGAGATGACCCGTTTGACACGGTTAGTTGATGGTTTTATCTCACCATCTCAACATTATCAATAATCTACTCATGTCCACACATGTTCTGTGTTAGTATGTGGAGCTGTGAGCTGCTGGATACATCACAATATCACTCTGTAGCGCTATAATCTCACTGGTTCCTGCTTCTTCCTCCTTAGCTAATGGTAGCATCAGTGGCTAATCTCACATCTAAAGGTGCACTGCTGCCAACTTCAGGGCACAGTTGGTCACTACAACACCCCACAGCTTAGATATTGATGAGGGACCTCCGCCAGGGTGTTTTCTAGTAATCCCCGTGAAAAAACGCAAATGACGAGTTATCTCGTCAATGGCACTGAGTGAGTTAAAGGAAGACGAGACCAAGTAATAACTACACGTCTTACTGTCATCAAACCACAAAGAGCCATTGATTTGAAAGGATGAAAGGATAAAAACTAAACATGTCACACGTTGTCTGAAATAAATGTTATCATAAATAATAATGTCACTATTCATCCGTCCCAACTTGTGAAATGCAATTTTATTTATTATATTTCACGTGTTCAAAAGACAAAGCTGGTCCCATTAGACTAATGTAACTATTGAGATCATTACACCAAGGGGTGTCCCGATCCGATAATGGTATCGGATATCGGTCCGATATCAGCCGATATTTGTTTTCTATCGGACTGCATCTGAAATCTCTAATTAGGGTCCGATGTCCCAGAATGGGACAGAGGAACCTATTGTTTTCGCTTTTATTTATTATTATTATGTACCTCCCCACTTTGAACGCTAATTCGACCCCCTAAAAATGCCCGAAAACTCACCGAAAATTGCACGCACCTCGCGAAAAATTCGATAATTTGGTGGCGTGCGTTTTCGCCGCCAAAAAAACGATGGAACCGCACGACCGCCAGGTTTGACCGATATGTACGAAAATCGCCACATGTAGTCTTCGGCCCAAAATGAGCAAAACGTTACATTGTGACCCCGCCCAAAACCAAACAGGAAGTCAGCCATCTTGGGTCAAAGGTCAAAAATGGCGTTTCGCCCTCGAAACGCATCTGCGCGAACTAGTCTGAGGAGATTCATCCGATTCGCTTAATCGGATGAACCTACACAGAGGGGAGCACATTCCTATTGAAGAAACAACAGACTGTGGTCAGTGGGAGGGGCCTACAATGTCACTGGAAAATCCTTCGCCATCAATACGCCGTAATAGGAAAATGCTTATACCGCTCCAATGCAAAGTTCAAACTGCTTCATATTCGATACACACGATGATTGTCCATCCATAAACAACGCTCGATGACCAAATTACCCATCATGGCCAGTGGGAGGGGCCTATAATGACACAGCAAAATCCCTCGCCATCAGCACGCTGTAATAGGAAAACGCTTAGAACGCTCCAATGCAAAGTTCAAACTGCTTCATATTTGATACACACGATGATTGTCCATCCATAAACAACGCTCGATGACCAAATTACCCATCATGGCCAGTGGGAGGGGCCTATAATCACACAGGAAAATCCTTCGCCATAACTACGCCGTTATACGAAAATGCTTGCAACTCCAGAATGCAAAGTTCAAACTGCTTCATATTTGATACACATGATGACCGTACAGCCCCAAACAACAAACGATAACCAAAAACACCCACAATGCCTTGCGCTCTCAGAGGGTGCCGCTTCTTGGGCCGTCCTACGCCAGCAGCTCTAGCGGCAAGACGACATGTCGTGTTGACTTCAAAACACTGTAGGATGAATCTTATTAGATGGAAGCACATTGCTATGGCAAATAGAGCAGGCTGTGAAAAGTGGGAGGGGCCTATCATGACACAGGAAATCCTTCGCCATAACTACGCCGTTATACGAAAACGCTTACAACTCCAGGCCAATTCCCAAATCCCCAACAGTGGTATACGTGACCGTGGGTTACCGCCCCCGGCCGCTTCATCGGACCCTATGACGCCGCTCGCGGCTTTAATTTATATTATATTTATTCAATCATAGAATACTGTAGATATTATGTGGAAGGTTCAAATGTATGTAATCAGGTGGTTAATAATAAATGGGTCAGTTTTTCTCATCTACTGTTGCTGACTATTGTTTTCTGTTTGAGTGACATCACTTGATCAAACCTTTTCTAACATTCCACACTACAAAATAAGTCATGAAATTATGTATGATTTGTGCTGTTGTTGTATCGGATCCATACCGGTATCGGACAGTACTCAAGGCTGCAATATCGGTATCGTATTGTAAGTTAAAAAGTTCGGGACGTCCCTAATTACACCTAAATATACTGAATGATTGAATCATCAGCTTGATCTAGTTTAATTATAAGAAATCAGATATTTATTAACCATAACTTTATGTAACTCATTGTCAGATATAAAATAAACAAAATTCAGCAGCAATAAAAACAGAAGTGGAGTTATTTATACTTTTCTTGTCCGTTTTTTAATTTTTTTAAATGATTTCATTTTGTCATGGCAAATTTGCGGTTGACCTCATTTGGAGACATGATTTATTGCTCTGGTTGAATGATGGAGTCCAGTCGAAGCGTGATGATTTTATAAAAAAGGATTTATTATAAACTAAATGAAAAAGAGTACAAAAGAAGAAGTGTCCCATCCTGTTTGGAGTAAAGACGGCCAGGTACTAAGCAGGATGGTTCAAAAGGTCTTGTGTCCGGCTCAGGATATTCATGATTGACCAACAGTTTCACAGTTTTAGCTTTATACAGATATGAGAAAAAGTCCCAACCCTGAAAGAAAGAAAAGGAGGGAGTCAGATGCTCCCAACAGTCATTATTAGTTCAGCCTCTGTGTCAGCATCAGCTGGTGTCGGCAATCATCTGCTTGGATCCATCCATTTCCTCTCTCTTGTGTCCGCCTGCTTTTGTGCCCTCCAGCCTCCTCGACCTCCTCCTCCTCAGCCATAAAGGTCAAAGCCAGGGTCAACTGTACGCTGTACGAAATTTGAAGATCTGTCCTCACTTTCCCAGTTGGATTGGAAGTCTCTGTAGTCTCTGGAATAGATATTATGTTAGAACATCCACAATATGTCATATTGTCACGTGTCTATTTCAATCTATTTCCCCTTTGCTTCCCAGTTATAGTTATGGACAATACTTCCCTTTAATTCTCATCCTTCATCATAAGAAGCAGTGACCAGGCATGACGGCTGTAGGAAGCAGGATCGGAGTCGAAAAGGTGGTGGCATTTTCTGTTTGTAAACACTCAGAAACAGAAAGAGAGGAAAACATTAAGACTTAAATGAATAATTTAAAATATCCCTTTTCTTTTATTGGATTTGATTCGTCTCCTTTGAATATACAGCCAGGGACCTGTATATTGGAAAAAACAACACAATAACAACACTAAGACGAAGACATAGACAAGTGCACACAACAAGAAGTATACACATACAACAACAAAAAAATATGGACACTTAACATGAACAGTAAGGTCAGTCAAGGTCAAAGCAAGTCAATCCACTGAAAGTGGTATTATATATAAAAAATGTCATTTGGTGTTTTTAAACACCCAGAAAAATAACCTTTAAAACCTGGTAAACCATTTAGAAGGCCCAAGGCCAAAAATCATTTTTCCATTAACAAGCAGCAGTGAGATCTGAACACCCCACTACATAATTGGCAAAAACAGGGAGAAGATCTAGTGCATCAAAACCCGGGAGGAAAGGAAGGTGAAACAGAGGAACATGTGAGCTGATACGTCACAATATCACTCTGTAGCGCAATAATCTCACTCGTTCCTGCTTCTCCTCCCCAGCTAATGGTAGCATCAGTGGCTAATCTCTCATCTAAAGGTGCACTGCTGCCATCTTCAGGACACAGTTGGTCACTACAACACCCCACAGCTTAGATATTGATGAGGGACCTCCGCCAGGGTGTTTTCTTGTAATCCCCGTGAAAAAACGCAAATGACGAGTTATCTCGTCAATGGCACTGAGTGAGGTAAGAGAGAAATACACAAAAGAACAACAAAAATACTTAATACGACAATAAAATACTCAAAAGGAGAAAAAAATGCACAATGCGACAATACAAATACACACACACTAACAAAAAACATGCCAAATACAAACAAATGGAGAAATACTCAAAAGAACAACAAAAATACACAAATAAAACACACACAGTAGGACATTTATTAACAGCTGCGGAATATGTGCCTTTTGGCTTTTTCTCCTCTCAGGGACAGCACGTGTGAGTGAGTTGTGTAGTGTGGCTTGTTTAGGGAAAAATATCATATTTTAATACAAAATAAGCTCTGAATATATATATATATATCACCAAAATAGAAAACTCGATATATCTTGAATCTTGATATATTGCCCAGTATGAATATAATGCAGTTAAAAAAATGTACAAAAGATTTATCAAAAGTACAGAAATGGAGAATGTAAATCTCACAGATGGCGCCTCAGTGCATTTTGTTTTTGTTCTGTTTTTTGTTAATAGCTCGATTGGAGTTCTTATTTCAGGGCATGTTTTCAATGTGTGCGAGTGAAAATTTTATCTGGTCACACCGTTTGCGAGTGTGTATAGGGTGACGTCTCATTTTATACGGAGAGAGGTATATTGAAAGCGTGGTCACGTCCCAACAGAGTAACACCGAGTCGAGCGAGAGATATCGCGATAATCGACGATCGGATCGCTAGCTCTCTATAGGATCTCTCCTCTCTCTAGCTATCTCGCTCCTCTCCTCTCTCGTATCTCTCTATTCTCTCTCTCTTCTCTCTTCTCTCTCTTCTCTATCTCTCTCTCTCCTCTCTCTCTCTCTCTCTCCTCTCTCTCTCTCTCTCTCTCTCTCTCTCTCTCTCTCTCTGAGCTGCAGGTGAGGAGACGGTGCGCCAAGTCCACACAACTTGGCTGCTGGTAATGCATCGGTGAATGCGCCGAGTATAAACACATGTGTGGGGCGGTCCACTATGAACGTAGTCAGACATAACGAGTCGATCACTGAGTTCACGCTCACATTGAGAGCAGCAGTAAAAAGGAAGAATGTGCTTTGCTCAGTGATAAAGCGTACACACTCATCAGAATCATCATGGAGGGACCAGAAGTGATGGACTATGATACCAGGACAGATGTTCAGCTGTGGTTCTCCCAGGCCAGGGGTCTGAAACCTGCGGCTCTGGGGCCTAATGTGGCCCTTTGACTCTTATACAATGGCTACTTATAGCTTTAAAAAAACTATAGAAATAAATAGTTATTTTTTACAGAGTCTATTAATGATTAATGTCAAATAAAATCATTATATAACAATTTATTAACCTAAAATAAGTCACGTTGTACAATGACTCAGCACATTCCTACTTCACCTCCTACAACATCTACAGACCATCAACTTTCCTCCACCTGTGACTAACCTTAAGTTTTAAATCCCTGGTAAGAAACTAAACCAACAAAAACACTATTTCTGGAAGAAAATACAGATTTTAATTGTGTGGGAACAGATTCATTTAACCACCAATGTACAGGTTAAATATGTATGTTTTATGTGTGGCAAGAAATGAGTAATTAGCATGTGTTGATCACATGATCATGTGTTATTATATTCATGTTACTTTTTGTAGACTTTCATATACATTAACTATAAAAATCTTCTTTATAAACATTGTGTTCATGTAAACTGAGATGTGTAAGAATTTGAAGATAAAGATACTGTTTTATTTATTGATGTTAATTTATTTTATTTTAAAGTGTTTTTAAGTTTCCATTTACATGATCAATATAATATTGTATGTATATAATGTAATACACTGTATTGTCTTCATAGAGAAGGTCTTTATGGCTCCAGGAGGACTTTAATCCAGGTGAGATGAGGTTCAATGGTTCCTTGTAGAGTAAAGGTTACAGACCCCTGACCAGGGGAAGAGGGTTAGGAGACCCCACTATCAGAGCTGGACCCTCTCAATTTAATTCATGGGGTGAAACAATGCAGATGATAAGTTGGTTATGTTACTGTTAACTTCATTCATGTACAGAATTTCTGTAAAATAAATAAAACAGAATACATGTAACCTGTTGTTATGATTTAATATTATTTAAAAAAAACATGTTACGTCTTCTTTTAAAATGATATAAAATAAATGACCTGTTATTTCAGCCACTGATTGTTGCAGAAAAACTTAATATTGACACTAAAATATTAAAACATTTAGCAAATATCTCACTGTCAATCTTTACTTCATACAATACTACGATACACCAGTTAAGTCAACTATTCATCAGCATTATGTCTATGCTGTACCCCCAGTTCAAAAAAAGGGTGTGACCAAATTCTGTGCCACCACTCGAAGAGTTAGTGTAGAGTCCTGACTACACCTATCCTCAATTTGTTAACGATAGTTTTAATTCTTTTAATTTTTTTAGCTTTGACACATACTTAAGAATCATCCCATATTACATGATTTTGACAGCCATTTTAAATGTATTAATTCATTAAACACAGATGGTAATATCAGGGGAGGAAAGTAACAAATTACATTTACTCTGGTTACTGTAATTGAATAGATTTTTTGTGCACTTCTACTTTTTTGAATACTTTCTAAAATCTGTAATTTTACTTTTACTTAAGTCAATTTTGTTTCAAGTAACAGTACTTTGTTACATTTGAAATAGATTCTATTACAGAGTAAAATAAATCCAGCACGCTGACGGGATTCTGCTACATTTGTGCTATTGTTTTTATAACACTACTTTTAAACAAGCAATATATGTGTACAGTTTACAGTGCAAAATGAAGCTTTAAATAACATGCAGTAGTTGATTCTGTGCGGTCATGCTTAGTTAAATTTTATAGCAACTTCTATCTCTTTTTTAATTATTTGGATGAATAAACAGTGGTATGTCTTCTGTATGCGTGGCTCATGTTGCTGTTGACACAGATTGCTAAAGCAACGTTGCCATTGCTCTTCCTCTTCTTGTTTCCTGTGTGAGCAGGTATGCAGCAGAGGTGAATGAGAGGTGCACATTTCCACTGCTTTTGACTTCCTGCTGTGCAACGCTATCACCATGAACTCCATTGCACCACAGACTGTGCTAGAGCTGCGTTCATCACCATGGTGACCAGAGTGAGAGAGCTTCTTGTCTCTGTTGCCATGGTTGTCACTTGAAAAGACCAAGGTAACCTTCAATTTGCTGCCATGGTGATGCTTTCGAGACGCCCTAGAAAAGTCACATCTCTGTTGCCATGGTAAATGTGTAGCAAGCAACACTCGCAATGGGGACGTCGAGGATGTTTCACATCTTTGTCATCCTGGGCTCAATCTTCATGATTCTTCTCATCATCATCTACTGGGACGACGTGGGGGCCTCACACCTCTATTTGCACACTCCGGTTTCCCCGGGCCCCAAAATCCCACATCCACCTGCTCCGCCCAAGCCTCAGACCTCGCGTACCCCATCCTTCCTGTCGGATATCGACGCCTTTGTGAACCAGTTCTTAGAACCGGGAACTGGCGAGCCCACAGACCCCGTGCCACATGACACAAGCAACCAATCAGAGAAAGTCGAGGAGCGTTACATACCAAGGCAGGAGTGGAAGGTCCACCTGACTCCTGTAGCTGCAGAGCTCCGTGAGAGACAGGTGCATTCAACTGTTTTTACTGCTCTTATAGCTTCACTTGGGTTTTCATGGTTTTCATAACACATGCCAGAGCCTAACAATGTTTCGGGATTTTAAATAAAACCCGAAATGCAATAACTGGTCAATAATGTAACAAAAGTGCTGAGCCCCAAATGCAATGGATAAAAATGTAATACTGAGCGCAAAACTCGCGGACGGAATCGCGGAATCGACCAATGAAAACGGTTAAATGCTGAAATGGACAGAATCGGCATGAAATGTCATCACCATGGGGCAAGGAACGTTTTTTTATGGGGAAATGTTTCCAAGGACCACTTATTAGGTGCACCGCCCTGTTCTGGCTGTATTAAACTCATCTTAAACCACCACAGACACCGTCTAAAAACAACGCAAATCATCACTGACTACTTAACACAGAGCCACCAGTGCCTGTAGAACTTTGCTGTGCCTGTTAAGTTCCGTCCGTTTTTTCGTGTAGCGCAGCGGCGCTCCGTGAGAACGTGATCAGCTTTAATCATCTTCACCTGCTCAGTGTTTGATCTGTTATGTCTGGTTAACTAAGAATAACTCAGTCCGTGTTGTCCTTTAGTTCTTTTTATTCCAGCCTTTAGTCTGTCTATAGCTACACATTCACAGTCAGCTAGCTACCTCAAGTACAACAGTTTCAGTGGGAACTTCTGGTTTACAAAATAAAAGTCTGTTGGAGCAACATTATTAGAATGTTACATTCTAACATCTCATCTACAGAAGATAGGATCATTTAAATTAGGTTAATTTAAACTAAGTTGATCAAAACTTAATCATTAAACCTGATCAGATTCAGTAAACCATTGATCCCTGAGAGGAAATCAGGTGACATTAATGCAGTTCTCATACATCTTTATATGACATATAAATAATGAAAAAGGATCAGTCAGAATAATCCATGCCACTATAATTTATATCTACCTTTTAATTGTATCTTCAGAATCAGAATCAGAAATGTTTTATTTGCCATGTACAGTTTTAAGGACAGTACAAGGAATTTGACTTGGTGGTTGGTGCACAAAACAAGCAACAAAAAGAAATAAAAGAAATAAAAACAAAACAACAAAGAACAACCCAGCAACAATAATAATAATAATAATGATAAATATAAAGGATGAGGGATAAATAGAGAATGAAGGATAAATGGGATAAATATAAATATATATATACAGTGCAGCAGGTATCAAGCTGGTGGAGGTGGTGATCGGGTGGGGGGGGGGGGGGGGGGGGGGGTTCAGTGGGTGACTTGGGGTGTGTTCATGTGGATGGTGGCAGAGGGAAAGAAGCTGTTTTTGTGTCTGGAGGTTCTGGTCCTGATGGACCGAAACCTCCTACCAGAAGGGAGAGATTGAAACAGTTTATGACTGGGGTGGGAGGGGTCGGCCACAATCTTTCCTGCACGCCTCAAAATCCTGGAGGCGTACAGGTCCTGGAGGGAGGGCAGATTGCAGCCGATGACCTTCTCTGCAGAGTGGATGATACGCTGCAGTCTGGCCTTGTCCTTGGCCGTAGCTGCAGCGTACCAGATGGTGATGGAGGAGCAGAGGATGGACTGGATGATGGAGCTGTAGAAGTTCACCATCATCTTTGTTGGCAGACTGAACTTCTTCAGCTGCCGCAGGAAGTACATCCTCTGCTGAGCTTTTTTAATGATGGAGCTGATGTTCAGCTCCCACTTAAGGTCCTGAGTGATGATGGTCCCCAGGAAGCAGAAGTACTCTACAGAGCTCACTGTAGAGTCTCCCAGGGTGAGGGGGGTGAGGGGGGCTGGGTTCTTCCTGAAGTCTGCTATCATCTCCACTGTCTTTAAAGCATTGAGCTCCAGGTTGTTCTGGCTGCACCAGGACACCAGCCGGTCTGTCTCCCACCTGTAGTCAGACTCGTCTCCATCAGTGATGAGACCGATGATGGTCGTGTCGTCTGCAAACTTCAGGAGTTTGACCGACTGGTGAGAGGAGGTGCAGCTGTTGGTGTACAGGGAGAAGAGCAGAGGAGAAAGAACACAGCCCTGAGGAGATCCAGTGCTGATGGTCCGGGGAGCAGAGATGGTTTTTCCCAGCTTCACGTGCTGCTTCCTGTCAGACAGGAAGTCTGTGATCCACCTGCAGGTGGAGTCTGGCACGTTCAGCTGGGAAAGCTTGTCCTGAAGGAGAGCTGGTATTATTGTATTAAAAGCAGAGCTGAAGTCCACAAACAGGATCCTGGCGTAGGAGCCTGGGGAGTCCAGGTGCTGGAGGATGAAGTGGAGAGCCAGGTTTACAGCATCGTCTACGGACCTGTTGGATCTATAGGCAAACTGCAGGGGGTCCAGGTGGGGGTCGGTGATGTCCTTGATGTGGGAGAGCATGAGGCGTTCAAAGGACTTCATGACTACAGATGTCAGAGCGATGGGTCTGTAGTCATTAAGTCCTGTGATCCTCAGCTTTTTAGGGACAGGAACGATGGTGGAGGCCTTAACACTAGCATGACCAGAGTGGTGTCATTTGACACCTATACCTATAAAGTCCAAGCTGGTGTCAGATGGCGGGTGTGAACAACTCAGCTTGTGACCATTGTTATGTTACTGAGGCCACTACTCCCCCCTCAGCTAGGGTGGGGGGGTGGCTGGGTTGGTTTCAGGACACAAAGACCTTTTGTATTCTCCTTTGTGTTTCCCATACAGCAGCTACATAGAGGTTGCAACTTATATTTCAACTTTTGCGATAGAAAGTAGTAAGTAGTAATCGTGAGACGTCAACACAGTTTGTTTGCATTCTTGGTGAAATTTATTTATTAAAGATTTTGTGAACAATTCTGGCACTGCCACACCTCCTTTATGCATTTGCCACAAGCAAACTTGTCACAATACATACAACGCTTGGTGGCACGGTTTTTCCTGCAGCAACACTTCACCTGGCACAATGCCCTTTTCCCCACATCAGGTGTGGGTGGTTGTTGCTGAAGGTTTTGCTCATTCACCTCCTTGGCTGCCATATGAGACTGGGCAAGCTCATTTGCAAGCTCCAGCAAGAAGTCCACCCTTCTCTCCTTGACCCCAGTGCATGCCTGATAAAGCACATGTGCGTTCAGCGCTGCAATGTCAATCATGTTGTAAAACACAGCGACTGGCCAACGCCGTGTTCCTGAACGCACGGTGTACTTTCGAACCATCTGGTCCATGACATCCACACCGCATTTCATGCTGTTGTAGTTGGTGACTGTGTTCGGCTTTTTTTTTCCGAGTAGCCTCAGTCTCCACCACGCTGTGCACGCTACTGAGGAGGCAGACAGTCTTCTTTCGTTTGGGCACATAAACAGTCAGTGTGGCACCAGAGGTTGAAAACACTTGTGTGCTGAATTCCTCACGGGCCAAATTCTTTTTAGCTGAATCTGGAAGCTCCCGGCGATTCTTATTGACTGTGCCAAGGAGGGTGGTCTTCCGGCTGTGCAGTCGACGTGCTAGTGACAATGAAGGGAAAAAATTGTCGGTTGTAACAGTTCTTCCTTTGTCCATAAACGGTTCCATAAGCTTCATCACCACATTTTCAGACAATCTCTCCCCAGGTGGACGACTGGGGTCTTTGCCAAGATATGGGATGATTTTGCACACATACTTGGATTTACGGTCACATGCCACCCAGAACTTGATACCAAACTTGTCCGGCTTTGTACTTCCGCATTGGGTCAAAGGTTAAGAGGGATAATGTCAGCATAACTGATGGTGTAAACAGAGATTGAGATTGTTTTTCCCTGTTGAAGCATTGATTCTTTGTGCATCTTGTGCACTTTCTTCAAATTTGTAAAATAATAGCTTAATAAAATAATTATGGACCTGGTTAGTGAATGGTGGACCTCGTGAATTTACCTTTTTAAAGTGAGAACTCAAACAGTCCTTTTCACACTCGGAAATCTCGCTTTACCATAAATAGCAACAATACATTTGATTTATAAGCACAAAAACAATAAAGGTAAATAGTGAATACTGTTAATGCTGTTTTTCTTTTTCTAATTTTATTTATTGTGGTTTATTAATTGATCACAACACACATGGCTCATATTAATTTGGCCATTCTTATCCAATAATTCCATATAATGTTATTTGGATTAACAAACATCTACCTGGGAGAAACTGGTTTCTCAACACTGGCCATCATTTACACCAACCCCCAAAGTTTGTCACTGCCCAGCTGCACATTCCGATCGAAAGGCTTTATTTACATAAGAGAGGTGGCCCACTGAGTTGCAAATGAGTGTCATTTGGCGGCCTCTGGGCAGGGCAACAGGAGTAAGAAAACCTTGGGCATGCTAGTGTTAAAACAGGCTGGTACGGTGCATGTCTCCAGTGAGGTGTTAAAAATGTCTGTGAACACTGGAGACAGCTGATCAGCACAGTGCTTTAAGGTAGAGGGAGAGACAGAGTCCGGTCCACAAGCCTTACGGGGGTTTTGTCTCCTGAAAAGTCTATTCACATCTCTCTCTTTGATGGAGAAAGGTGTCTCTGTAGGAGGGGGGGAGGAGGGGGGGAGATAGGGGAGAGAGCCTCTGTAGGCAGCTGGGGTGAAACTGTAGCTTTGATGTGGGGGGTGAAGGTGTTGGAGTGAGGCTGGTCAGAGGTGTGAGGGGGGTTGGAGTCAGGTCTGTCCCATTGTCTGTCAAATCTACAACAGAAGTTATTCAGACTTACTTTATTTTTGACATACACTTTTGTTTAATTATGATGTTTTTTTTTTTTCATTTATTAGTATTTTCTTTGTTTCCTCACAGGAGTTAAAAACTAATGTTTTCTTTAAAAAAATTATAAATATTTCTGGTGGAAAACAGAATTTGGAAAAAATAAAACAGATTTTATAGGGCCCTACTTTGTCTCCTCCAGGCTGGACTAATGCAACACACTTCTCACTTCCTTCAAAAGCTCCAATACGCTCAAATCAGAGTGCGTGAATTTCATCGCATTACTTCAATCCTGAAATCCCTTAACTGGCTTCCCATTCAATACAGAATCCAACATAAAATCTCCTTTCTCACCCACCAGTGCATCCATGGCAACACCCCATCCTGCCTGAAAGAACTTTTAACCCCAACAAAACCAGCTCCAGACGCATCCGGTCTCGCAACTCAAACTACCTACTCACACCCTAAGGTCTGCACGATGGGGGGCCGTGCTTTTTGGTTATCCATTAAAGAGTAACTAAACCCCTGCTTTCTGCTGACCTGCTACTAGGAGGGAAATTCAAAAAGTGAATTGATTGTGAGCGTTACTGCTGTAGCAGTAAGACACTCCCACTCTGTCACCCCATACCACTGTTTGCAGAAACAGACAGTAATACACAGAATGATGTGTCTGTACACACACACACATAGCGAGTTCATAAGCTGAAATATGTCACTACTACCACACAATCACAACGTGAACCTCACACACAGCCTTACAGACTACACTCAGGGGCAAACAACCCTGCTCTCGCGCACATAGCGATAATACGGACACACGTCCACAAGACAGACGGGAATACACTCATAGCATGAAGTGTCTGTAAATACACACATAGCATGAAGTGTGTGTAAATACACACATAGCATGAAGTGTCTGTAAATACACACATAGCATGAAGTGTCTGTAAATACACACATACTGTAGCATGAAGTGTCTGTAAATACACACATACTGTAGCATGAAGTGTCTGTAAATACACACATACTGTAGCATGAAGTGTGTGTAAATACACACATAGCATGAAGTGTGTGTAAATAAACACATAGCATAATGAACCCTCTGAACCAGACTGTGCTCTTTATAGAAACTCAGAGTCTAAAACATCAGCACACGGAACACAGTAGATTTCCTCATTGCCTTTAAATCAATACTCACTGAGGGCTGTGATTGGGGGAAACCCTCTCCCTGCTCTCAGGTTTTATAGGAGAGGCGGGGCCAACAGTAAAAGTGATTATGCAGAGGAATCAAGAACAATCCCTTTCAGCCAATAGCAAAGTTCAGTTGTAATAGCGACGTTCAACCCTTAGAGGCCAGTATATCTGACATTTTACAGCTAAATACGCAAAATGAAAATACTTTTACTAAAATGTATGCTCCTAATGAGCAAGACAACAAACATACACAGAATGACGGAAAAACTCTTTGTTCTTTCCTGTATTAATGCTCAGATCACTCATTATTTTAAATGCTGACATTAATGTTGATCATGTGACCCTCTGATCAAACAAATGCATTTTTGTGGCCCCGCTGTGATAAAAGTTGTCTACCTCTTGCTATAAGTAAAGAACAACAATAAAAACACTTACCACCACTAAAAGTAGGAGACAAATCACAAATGAGGAGATTGAGGACAGGTCTGAAGACGCTGAAGGCCGCCATGATTATCCGTGCGGCTTTTCCGTGTAGTTAGAAAAATGTGGAGGCGCTCTATGCGGAAATGTTTCCGCATAGAGTCATTTGCACGCACGGAGCCATGCGGAACTCATGGACGCGTAAAGCATAAAACAGCCTTTAGGGATGCACCTAAATTCTTGTCCAAAACCGAAAATAAAAAAACCAAGGCTGAAAATCAAAACACTGAAATAACTTATTGTGCACATTATTAGTTCTATTCCATTTCTGGCTCTGAATGTGTGCTCACCTCACTAAAATTAAAACATTGCAATTGTATAAATTAATATTAATGCTTTAAAGAATAAATCAATTAAAATATGAAAATATTTATTTAGCACTGACATTAATTGATTAATAAATGCATAAAATAAAATGTTTAACTTGTCCCCACTCGTACATTAAATAATATTTTCCAGGCTTAACTGATTAGGCTGCTGGAAGAGAGTCAAATTAAATATGTTCTCATTAAAACACAAAGTGTGTTGAAGTACCAGAGCGCACACGCTCTGTGGGCTTTGATGTTGCATTATTGTGCGTGCTGCTTTAATCTCATCCAAGTAATGATCTTTATATCACGGGCCAAGTACAGATGTGATGGAGATCAGAGGATCTCTGTGAAACGTGTGCTGACAGTCTCTGAAACCAGATTCTGATGCCGTGTGGTCCCTGTTGACGAGGGCCACACGTAGCTACAGTGTCTAAAGCCCTATTTGCATGGGATTAGTTTTACCTAGGGACCACATGCGATTTGTTCTAATTGTGATGTTAATCCCGTGCGAATCAGCCCCATCAGTAATTTGTAAAGTAAAAATTCCCCCGCAAATGACCGACTATATTTTGCTGAACGCCGAGGTCCTGTGATAATACTAATCCAATGCAAATAGGCCTCTCTGTGATTTGGACAGAAATGGGCGGGATCTGATGCATGATGTTTGTTTTGTTTCCGGGACGCATTTTTATTTATCTTTTTATTCATTTTAAGGTTTCTTCTTGCGTCCAGTGCCTACTTTTATTCTTAGTGACCGCCATGTTGAAAACAATATGAGCGAATGTTACGCAATATGCAGCACATTGACATTATATTCGGGAGATATCCGTAAATTTCAGCAAAATCTCAGGCTTCGGTTATCTCGCCTCATAAAAAGCAGACGTTGGGGTATTTATTACATTTATTCAGATGTATTGAAATACAGATGCTCCGTGAGTTTGCGGACAAGACAAGAGCGCCAGAGGAATCAACTACTAGAAGAAGTTTCTCCCTTACTTGAGTAAAAGTAAAAAGTACATACTACTAAATGTACTGACGTAAAAAAAGTAAAACAAATGTCCCTTCAATAATAAGACAGGGTTTTAAACCAGCAAATTTCATATATTTAATTTTTTTAAGAACTTACTGGTACATGGAAATAAATAAAATCTGTTACCCTTTACGAACACCTGGATAATTTAGCACTCATTATAGATACTATTTGTAAATACAGTAGTCTCTGAGCAACTTTGAGTTTAACATTTTTGTTTTGTTAGCGCCTTTTTACGTCGAGATGTCATCTTCGAAGGACTTAAAAGTAACGAGCTCGTTTTTAAAATGAAACGTAAAAAGTACAGAATCAGAATTGTTTTTTATTGCCATGTACATTTACAGATATGAGGAAGTTGTCTTGGTGTATTGATGCAAAAGAAAAAACAAGGCTAAATAACAAGTACTTAAATAAAATATGAGAAGCTGTTACCCATATATAAAGTAGAATTCAAACACAAAATGTGCAAAGGGATCATGGAAAAAAAAAGTTTAAAGTCCAGTGAGCATTAATGTAACGCATATTGAACAGTATTTGTATTTATACAGATATTTGTTTAAAAAAGTAAGAAGTCGGCAAAAAAAGAAATACTCAAGTAAATTACAGATACCAGAAAAAACAACTTAAGTATGGTAACAGAGTATTTGTACTTTGTTAGTTGTCACCTCTGAAGCGCACACACAACTTCCTGTTTTTTCAGCTTGTTTCAGTGAGAAACGTGGCTGGTTTTTCAGTGCATCACTGGTTTATATAAAAAAGCTATAAGTTTTTACGTTTTGAGCCCAGAACGTTTGTTACATTATTGACCAGTTGTAACAATTAAGGTTTTATTAAATGATTTTCATTATAACATTTCGGGTTACATATCGCTCTAATGGACCCATTATAGAGTTGGTCCTCACTGATGCTGTGATCACATGTTTATCTTCTGTGCATACGATGGAATTTACAGGAGCAGCGGCGAAAGTTACTCCAGGAGATGTGTGCCAATGACAGCATTGCATTTCCTGGCAAAAACCGCTCATTTGATGACATTCCCAACAAGGAGTTGGATCACCTGATCGTTGATGATCGACATGGAGTCATCTACTGTTATGTTCCCAAGGTGAGAGGTGTGAGACTGATGTGGAACAAATGGATTGATCGTATTTGTATGATGTGTGTTGTCTCCAGGGTCGGGGTCAATTACATTTTTCAGTTACAATTACATTTTCAATACCCACGTTTATCTACATTTCAATTACGATTACAGTGACAAGGATTTTTTTCAATTACAATTTAATTACAATTATTTTTTGTCCTCTGAAAGTCAATTACAATTACATTCTCAATTACTAAAATTAAATTACAGTGAATCACAATTACTGAGCCTGAAATAATTAACCTAATAAAATAAGCTTCCTCTTGTGTTAGCTTTCTGTTAGCATCTCAATGATAACAGGTCCTAAATCAGCTGTAAAATACACTAAAAACTAATATCTATCATCTAATGTATTTCCTATCTATTTGTTACCTTGTTAGACTTCCTAATCAATGACAATATAGGTTTTAATATTTTTGGTTGAGGCATCTGAACCTTTTTTGTGTCAGTATACCCCTCGATTTATATATTTTAAATGGTAAAATGTGGTAAAGCTTGATATGAAACATATTTAAATAATTATTAACTACAGTATGTGTAGAACTGTGCATAGAACTGTAACATGGTTCCCCAGTTTTGCGTTAAATTATAATTGACGATTTTTATAGCATTTTCATGGCAACTACAATTACAATGTCAATTATCTAATCTAAATTACAATTACGACAGCGCAATTACAATTAAAGCCGCAAAGGGCGTCGTAGGGTCCAAAGAAGTGGCTGGGGCCAGCAACCAAAGCTTGTGTTTCCCAATATTGGGGATTAGGGTTTGGTCTGAGCAAATTTGTAGCAAATTTGTGAAAAAAGAGCTGAGATATTCCATTTAAAATGCTGTAGCAATAGAATTAACCGAGCAATGGCATTAGCCTATCATCAGCATTAGCAATGGGCTAACATTAGTGTTAGTCTAGCATAACCTGGTTTTAGCATTAGCCTTGCAATAGCATTAGCCTAGCAATAGCATTAGCCTTGCAATAGCATTAGCCTAGCAATAGCATTAGCCTTGCATTAGCATCAACATTAGTATTAGCCTAGCATTAGCAATAACCTGGCATTAGCACCTAGGAATAGCATTAGCAATAACCTGGCATTAGCACCTAGGAATAGCATTAGCAATAACCTGGCATTAGCACCTAGGAATAGCATTAGCAATAACCTGGCATAAGCACCTAGGGATAGCATTAGCAATAACCTGGCATTAGCACCTAGGAATAGCATTAACGTAGCAATAGCTTTAATTTAGCAAAAGCATTTACGCGTGCATTTTTTTACTGATTTTTTTCCAATGCACCAAATTATCAAATTTTTGACCAGTTCTGTGGTGCATGCTAATTTGTGAGACTTCATGCGTGTTCAGGGGGTCAAATTTAGGATAAAATAAAATTAAATAAATAAAAGCAAAAACAATAGGTTCCTTTGCTCCATTCTGGGACTTCGGACCCTAATCATAATGGACCCCCCCCCCGGTGGTCTCTGCTCCCCACAGGTGGCGTGCAGTAACTGGAAGCGCATCATGATCATTCTCAGTGAGAGCATGTTACGGGACGGGGTCCCACAGAGAGACCCACTGGCCATTCCCAGGGACCTGGTCCACAACAGCAGCATGCACTTCACCTTCAACAAGTTCTGGAAACGATACGGCAAGTTTGCCAAGCATCTCATGAAGGTGTGTGGAGGTTTTACTCTTTAATCAGTGTTACATTGTTCTATTTATAGAACAAATATTAAAAAAAGTGCTTTATGATTATGGATGAGTGTGGGTTGAAAAGTCGAAGCTGTCATGTCTCTCTGATGCAGAGCTTTGCATCTTTAACTCTGCAGTGTGTTGTGAATCTGCCTGTGGTAAAGTAACTGACATCTCCATAACCCTTGAGAACAGCGTGACGGGAATGAACTGCCTTGTTTTCAGCTTTGATAATGCACAGTATTAATGCTACATAATCTTCTGCAGATTAAAAGTTATTTCTAAAGCAGAAGAAAAATCACCCGAGTAATGTTTGGGTGTTTTTAAACTCCATGAAAAAGAAAAGTTATAATCCTCTTTTCCTCTGTTACCAATTATCTGCTTTCTTCACTTTAGGTTATGGATTGAGGAATTTCACTTGTAAAAAAGTATAGCTGTACCTAGGACTGGGCATTACGGATTAAAACCCATTTCTCAATATTTTCTCTCTAAATAGTGCTAAACGATATAAATCTCGATATTTTAATGAAATAAAGTCCGACCAGAAATACAATTCAGGGTTTAATTTGCTGATGGAAAATGTCACACAGGCACATTTATTAACAACCAGCTGCACAATATGTGACACTTTTTTTTAATACAATTTATTACAATTTAATCCAAAATATGCTATATATTAAAAAAAAACAAAAAAAAAAACAAGATTGAATTTTCTGTATTGCCAAAATCAAAATCTCGATATATTGCCCAGGCCGAGCTGCACCTTAATGTTGACTTTATTAAGTTCAGAAAGAAAGAAAAGACCATCTTTTCCCAAGCATGGTTTTTTAAAGAGTAACTAAACACCTGCTTTCTCCTGTCCTGCCACTTGGAGGGAAATCAAAAAATGCCTTGATGATGGGCGGAGCTCTTGGGGCAGTTAAGACACGCCCACTGTGAACAATCTATGCTACGCTAACTAGCTACTCATTACTCAATATTCCTCTCTATTCACTCTTCTCTCAATCACTCCCACTCACCACAGATTGTAGAGCCCATAGGTGCTAGTTTTTCTAAAAGGGGCGGGGCTAACAGTGCTTGTTTGTGTTGCAAGATGGTCCCTAAACACAGAGGTGGCAAAAGTACTAGTCTTCAGTACTATCACAGGTATACAGAAGAACTCAAATGCAACGCAGGAAGGAGTAGGAAGAAACTGAAATATCTAACAGATTGAATAAACGGGCCCCAAACAAAACAAGGAGGATAACTGAAATATTCCCCAATCGGATTTGTTTATTAAAGGAACACAGATTCCCCACTTTGCAATCAGAATCAGGAACTCTCAATAATTTCAATGAGCTTGAAAGTCTCTCTTCACAGGTTGACCATCTAGCAAGAGACTGACAGAACAGAGGGAGTATAAGTAACCTCCTCCAACTTGACGAGGGAATGAGGAGCAGCTGTGGAGAGCAGGAAAACTGGGCAGGCAGGAAAACATGGACAGGAACAGGCAAAATCAAGGAACAGGGAGTGAATAAGGAGGTAAACCATAACTAACTAAGCAGACTCATGACAGATCCCCCCTCTCAAGGGACGGCTCCTGCCGTCCCAACAGCAACCACCACACCGGGAGGGAGGAGGGGAACCCGGTGGAGGTTCAGAACTCCTCAGAATGCCCAGACCCCCCTTCCGAACAGACAGAAGAACCACCACTCGATTCCTCCACAGAACCACTGTTGTCCAGCTGGTCATCCAAGGCCGCAGGAGGAAGGACAGAAGGCACCCCAGAAGCAGATTGGCCAGAAGCAGTGACGGCCGCCGAAGGTTGGTCCGGATGTTGTTCATCGAAAGCTCGAATGAGACGCGGGTCCAAGATAAACCTGGCAGGTACCCAACATCGCTCCTCAGGACCATACCCCCCCCAGTCGATTAGGTATTGGAGTCCTCTGCCACGGCGCCTGGAACGGAGAAGGCGTCGGACCGTGTAAGCAGGTTCCCCATCAATCAGACGCGTTGGTGGTGGAGGAGGTAGGGTTGGAGCAAGAGGACTTTCATGGACAGGTTTAACTTTCGAGACATGGAAAGTGGCAATAATGCGCATGGCCCTGGGTAACCACCTTCTCAACTTCAAAAGGGCCAATAAATCTTGGAGCGAGTTTCTTGGACTCAACTCTAAGAGGGAGATCCTTTGTGGAAAGCCAAACCATCTGGCCTACTTGGTATACAGGAGCCTCAGAGCGGCGGCGATTCGCAGAAGCAGAGTAACGATGTGCTGACCGGAGCAGGGCTTTCCGTGCCAGTTTCCAGGTTCTGTAGCAGCGTTTGATGAAGGCCTGAACAGATGGACAAGACGCTTCTTTCTCTTGGGACGGAAATAAGGGTGGCTGATACCCATACGCACATTGAAAAGGTGAAAGGCCTGTGGTCGTACTTTGCAGAGTGTTATGCGAGTACTCGACCCACAGTAACTGTTGGGACCAGGAGGACGGGCTCTTGGAAGCCATACAACGCAAAATGGTTTCCATCTGTTGGTTAATTCTTTCGGTTTGGTCATTTGATTGAGGATGGTAACCTGAAGACAAGCTGACAGTGGCCCCTAGAAGCGAACAGAACTCCCGCCAGAAAATGGAGGTGAATTGTGGACAATATCAGTAGGTAGTCCGTGCAGGCGAAAAACATTTAGCAACATAATTTGGGCGGTCTCCTTCGCCGACGGAAGTTTAGGAAGAGGAATGAAATGAGCCATCTTACTAAAACGATCTACGACTGTCAGGATGGTGGTGTATCCGTCAGAAGCAGGTAAGCCGGTAACAAAGTCAAGGGATATATGGGACCAAGGTCGATGAGGAACAGGTAGGGAATGAAGATGTCCAGCAGGTGCTTGGTGTGTAGGTTTTGACTGATTACATACAGGACAGGATTTGACAAAATCCCTGGTGTCTTCATCCAGGGAACCCCACCAAAACCGTTGCCGCAGGAACTCCTTAGTCCGCTGGATACCAGGGTGACATGTGAGTTTAGAACTGTGGGCCCATTGCAGAACATTCGACTGGAGCTGCTGAGGAACAAAGAGAAGATTGTCAGGGCAAGTGCTGGGTCCCGGACTGTCCTCCAGAGCAGCTTTGACCCGTTACTCCACGTCCCATGTGAGGCTGGCAACCATGTGGGAGCTGGACAGGATTGTCTCGGGTTCTTGTTCCTCTTCTTCACTCTCCAACATCCTATCGTTGAATTCCATCAGTTCTTCCCCAGAGAAGTCGTTCTGTCTGGAGTTCTCCATTTCGTTCACTTTCGCTGCTTCAAAGTTGACGGCCAACTTCCTCTGTTTCCTTTTGGAGGCGGAGCCAGGGGTGTGGCCTGCCGCTGCTGCGTTGTTGTTGTGCCGAGGCGGAGTGTGCGTCGCCACCTCCTTCGTCCTGGAAACCACTTCGGAACCGGTGAGAGCGTGACTGGGTTTACTGGCCTGTGATTGGCAGAGAGCCGACGGTGGCTGCGTCGCACATTTCAATGACTCGTTCTTTGCCACCGTTTGAGCCGCGTTGTAAAACTCACAAGGTTTTTGATTCTTTTTGTTAGCGGACGCTCGTTTCTTCGTCACCTGTAAGGGGATGAACTGGTTGTGTGAACCAATGGGCACGCCTGGTGCTGGTATCGCTTGTTTCAGGCAGATCTGATGGCAATACGGACTCCAACTAATAAAGGAACCCGTAGACCAATCGATATGCGGGTTATGTCGGAGAAGTACCCAGGAGTCTGCCGTCCAGAGCATTAGCAGGAACAGATGCTGGAAGAGGAACACTTTCAATCTCCAATTGTTGGGCCAGGTTTTCATCCAAAAGGCAAATATCAGAGCCTGAATCTATCAAAGTAGCCAGGGTGTGAGTACCACGTTTGAGCACCAGGCGAGCCTGGAAGTGGGGTCGTTTGATAGGGGATGGTGTGGAGGAAAGACTCATCAGTACTCCCCTTTCTACTGATGAGCGTGCCCCTTTTACCGGACATCTGAAAACGTAATGGCCGGGCTTTCCACAGTAAAGGCAGAGATTTCTCTGGCGACGATGTTCTCGCTCCTCTGGCGAAAGACTGGTTCGGCCCACCTGGATAGGCTCGGGACCACCATCGTGAGGAGCCGGAAAGTGGTTTACATCTACTGGAGGACGTGGTCGTGGAACAGGAAGTCGCTCAGGAATTCTGTGCCTCTTTTTTTGCCGTCGGGCTTGGATACGATGATCCAATCTGGTGGCAAGCTCAATCAATTTATCAAGAGATGAGGGAAGGTCATGTGAAACCAGCTCATCTTTGATGTAGTCATTCAGACCCAGGAGGTAAGCATCCGTTTGGGCAGCGGCATTCCACTGGCTCTGAAGGGCTCGGGTCCGGAATTCAATAGAATAATCAGAAACAGTGCGGGCCCCTTGTCGCATCCCTAGTAGACCTCCCCCTGCGTCCGGACCTAAAGAGGTTTCACCGAAAACTTTACGGAGTTCATCCGCAAAGGCCTGGAAGGAAGAACAAGCAGGTGTCTGTCGCTCCCACTTAGCCGTTCCCCACAACCGAGCCCTTTCAGTCAGATGATTTATGGCAAAAGCCACCTTAGCCCTCTCGGTGGAAAATGTATGTGGTTGTAGGGCAAAGAGTATGGAGCAGTTTGTCAGAATAGGATTACATCCTTCAGGGTCACCACCATAGCGCTCTGGGGTACCCACTCGAGGTTCAGAGACTGGTAATGGAGGGGCAAGATCAGCAGAGGGCGGAGCTGGTGCAGGATTGGGATCAACAGCAGTGATTAACTGAGTGACAGTAACTGCCAGCTGTTGGATCTGAGCAGACAGAGTAGCAATGGTTTGATCATTAGCTGCAGCCGACTGCCGAACATCAGAAGTAGCAGATTGTAACTGAGCCTGATGTTGCTCCATACACTTCTCTAGTCTGTCTAGCCGCTCCATTGGGCTTTCCTTCTGTGATGCTGAGTTCATAGCGTGGCTAGATTGTACTATCACAGGTATACAGAAGGAGTAGGAAGAAACTGAAATATCTAACAGATTGAATAAACGGGCCCCAAACAAAACAAGGAGGATAACTGAAATATTCCCCAATCGGATTTGTTTATTAAAGGAACACAGATTCCCCACTTTGCAATCAGAATCAGGAACTCTCAATAATTTCAATGAGCTTGAAAGTCTCTCTTCACAGGTTGACAATCTAGCAAGAGACTGACAGAACAGAGGGAGTATAAGTAACCTCCTCCAACTTGACGAGGGAATGAGGAGCAGCTGTGGAGAGCAGGAAAACTGGGCAGGCAGGAAAACATGGACAGGAACAGGCAAAATCAAGGAACAGGGAGTGAATAAGGAGGTAAACCATAACTAACTAAGCAGACTCATGACAAGTACTCAAGTAAAAGTTTAGATACTTGACTCTGGGAAAAGTAAAAGTATTGTAGTTGTTCCCTTACTTGAGTAAAAATAAAGAAAGTACATGCTACTAAATGTACTTAAATGTACTGTAAAAGTTAAAAAGTAAACTAAATCCCTTCAGTAATAAAACATTTTTTAAATGAGCAAATTCCATATCTTTTAATTTTTTAAGAACATGTAGAAAACTGATACATGGAAACAAGTTAAATCTGTTCCCTTTGAACACCTGGAGAATTTAGCACTCACGATAAATAACATTTGAAAATAAAATGTGTCATGAAAAAAAGTGTAAATGTTCAATAAAACCCTTTGAGTTTTACATTTGTAGAAAACTGATACAGGACTCCTCCAGCTTTGTGGTTGTTGGTTTGCTCCTTTATACGTCATAACATCATCTTCAAAGGTCTTAAATGTAACAAGCTCAATTTTAAATGTAAGGAGTAGAAAGTACAGATATTTGTTTAAAAAGTAAGGAGTAAAAGTTGACCAAAAAAATCAACACTCAAGTAAAGTACAGATACCAAAAAAACTACTTAAAAGTCCAGTATCTCCATTTGTTCTAAGAACCCCAAAAACATAGTATTTGAGGTTTATTTTCCCAAACTCGCCCATTTTCGAGAGTTTTAGCCTCTGAAAAGTCACTTTCTTAGCAGTTTTAAAAAAAGGCAGTTTTGGGACCTACTTATGCATATTTATGAGTAGGCATGTCTGTCGACGCTGACTCCACACAACAGCTGATCACTTGCGATTTTCTTTTACTATCCACACACTCTTGTTATTGTTTTCTGCAAAAAACTGCACATTACAGTAAAACACATGGATATTTAGGAGGCTATTGTGTCAAACAAACACTGTTTCAGGGTGTGTGTGTGTGTGCTGCAGCAGCAGAGTCAGTCAGCTGTTTCAGCTGCTACATCGCTCCTCCTCTGTACTATTTATTACATAAATAGTCAATTTAAGGTGATAGTCGACTGTTTTGTCCAACTGCTGCATCGCATTGGGTCACAAACACGTCAGATCAAGTCAAAGGCAAAACGAGGTGGTATAACGGATACTAAAAATGGAACTGCTCCCTGGGTTCTACACCGTGGCTGCCCACTGCTGCTCAGGGAAGGGTTGAATAAAGAGAACACATTTAGTGTATGTAGCTTTACATATATGACAATAAAGTATTATGTATATTATATATTAAACAGCTGTTTGTTTTAGCTGTGATGTAGCTTGAGAGGGAGGAGCTCACATTATTATAGGGTAGGAGGAGCCAGGATTGTCAGGAGGAGGAGATTCTGCGATGTGACGTCACAACGCGAGAAAAATCCAACTTGTCCGTTCAACTTTGTCCCTCTGAAAGAGGCTAAAGGAATGCATATCACTGTAGTAAAACTAATATTGTGATTTTTTCATAATACTGCCCCTTTAAGTACAGTAATGAAGTATTTGTACTTCGTTATTTGTCACTTCTGCCAAAACGTCACATGATCTTGTTTTCAGCCAATAGCAAAAATCACTCTGACATTTTACAACTAAATATGCCAAATTGAAATACTTTAACTAAAAGGTTGAGAGTTGGACCAGGATCAATCAACAGCACTACTTCATACCCAAATACGTCTGTATTCAGCAGAAAAAGTGGTCTTGGGGTTTAGTTACTCTTTAATTGTTTTTCTAGCAAAGCTTCATTAGTTTCTACATGGTTTTATCTTTGACCAGGTTCTCAGTAGGGGGATGATGTTGCTGTGCATTAATCTAACTGTAATTCACTGTTAAAGGTGAAGCTGAAGAAGTACACAAAGTTCCTGTTTGTGAGGGATCCCTTTGTGCGTCTCATCTCCGCCTATCGCAACAAATTTGAGATGCGCAACGAGGACTTCTACCGGCGCTTTGCACAGGTCATGCTACGTCGCTACGGCAACCAGCCAACACCTCCATCAACTGTGGACGAGGCTTTCACAGTGGGCATCCACCCCACGTTCCCCCACTTCATCCAGTACCTCCTGGACCCGCAGACGGAGAAGGACATGCCCTACAACGAGCACTGGCGGCAGGTGTATCGACTGTGCCACCCGTGCCAAATCCAGTACGACTTTGTGGGCCACTTGGAGACAGCGGAGGAGGATGCCGAGCATCTACTGCGTCAGCTGCGTGTTGACAACGTGGTGGAGTTCCCCACCTCCAGCAGGAACCTGACAGCCAGCAGCTGGGAGTCGGACTGGTTCAGCACGGTGCCTGTGGAGGCGCGCAGGCAGCTGTACAAGCTGTATGAGCCCGACTTCAGGCTGTTTGGGTACGAGAGGCCGGAGTCCATCCTCAACGAGTGACTCGCTTTTCCACAAAGCTGAAATAGCAACAAAAGCTCTTTTTTAACGCACGGAAATATAATTTCACTCCAATGACACCGAACCAGGGTTGGGCTCAATTACATTTGTCAATTATAATTACATCTTCAATTATCAATGTTAAATTACAACTCATTTATGATTACGTTGACCTGCGTTTGATTTCTCCCTGAAAACAATTACAATTTTGTTTTCAATTACTAAAGTTCAAATTCAATTAATCACAATTACTGAACCTTTAATAAATAACCCAATACAAAGTTAGCTTTCTGTTAGCATCTCTTATGATAACGTCTTAAATCAGCTGTAAAATACACAATTTATCAAGTCAATTACATTTGAACTATGATTACAGCAGCAACATATTTTTTCAATTACGATTTTAATTATAATTATATCATAATTGTAATTACGCAATTAGAATTATAATTGAGCCCAACCCTGCACCGACCTGTCGCATTGTATAGAGTATCCCTCAGATGCTATTCTTTTAACATCACAGTTCTCACGAGAAGCACATCAGTTCCTTTCTGACATTAACACACTAACGGTACAAGCAGAACCCTGTTCCACAAAGTTAAAGTCAATCTAGAACTCTGGTTTGAAGCCCAAAGAAAAGCACATTGGACTTGGTCCAGTCGTTGTGTGTGATGAATACTTTGAAGTTGTGATCAAAACAGCTTTGATGTCATGATTCTCCAGTGAAGCTAAAGAACAGAAAAGGCCATGAATGCCACAGTCGGATCATTTAGAAATAGCTGCAGCGACAAAAGGAAGGAGAACAAAGATTTAGAGTTTCGTTTTTAATTTCTCTCATTCTCGTTGATATTGCCTTAAAATAATCTAAATGTAAAAGTTTAGCATAATTCCTGAAAATATTGTTTTTTTTTACCTTTTTGTACGTGGGATGAAAGTCAAGAAAAATGGCACAAGATAACTTATTTAAAATGAGAATTCAGAGAACATAAACCTCATAAAAATAAACATAAAGCCCTAAATCTCCTCTAAAGGCGTGGCATACATACACTGAGATTGTTGGTTTGTTTGGAAACCATTTTTCTCATGTGTCTATTTTTGGGATCTGGCCGAGACTGGTGTAATATACATGGTGTATTATACATGGTGTATTATACATGGTTGGTGTATTATACCTGGTGTATTATACCTGGTGTATTATACCTGGTGTATTATACATGGTGTATTATACCTGGTGTATTATACCTGGTGTATTATACCTGGTGTATTATGCAGTACATGGTGTATTATACATGGTGTATTATACATGGTGTAATATACATGGTGTATTATACCTGGTGTATTATACCTGGTGTATTATACCTGGTGTATTATACATGGTGTATTATACCTGGTGTATTATACATGGTGTATTATACCTGGTGTATTATACCTGGTGTATTATACCTGGTGTATTATACCTGGTGTATTATACATGGTGTATTATACATGGTGTAATATACATGGTGTATTATACCTGGTGTATTATACCTGGTGTATTATACATGGTGTATTATACCTGGTGTATTATACATGGTGTATTATACATGGTGTATTATACATGGTGTATTATACATGGTGTATTATACCTGGTGTATTATACATGGTGTATTATACATGGTGTATTATACATGGTGTATTATACATGGTGTAATATACATGGTGTATTATACCTGGTGTATTATACCTGGTGTATTATACCTGGTGTATTATACATGGTGTATTATACCTGGTGTATTATACATGGTGTATTATACCTGGTGTATTATACATGGTGTATTATACCTGGTGTATTATGCAGTACATGGTGTATTATACATGGTGTAATATACATGGTGTATTATACCTGGTGTATTATACATGGTGTATTATACCTGGTGTATTATACATGGTGTATTATACCTGGTGTAATATACATGGTGTAGTATACATGGTGTATTATACAGTACATGGTGTAGTATACATGGTGTATTATACATGGTGTATTATACAGTACATGGTGTATTATACATGGTGTATTATACAGTACATGGTGTATTATACAGTACATGGTGTATTATACATGGTGTATTATACAGTACATGGTGTATTATACAGTACATGGTGTATTATACATGGTGTATTATACAGTACATGGTGTATTATGCAGTACATGGTGTATTATACAGTACATGGTGTATTATACAGTACATGGTGTATTATACATGGTGTATTAAACATGGTGTATTATACATGGTGTATTATACAGTACATGGTGTATTATACATGGTGTAGTATACAGTACATGGTGTATTATACATGGTGTATTATACATGGTGTATTATACAGTACATGGTGTATTATACAGTACATGGTGTATTATACATGGTGTAGTATACAGTACATGGTGTATTATACATGGTGTAGTATACAGTACATGGTGTATTATACAGTACATAGTGTATTATACATGGTTTATTATACATGGTGTATTATACATGGTGTAGTATACATGGTGTATTATGCAGTACATGGTGTATTATACATGGTGTATTATACAGTACATGGTGTATTATACATGGTGTATTATACAGTACATGGTGTATTATACATGGTGTAGTATACATGGTGTATTATGCAGTACATGGTGTATTATACATGGTGTATTATACAGTACATGGTGTATTATACATGGTGTAGTATACATGGTGTATTATACAGTACATGGTGTATTATACATGGTGTATTATACATGGTGTAGTATACATGGTGTAGTGTATATGGTGTGGTATATATGGTGTAGTATACAGTACATGGTGTAGTATATATGATGTAGTATATGTGGTGTAGTATACATGGTGTAGTATATATGGTGTATTATACAGTACATGGTGTAGTATACATGGTGTAGTGTACATGGTGTAGTAAATATGGTGTAGTATACATGGTGTAGTATACATGGTGTAGTATACATGGTGTAGTATACATGGTGTAGTGTACATGGTGTAGTATATATGGTGTAGTATACATGGTGTAGTATACATGGTGTAGTATACATGGTGTAGTATACATGGTGTAGTATACATGGTGTAGTTTACATGGTGTAGTATACATGGTGTAGTATACATGGTGTAGTATACATGGTGTAGTATACATGGTGTAGTATACATGGTGTAGTATACATGGTGTAGTATACATGGTGTAGTATACATGGTGTAGTATACATGGTGTAGTATACCTGGTGTAGTATACCTGGTGTAGTATACATGGTGTAGTGTACATGGTGTAGTGTACATGGTGTAGTGTACATGGTGTAGCGTACATGGTGTAGCATACATGGTGTAGTATACATGGTGTAGTATACATGGTGTAGTATACATGGTGTAGTATACATGGTGTAGTGTACATGGTGTAGTGTATATGGTGTAGTATACATGGTGTAGTATACATGGTGTAGTATACATGGTGTAGTATATATGGTGTAGTATACATGGTGTAGTGTACATGGTGTAGTATACATGGTGTAGTATATATGGTGTAGTATATATGGTGTAGTGTACATGGTGTAGTATACATGGTGTAGTATACATGGTGTAGTATACATGGTGTAGTATACATGGTGTAGTATATATGGTGTAGTGTACATGGTGTAGTGTATATGGTGTAGTATACATGGTGTAGTATACATGGTGTAGTATACATGGTGTAGTGTACATGGTGTAGTGTACATGGTGTAGTATATATGGTGTAGTATATATGGTGTAGTGTACATGGTGTAGTGTATATGGTGTAGTATACATGGTGTAGTATATATGGTGTAGTGTACATGGTGTAGTGTACATGGTGTAGTATATATGGTGTAGTGTACATGGTGTAGTATACATGGTGTAGTATACATGGTGTAGTATACATGGTGTAGTATACATCGTGTAGTATACAGTAAATGGTCACAAGAAGCGATTAATGCAAGAAAATCAAACTAGTTATAAATCCAGTTGCTCCTAGAGATGAACCTCACAGATGAAGCAGTGCCACAAACTTACCTTAAACGCTCACACTGAGCATGTGCAAACAGTATAGAACTGACAGTCTGGACTGACCACGTCTGTCCATCCAGTTCCTGGTCCATCACATCTCCGTCTTTTCTTTTTTAAATTCGTTTTGCTGAGATTTGTGTCTCTCTTCTTCTTCTTTTTCTTTTTCTTCTATTTTTTTTCTTTTTCTTTTTCTTTTTCTTTTTCTTCTTTTTCTTCTTTTTCTTTTTCTTCTTTTTCTTTTTCTTCTTTTTTTTTCTTCTTCTTTTTCTTCTTTTTCTTTTTCTTCTTCTTTTTCTTCTTTTTTTTCTTCTTCTTCTTTTTTTTTTTTCTTCTTCTTCTTCTTCATCATGGTACCATGATCATTCATACTTTAAAGTCCTGTAAGACATTCATATCCCCATTAATAACATCAAATCGTGATGAAATATGTCATCTGTATGTTGAGAAACTAACCTGATATAACTACAAAATTCCATTGAGTACTTTTGACATAATCCTGCAACAGATAAAAAACTAACAGATTCTGGTGGAAGAACAGTTTATTTCACTTAGCACTAACTGCTCCTGTTTATTGGAGATTATAGTTATTATTTATTACACTGGGAGTGTAACTACGATTTAATGATAACATAACTTTATGTTAAGGTTTCGTTTTTTTTAATCTCCTGACATGTTTCAACTGTCTTTCTCAGAGAAGTTCTGCTGATTGCCTTTGATGCTTCCTTTGATGTTTCACTCGACTTCCAGTGAGATTAATTTAGTCTTTTATTTAATAATATGTTAAGTTAAGGTTTCGTTTATTCAGATCAGGTTTTTTAGGACATTATTTTTTAATCTCCTAACGTGTTTCAACAGTTACAGTAACAGTGTCGCAATTTGTTCCGAATGTGTCACTTTATTGTGTGTTAAACAATAAGGTCTAAGGTTGTGGCAAATTTAGCTTAGTGGAGCCATACAGCTAGCTAGCTACTGTAGCATGTTAAATGAACTCTTATTTCCCAGTCGACCCACACACTGTTAAACAATAATTGCATTTTTGTTAAGGAGATTTAGACTCTATGAAGTAGATCTTTCTCTGTATCTGACTTTGTGAAACAGGGGCCTGGTGTTATTAAAAAGTGACACACACACACACACACACCATGATGTCCTAACGGCCTGCTGGCTGTTTTAGCACCACCCACTATGATGTAACGTCGCCATAGCTGCATTTTGTGATCACACTGTTGTGACGCACAAGCTTCATTGAAACTCTTCTGTTTGCTGTTACAGAAATGTTTAGTTTTTGTTGAAGAAAAAACATAGATGTTCTACATTTTATAGTGATCAGATAATTTATTTCACATTGTGCAATGTTTGTTTACCATGAAAGGGATTTTATCCTTTGAAACGTGCATTAAAAAGTGAGATCAGGAGTTGTTTACCTCATCCACACAATAAGCATTTTTTAAATGTTGCACGTCATCCTCTGAACTGCTGACCTTGCTGAATTTTAGATCACGTTTAAACCTTTGAACTGCTGCTTGTTTTTTTTACCATCATGCAGTGCACATGCCGCCATGTAGCGTAGCCTCAGTGAGCAGAAGCACAGCAGCCATGACGGCGTGTTTGTCCCACCCTCAGAGCAGCTTTTTGTTGATGGCGTGCACCAGTAGCCGTTAGCCAGTGACCCTGCACACTTTAACAGTACACATGTTCCTCCAGCTGTTTGTTTGCCTGAGATTCAAACTGAGCACATGGAGTACAGGAGCGTATTGGGGTGATCACAGGAAGAAATAGTGCCTTTGGGTGAAAACGTTTACACCGCAAAAAATAAAGTATTTTTATAGAAGGCGTTACTTTTTACTGGAACCAGAGAAACACTGAGAACGACGTCCACATGCAACGAGGTATATTTGATACGGCGTTAATGTTGTGTGACTTCATATTTAAGACTAAGAATAAGTAAGTAAAGAGTTTTCAGCAGAGGACGGACTGTGTTGTTTTCCATTGTGCTGACAATCCTGACTGGATACAGACAACGTTGTGGAGTCAGTGCTGACTCAGTGCCTTTGTGTTGCTTCTGTTTGTGTGTGTTGACATTGTGTTAGTGTACGACAACAGCATTTCATCACGTGGCAGTAGAAGGACGAGCCTGTGTTACAAGTGTAAACGTGCACCGTACAATCCGACTCCACCATGTTTACATTGACTGTTTTTTTCTGTTTGGTTTTAATTATGTCAAATTGTTTGTATCAACAGTATTAGTTGAACATGTTGCGTAAAAGCTGGAATTGTTTTTTTTTTTTACGAAGCGTTTCTTTAGTGTGAGACAAAGGTTAACGCAGTCGCTCTACACCTACAGTTCAACCTTTGTGGATCAGCATTTTTTCTCCTTCAACACAAGAATCACACATGTTGAGCTCATCCTGATTTCACAGTAAAAACATTTCTAATATTGGTGTTTTTTTTAGTTGTGCAACTGTTCATTCAGCTTTTCCTCATCTTCATGGTTTTTATACAAGTGAAATAAAGGTTGTTGAGCATGAAGGGTTGTGTGTTTTTATGTTTGTGTGTATGTGTGAATTAGCAATCAAATGCAAGGATTTTAATGTTTTCCAGGACAAATTTAACTTTAATGCAATAACTTATCTTTATAATATCTACATCAACAGCCGGATAATCTGCTTTCTATACTAAAAGTATAAGCAACATGTTTTATGTGAATGAAAATCATCTTTTTCAACACAACATTGTTTCTAAAGATTCCTTCATCCACACTGAGATACCAGAAAATATGAAACTGCTTCATGCTGTAATAAATATTCCATTCCTGTATGTTCTGTGGTCCTGCACTATGAAGCTGGATCAGTATATCCTGATATCTCTCCATTAGCGAGCTTCACCTCACCACCTCTGTCAGAGCAGCTGTACTATGAAGCAGGATATAAATGAGTTCACTTAACACAGGTGATGTCAGCCTGGCTTCATGCATGCCCCGTGACAGGAAGAGATTGCAGCATCAGACCAATCACAATCACAGATAAGCTGTGTAAAGCAACTTGAGGAATAAATATTTAAAAATGTGAAGAATTAAAATCCATAATTTAGACTAAAAACAACACTGTTACTGCAGAAAAATCAGGAAGAAAAGCACACAGGCAGGAAGCTGCTGACACTGTTAATATGTAAAGTGTGAGATTATATAATAATAATAATCCATGGGATGATGAACAGTTAGGGTTCTGATCAGTTTCACTTTATTACAGCACAGACGTGTTTCTATTCAGGTATTTATCACACACACACTGGGATGAGAGCACATTGTTTCACTGTAGTATGTTCCTGCTGATGCTGACAGTGTCACTATAGAGGATTTATGAATGAAAGAGTGTTTTTATTTATTTTTGTTTTTTAATGAATGAGAATAAATGAGTTAATCCGCCCACGATACGATGTAAATCTGTATCCTAAATGATGTCATCAGTAAATGAAAGGATTTCATTTTTCCATTAATAATCTTTCTTTTCTAAACACAGCTGTCAGATCTGCACCAACCAGGATCTTTTAACAACGGCAGCTCATTTTACAAAAGAACTGATTGGTCAGGAGGCGGGGCTTTAGTACGCAGATCTGATCCACTTCATAACCTGGTCCTGACCTGGTTAGGTGTTCAGCCTAAGTTACCATGGTGATTTAGCCCGGTAAGAAGTTAGCCAGCGTCGTAGTACAACACATACCGTATAAATCCAGGAAGAGGAAATCCAGCTTCTTAGTACAGGCCCTGTGTGTCACTGTGACATTGCTAATGCTAATGCTAACCAAACATACCTGAAGATAAAAAACAAAAACACAAGCTGCATAGAGCAGCAGCAGGAGGAGGAGTGACCATGATGGTTCACTTCCTGAGCACAGGCATCATTTCTTCTTTATCCTTGGAAAGATTGAAGCTTAAATGTTTCTGTAGTTTATTAACCCTGACATTGGACATGTTACTAAATAAAACCACTTTGTTAAAATATGATTTATAGAGCAGCATGTGTTAATCTTGTGGCTCTTTACTTCCTCAGTTTAAAATAGAATCACTGATGTTATGAAATATAATCATTTGGTTTCTCTGGTGATGGAAACATGATGAATCTGGAGCTTGTGTTTTTAGGAAGATGTCTAATATCTGTTTCCTATCTTTTCACGAGTGCTCAGACATCTAAAGGACTAGTGTTGCAGTAATTACGTGTACATGTGTGGAATGTTTGTCTATAGATCTATTGCACACACAACTGGTGGCTGAAATACACAAAAAACATCTAGAAATACACAAAAAGCCACAATAACATTTTTTACTGCTTAACAATATGTTTACAGTTTGATTTGATCTTTGATTGTTAGACTGTAAGACTATAAGCCTTTTTAACACACATTAGAGAAATAGTTCAACTTCTCTGAAAAGTCTTTTTTTATTTTTTTTACACAAAATGCAAATACAATCCATTGCATTGTTGAACATGTTAGCACCATGTTTAGCACCCATTACTAACAATATTGCATTATTATTATTATTATTTATAAACTGCTGATACACAACTCAACCATCAACAAAATGTATTTAAAAATACAGTAGATAAAATAAAATAAGAAAAAAGTCCTAAAGCTTTAGATGTTATAATATAATATATAAAAATAGTATTAAAAATTTCCTGAAGAAAATGCAAGTGAGGATGCAGGTGGTGGCCTGCACCGCACTGTATTAGCTAAGAATTATCATTAGCTAGCATTGGCTAGCATTAGCTTACCATTAACATTATCCTAGCAATAGCATTAGCATTATCCTAGCAATAGCATTGACCTAACATTAGCATTAGCCTAGCTGTCAGTGCCTGATCCTTTCAGATCCTTTCAACGCATGCACGAAACGCGTCTCCATCTGGTCGTCCGATTTTACAACAGTTTGTTTACTATTTAAAAGGTTGAATTAGAAATGTATGTTTTGAGTGAATTCTGATTTATTTTGATTGTCATTGATGCGTATTGTGTTTTTATCCATTTTATTTTTAAATGAACAATTAAAAACACCACAAAACAGTCACATATTTAAGTGTTAACTATTAACTATTAAAATATTTAGCAAATATCACATCCCAGCAGCTCTGTCGTAAGGATTGCGAGTGAAGGAAGTGACATAGTCTATGCGCATGTGTTGGAAGGATCTGAAAAGATCAGGCCCGCTAAAGGATTGAGCATTAGCATTCACCTATCAATAGCATTAGCCTAGCACTAGCACTGGTCTAGCAATAGCATTAACCTATTAACACTTCCTCTCTCTAACACTCCCTCTATGTCTGCTTCTTCCCTTGTGTGTTTGCTCCTGTTCTCCTTCTGGCTTTTGTCTTGCAGGTCCGTGGGATCCTCAGTGTGGAGTTACAGAGTCTCAACAACTCTGTCTCCACCCTTTCCTCTGCACACACCCAACACAGCATAACGTGGATGGCTGTTCACCATAGGAATGGGATCCACACAAGGTTCCTGCTGCTTAACAGAAGGTTTTCCTTGCCGCCATGATGAATTCATGTTGGGTGTGGGATACATATGTATGTGTATATACGTATATATGCATATATGTGTATCCTTAAGACTGCTCTACTGTAAAGTGTCTTGAGATACCATTGGTTATGATTTGGCGCTATACAAATAAAGATTGATTGATTGATTGATTGAACCTAGCATTAGCTGATTATTAGCAATAAGGTTGAAAAGTGTTGAACGGAGTAGATGAACATGTTAAAGGTTAAATGATCAAAATCAGTTGAAGAATGGCTGGAAATGAAGGGGTTAAAGGTTGAAAAAGCAGAAATTTCCAAAAGAAATAAACGGGAAAGAAAAATGTAACAAGTAGACACACATCAACATCCCCCACCAGATTGGTCGTCCTTATAACTCACAACCTTTGCCTAAATGTCCTAAATCTACGAACTTAGATGTATACATAATAAAGTATTATCTCATCAGAATATAACATTACTAACTATCTTAAACGTTTTCTAAGAAAAGCTGTCCTCTTACTCTAACAGAGTTAAAAAAGCGGAACAAAGGCAATAACTCCGGGAAAAATTATTGTGTGCTTCTCATTTTCGAACTCGAAGGTATTGATACCCTGAAGCCACTTATTATCCCCCTTCCACACTTTGTGGCGGGGGATAATAAGTCAATAGCTTTAAAAGTTACAAATTATAAAAGCGATAGCATAAATCTTGGGAACTTTCTGAATTTTTTGATTGCTTATTTGCCAAAATTGGACAAATGGTCGAGAAGGAGTTAGTGACGATGGAAGAAAAAACAGATAACAATAGTAAGCATGTCTCCTGCATTCTCACGAATTACTTAAAATGATGAGATTAGTTAGAAATACTAGGGAACAATAATCCATAAATGTGTTCATATTTGATTGTAAAGCTCTTTCATTGAGTCTCCACTCTGTCTTTGATGAGGTATCCATTAAAAGTGATGTAAACGTCCACGTCGTCGCTGTAGATGGCCGTCTCTCGCTCTCTCTTGTACAGACGAACCCACACCTGGTCGTGGAGCTCCAACTCCAGCATCAGACTCTGGCTCTGCATGATGGAGCGGTCACTGGGCTGGGCGTACACGATAGCACGCTCCTCCTCGTTCTGCATGATGTGCAGGTACGTCTCCTTGAAGTTCCACGTGTGGATGTTGACGTTGAAGAAGTAGACGCCCGGCACGTGGCAGAAGAACTTCCCGTTGAAAATGTTGAAATGCTCTTCAAGGTTGACGAAGACGGTGTCGAATACCAGGGCTTGGTAGGAATCCAGGCTGTGGAGGGATTTACGGCGTCCTACGGAGAAGGCTGAGTACTGGACTTTACAGGGGTCTCCTGGGGGGCCGGCCTGGCCCTTGGAGCCCTTTGATCCAATTGGGCCCATTGAGCCTGGGGGACCTTCTTGTCCTGCTTTACCAGGTGTTCCTCTGTCTCCTCTGTCCCCTTTATCCCCTGAATAACACAGTAACACGATGAGGTTCTGTTTGACCAATAATAAAAGGAACTAATCAAATACATAATTCATGACAAGTGTCATATTTCGATCCTTTAGATCTTTTTTGGCTCAAGTACCCCCTTTGTTTGACTTCAACATTTTACTCAGAATTCTATGAAAACACAACAACTATAGATCATAATGCTGGAATGAATAAGTGATAACTCACATTTTAAAGAACCCCATTGTAAAAATGTGGAATGAAAACAGTATTAAGTGCCTCCGAATTAATATATTTCTAGAGACTTTTATCATTTCTGGTCATGTCGTGCTGGCACAAGACTGACATTGTATTTTAGGTTCGTGTTCTAATCAAGATCATTATTATGATTATCATTTTTAACTTCAAAAAATGCATTACAAAACCCCATATCTTTAACGTTTTCATTTGTTAGTTTTCCACTTTCTCTCTAGTAGCCCCTGTATTTCTGATTTTTTTGTTACTTGGAGACAGTCCACTACTTATATTATGTCAACATTCAACATCTAATTAGTTTAAATATCTTTTACAACTGCTTTGCTCTTGCAACAAATAAAATAATGTATATTGCATTTGTTATATTGCTTTTTACTAAAAATTATCGTTTGTTGATTTTCCACTTTCTCTCTCTCAAGTAACCCCAATTCGGCTGCAGAAGAAAGCAGAAAAACATGAATTCTTGTCTAATTCAGTTGTAGATATCTTATATTCACCAATTTAACGATTGCATTTTTCCTTTCTTTATATCACATGAATGCAGTTATTTTTAATTGCAAATTGTGGAAACTGGTCTATATTTGACCCCTGAACTAAAAGCAGTTTGACATCCTTGGTTTATGATCTATGAATCAATAAAGGTGGAACGATATCTCTCGCCACAATATATCACGATAATAAAATGTCACAAAATGCCCAAAGGTTTCAATTAGTGCCAGAAAATGTCGTTGTGCTAATATTGTTAATGAAGAACATGTCCATAATTTAAAGCTGCTAGCCTTGATCATAGATAAAATCATATTGTCTGCTTCATAGACATATGTGTGTCAGTAACTTAGTTACTTTAGTATGACCACTTTTTCAGTAACAGGTAATCTAACAAGTTACTATTTAAAAACCAGTAATCAGATTACAGTTACCTATCCAAATCAGAGTTATTATTTATATCATTTTCCTCACCTCACGGTAAGAATGAAGGAACAACACTCTATATGCATCTGTTTACAGGACTCCACATCCCATAATGCATTGCATAAAAATGTCAACAAACAAGACCCTAAAGTAACATGTACAATAATAACCCCCCTTTGCAAAACTACATGCAATAATCTCTGTACCAGCGTCACTTACTGACAACCTGCACTAGAACTGTAAACTTTGCATCTAGATATTCTAGTTTTTATAGTCTGTTCTAACTTTTATTCTATTTGTATTTATTCTTATTTCCTAATTGTTATAACTCCACCTCTTAAGATGTTTGCTTTAACTTACTGTACATAAGATACCTCTTTGTACTATTTAACTGTCTGCACATTTCTTGTCTATTCTGCACAGTGATCGTACTGAATGCCTAATGTAACAAGTGAATTTCTCCATTGTGAGATCAATAAAGGATTATCTTATCTTATCTTATATCTCTCGTTTTGGAGTAAATTATGTTCCATTCATGAGGCATACAGTATGATTTGATAGTAAAAAAAATAGGCCATTATAGTTTGATATTTAGAAAAGATTTATTTTTTGAAAGAATATCATGATGATGACATGATTTGGTTTTAATTTTAGACTAACCTGAATTGTCAATCTCTGATTTTGCATTCTTTTTTGCAGAGCGTCACTTTTTTCATTTTAAAGAAATAAAAATATTATTATAATAATTATTATAAAATATTATTTGTGCTATTTGTTTATTTTTTTTTTTGAGTGATGTATGGTTAGTTTTTTTTCTCTTCCCTTTCCTAAATATCATATTGTATCATGAACTTTGTCTTCCATCCAGGGCCGGCCTTCCCGACAGGCAACACAGGCGGCCACCAAATTTCATCCCCCATTTTTTTATTTTTATATATATATATATATATACATATATATATATATATATATATATATATATATATATATATATATATATATATATTTATATTAATTTAAAAAGGGCATAATAAATGTGAAACACACCCTTTAAAATCACAGTACATGTTTTCTCTAAAATGAATATTAATATTAAGAGTCTAACTATACAGAACCTGCTAATCATCTGCCCATATTTATATTTATTTTAAATATTGTTCTATTCTAGTTCGATAGTGTTGTTTGCACATTGTGTTTTTTGGTTTTAAGATTTTTGTTACTAACTAGTAAAACCCAACAGGAGAGTAGAAATGTCCTTGTACTGAAACTTCTGTATCTTATTATAACTATTGATTGCACTATTTTGCATTGTTTTGATTTTGCACCATTTTTGTTATTTGCACTATACCTGTAGGTGTTATATTGTATTATAAAGCATTATTCTAAATTTCAAAATAGGTTGTATTGTTTTTCAATGGTTTGTTGGGTTGCAGAATTGCATTGTTTTGTCTCGTTGTGGAGGTCTTTACCTTTAAGGATGGTCATGTTGATGTAGGTGTGGACCTCAGGGACGAGGCTGATGCCCTGGGTTGGAGAGGCTCTGCTGCCCCCTGCTGGTTCCTGATGGTCACAGCAGCGTCTGCAGGGAACCTGAGGAGCACTGTGAGGCACTGGGGCCACCAGGGAGGACCCCATGATGAGGAGGGGGACCAAGAACATAGCTGTGCATGTGACAGAGGAGATGTGCATGAGCATGAGCAGAAAACATTGATATATGCACTTATTGAGCTAGATTTGGGCTTCATTTCTTATATCATCAGATGATGATAATCAATAAAAAATAACTAAAAAAGGTGCATTCTCTTACATCAGGGGTCACCAACAAGCTGTCTGGGGCCCCAGGTAGCCCTCATGGACCATGTGAGGGGCCCTCAGCAGCTCTAGTCACCAATGAGCTCCATCTAAAATCTGATTTATTTTCCAGGATTCAAACTCACAAAGATAAATACATGTGAGAGATGTAGTTAGTATTTAGTAGAGTTAAATACGTGATAAAGTTTTAGTATTAAATGACCCATGTTTAAATGTTTTTGGTGTATGGACTGTGGTACGTGGTATATCAGTGGTTCTCAAACTTATTTGGCTCAAGTACCCCCTTTCTCTTGTTTCTGAATCCAAGTACCCCCTTTATCCGACTGCAACATTTTACTCAGGAAACTATTTAAAAACAGCTATAGAACATAATGATGGAAGATGAATTTTGTAAACAAGTGGAAAGAAACAGTATTTAATGCCTCCTGAGGAGAAGATATTTCTGTAGTTTTCTTTAAGCTGGTGTGGGATCAACACTGACCTTTGTATTTTCAGTTCATGTTCTAATCAAGATCATTTCCCTCATCGTTATTATGATTATCATTTTTAACTAAAATAATAATATGCTATAAATAAAATATTTTTGCTAAAAACGCAAGGTGGATTTTACAAATTTTACATCAGGGGTAGGACACATTTATCACAGCATTCATGTCAGCATTTAGGATGATGAACAATCTGAGCATTAATACAGGAAAGAATAAAACATTTTTATAGTCATTTTGTGTGTTTTACTGTCATTCTGTGTGTGTTTGTTGTTGTCTTGCTCATTGTGAGGCATTTGATGCATTTCTGTTGTCCTCATAGTAGTATTTATAATGTAAAATGTATGTTTTTTGGAGTCATGTTGTTTATTTGTGCTGTTATTTTGCATTTTTTTTTACAGTCATTTTTATGTAATCCTGTTGTCATTTTGCTTGTTTGTTAGTACTGTGGGTCATTTTTTGTGTTTTTCTTGTCCCTTTGTGTACTTTTGTTGTCATTTTCTGTAATTTTATAAATATGTGTATTACTTAGGGATGTCCCGCTACTTTTTCATATTGATCTGATATTAGCATGAATCATACATACTTTAATTTATTTGTTTTTTAATACTTTAATAAAATAAAATAAATATTACTTATTATGTAGAATGAAATGTTAGCACAGGTTTGATCAAGTGATGTCACTCAAACAGAGAACAATAGTCAGCAACAGTAGGGATGAGAAAAACCTGAGCCATTTATTCATCAATATTTACCTTAAACATAAAATATCTGCAGTATTTTAGAATTGAATAAAATAAATAAAAAATAAATGATAAGACCCTGAAAAATAACCTAAATAAATCCAATAAGCCTTGGGGGAATATGTTTAAAATGACCCACTATTTCTCTCCCGTTGGCTCGTGCATCACTTACAGCTCGCTGTGACACGTGTCATGGATGAGAAGCTGTAAAACATCCTAAGCTTAGCACACAGCTGATCTATAGCCTCTCATATTAGCAGCATTGTCTATTAAAACAACATGGGCCTTATTTTTGTCAATCTTCCAGTCACGCAGCATCTCCTCCATGGTGTTGGTAATGGATCAGCAGTGTGTGAACCTCTGATCTCTGCAATGTAAAGTCAGCGTCTACCCAGAGAACAGTCAGGATCAATAAGGACAACGGTCGATGGTCTGAGCTACAGATGTCGGTGGTGAAGCTAACAACTTTAGCTTTTTCCACATGTGCGGCAATACACTTTTTATTTATTTACTTATTTATGCATCTGAGGTTTATTCCATAAAGCGGGTTATGTTCAAACTCTGAGTTTGTTCAGGCTGAAATGAGGGAAACTCTGAGTATCTCATTCCTAAACGTGAGGTATGAGTATGTTACCATGGTAACATTGTCCATGAACTAAACCTGGTCACTGACAGGTTTTATCAAAGAAACCCTGGGTTTCTACCTGGCTCCGCCCACCTGAACACTTTAATGAACCTTAACACTTTTCTCTGAAACACATTAGTGACATCACACACCACAGACGTGTTCACATCATTACTAATGTTGTGTTGATTTATGTTTTTTTTGTTTTTGTGATAACAGTAGTTTTCTTTCTAACATTGTAGATGTAGATCATTAGTGAAACACACTGAGAGGTTGATCTACATTAAAACATCTACTGACGTCTGTAGTAAAGTTCACTGGATACAAACCTGATCATTTAAATTAATCCACTTTTAAGGCCTAATTGTTGTTTTATATTGTTATACAGTTAAATCTGTAGATCATATGTCTATGAAGTTATGATGTCACAGTGAAGTGTGACGCTGCTCTTGTAAGTAACGAGTTGTGGGTTCGTGTCCTGCTTCAGTGTTTTTTAATGACATTTTTTATGACGTATAGATGACTCTGGTTATAATATTACATTAAAAATCAATATAAATGATTAGATATGAAGCATCAGTCACTGTGTTTATATCCAGTGTAACAGGAGGACTCTCTATGCAGACATCCTATGATGCTGACACGTCTCCTCAGACACATTTTATTATTATTATTATTATTCACCACTCGTCACGTCACTGAAACAATAAAGTGATGAAGTGATCATAAAGTGTTATTAATTACAGGTGATTTAATCACTATAATCACTGAAGACTGAACACACCTTTAGAACAGGATCATATTCATCAAACACAGGCTTATTTCACCCATTACGGTGAATGAATCACTATTTTCCGTTTGGTTGCCATGGCAGCTCGATTAAATCTCTGATCCATTGATGATGGCTTTTTGTCGCGCGCGTGCATGTCAGTAACCCAAGGTTTACATACTCAGGGTTTATTAACCCACTTCATACCAGCTGTAATGGAATCAGATAAACAGAGTTTATCATGGAGGGTATGTTGACCTAGAGTTTATGGATAGACTCAGAGTTTGTTAAACCTCCTTTATGGAACACACCTCTGGTGTATCGTTTTGTCTACAAGGTAGTGGCGACTAGGAATAATGTAGCGAGGCTGAGGTGCTCAATGAAGCGTTTAAACTTTAAACCCAACATTACTCACCACCAACAGGGGCTGGTCATGGAGCACAATAAACTAAGCTATCTTTTCTGTTGTAGCCAGTGCCTTTTTGCCGTACCGTGAAAGTTTCTTACGCATTTGGTTTTGGCCAGCGATGGTTAAGTGAAGGACTCAGAGGTTTGCTGTTTCTTTGCCTCGGTGGTCTTGTGAAAATCCTCATGCTGTTTCAGATACTGCTGTGTCAAATGCGCGATAAGGTTGGTCATATTAAACTTTGCGGGTTCTGTACCACCACGGGAAACTTGTGCATGACAAGTGTTGCACTCAGCAGCAACGTCTTTGTTCAAGTTTACGGTAAAATATTCCCACACGGCCGACATCACTTCTCCTTCTCCCAGTAGCGCCGCACACACGTTGTTGTTGTGATCATGTCACCTATGAATAGAGGTTCTATCCATATATATATATATATATATATATATATATATATGTATATATATTTTATTGGAGCACCTCTATCGGTGATTTTAGATGCAGACCGATAAAATCCGATATTTGTTTTCTGGCTGATATTGGACCAATATCTGATATCAATATTGAATCGGGACATCCTTAGTATTACTGATGTCGTTTTGTTCATTTTTGTGTTTTATTGGAGTATTTTCTGTTTGTCTCTTGCATTTTAATGTATTTTCCTGCAATGTTGTAATTCTTTGTATTTTTTAATGTATTCTTGCTTTTTTTGGTATAATTTTGTAATTTTTTTGTCATTTTGTACGGGAGCCGCATAAAATTAGACCGAGGGCCTCATTTCTGTTTAATGTAGAAAATGAAACAGCTTTTTAAAAGCCTGATAGACTTTCTTACAGATTAAAGTCAACAATGAAAATGTAATATTTAAGAAGCTCTTTTCTAACTGGTAGCCCTTACATTAGAATAGATACAATCTTAGAAGGAAGGTGCTTTTGAATCTCAGTGACTCTGTGTTATGGAACATTAGTATGTTTATTATCTATTTCTAACTTTGTACATTCTTTCCAGGCTAAGCTAGCTCACTTTTCACCCTACGTATAGTAACTCATATTTATGAAGAAAACTCTGGATTTTCACTGTTGTTTAGTCGTTCAAACCACGTTAAGTTTAGCATTTAGCTCAGCTCACATTCAATCAGTGAAGAGTAGCATCAGCTAATGTACTAATTTATGCTAAATTAGGACATTAATAAATGGGTTGAAGTGCATGTTCACAGTAATACTATTGGCCACTTTCTAAATACATTTAATAAATAAATAAGGCACAAAATAACTTCATAGTTAGACTCAAATGTAACTTTAAATACGTTCAGACCTAATATCAAAGTATTGATATTAAATGTGTACTTCTGAATTATGCTTTAAGTGTACAATAAAATGAGTATGTAAAAAAATTATGTAAAAACTAATTTCAATTAAGTACACAAATTTCAGTTCAAGTATATTTTAGTAAAACATATTTTTGTACAAAGTGGAATATAGTACATTTGTTATGAAGTGTGTTCAAAGTGTTTCCATGAAAGATAGTATATTTTTTTATATATTTACAAAAATAACATTTTAATATACTTAAAGATACAATAAAGTACATGTGTCTTTCACAGGGGTAGGGTATTAATAAACAAAAATTGTTGTGAAATTTAAATGGCAAATGTACTGATTTCTAACTATTGAAGTCGTTTCAAAGCGCTTCACACACCAAAGGGACTGAGTCATGCTAGCTGCTTCGTTGACCATTAGGGTGATTTCACACACATGGTCTGGTGAACTCGGTGCGGTTCAGGAGCATTGCTGCATTTTAATTTGTCTGGTCCACTTTCACACTACTTTTTGCCAAGCGCACCAAACTTTCTGAACAATGTCACACGGGCAAAACGGTCGGTCGCCTATTGGACAGAATACTTGAGCCTCCATAGACGAAAACAACACTTCTGTCAGAAAAATGCATTTTCCAAAGGAAATCCTCAAACAAACCCCTAGAAACATAATTAATAATGACCCATAAACACAATGAGTGTGGAAATATTTGTGTCATGTATGTGTGTGTGTGTGTAGCTGCAGGACAAAGGAGTGCTGGGTGTGTGTGCGGGTTCATGTGTGCGTGTGCTTGTTGCCGTGACTAAAGTTTGTGTTATTGTTGTTTGCCGCTGCCCTATATTTTACAATGGAAATACTAAAACAAACCCCCCAGAAACTTCATTAATAATAATACAAAATAATCCATAATCACACGATCCCACAACCTGCGCTAATGCGCTACATAAACACAGCCAATGCCGCTCCTTTTCACACCTGTCAGCACTCAGAGGCGTCATGTCACCGGTAACTTACCGGATCTAGAAAAAATTCAATACACCTTGACGTCAGCACTTGACTTAGCAACGCACGCCGCCATTTTAAGAGGGGTAATCATTTGCCTGACAACTGCTATTTACTGCTGATTTTGAAGTCTGACTGATTTTTACTGTAAAGCCCAGATCCTGCGTAGTATTTAACTGTCATAACCACGCCTGGCTGAAAGTAAAGATAAACTTTTACAGAATAACGACAGAAAAAGACCAGAAACAGAAAAGATGGATCCAATCACTGAGGAGAACAAACGTAGATAGAACTACATGAAGCCCAAAATCAAAGTGGTCGTATGTTTACAGTAGACATTATGTTAACGGTAGGTTGTGTATTTAAAGGATCTAATTTCTTCCTGACTGATTTTATGACATTGATTATGAATTATCCTACATTTAAATTGTAATTTATTCAGTAATGATTGAAATGTTTATGGCTAGTATGTCTAACTTGAAGACAAGCAACGTTAAATTAACAGTAAATATGCAATGTGTTGACTTGTATATGAACTGTAAGTATATTAAATAAACAAATGTGATTCATATACCATTTATGTTTTAATTTAGGCTGTATCATTATTATTATATTGTTAACGGTGCTAGCTTAGCATAGCCACATCGCGTAACGAGCCAATTATCATGATGACACAGACCTATATAGACACAAACACACATATACAGTAAGTCTATGGAATCAGAACAGTATCATAATGAATGAACTCACAAATGCACACACACTGGTTCACAAATATATATTTGTTTCACAGTTGTATTTCAAATTCACAAATATACACAATCTGTTTTGTGAATATGTATTTTATGCAAACTTGTAATATAAATTCTGAAATGTACACGTTCTACTTCACAAATATTATTTTGAGGCACACGTAATATAAATCAACAGATGATGCAAACTTGTTTATAAATGCACACTCAGCAATTTGTATCATCTGTGGATTTATATTACATGTGTTCCTCAAAATAATATTTGTGAAGTAGAACGTGTACATTTCAGAATTTATATTACAAGTTTGCATAAAATATATATTTGTGAAACAAAGCATGTGCATTTGTGAAAAACCCTGCAAGAGTTCATTCATTTTGATACTGTTCTGATTCCACATAAGCCTCCCTTAAAGAAAATATATGAGCTTTTGTAAGTCCTCATCTTCTCCATTGTGTAGACACCAGAGCTGTTAATGAGCTACTCATAAATATCAGGTCATTAGAGATCTGACCATGTGGTCAGGGTTGTTTTCCATGAACCTTGAGGTGTTTGGTATGGACATGATTCCGACCCAACCAGATGAAACTTCCCATCATATCAGTGCTTGGCCTTGGGCTACAATCTGCTGCAATATTCGTGCGACGTTGAGTAAAACCTTTGTGTTGTCCGCGGTAAAAAGTGGTTGTCAGGCAAATGTAAACCCCTCTTAAAATGGCAGAGGGCGTTGCTAAGGAAAATGTCCCGGATGATGATGTGACCGTGAAAAGGTGTATGAGGTGGCAAGATATAGCAGACGTACATGAAGCATACTGAATTATAGGGCCAGGTATTGTCAGGTAGGGTGTACCGATCCGATATTGATATCGGACATCGATCCGATATCAGCCAGAAAACAATATCGGATTTTATCAGACTGCATCTAAAATCATTGATATAAGCTCTCTGATAAAATGTTCTGCTCCAGCACTTCTATCCATACTGTGGTTCACACTCCAACAAAGTAACTACTGTCTATTGTTGTCCATTGATTATTGTTTTCTGTTTGAGTGACATCACATGATCAATCCGTTTCTAACATTCCACACTACAAAATAAGTCATAAAAGCATGTATGATTTGTGTGGATATCATATCGGATCAATAACGGTATTGGCCGATACGCAAGGCTGCAATATCGGTATCATATCGGAAGTGAAAAAGTTGTATCGGGACATCCCTATCGTCAGGTACCTCGCGATGCGATATATTGTGATATTCTTTTGCCCGTGATAATGATATTATCGCGATAATCAATATATTCATTTAATCCATTTCACAGGAATTACAAAACACTGTCAATCAATTTCACTTGAATTACAGCCACGTTTATACAGCACAGAATAAAAAGTCTGAATACAGTTTTATGACATGGTTAAAATGAGCCTGTGCAATATTTACAGTTAATAACAGTGACTGTTCTTAACACACACTGATCACAACTAGTCACATGACCTTGTGTTATGTTTAAGTCTTTAAGGAAAGCCTGATACTAAATAATGCTTCACCAAAATATGTTTGTGCAAATTAACTTTAAATCATTAAAAACAAAATGAATGCATAAAATATTAATTTCAGTGTTATATTATTAACTTCTCTGTAAACATGGACACATATTAATGCTGCTTAACAAGCATAATAATTATATCCTCTTCATTTCTGTGAGATTCACAAAGTATCTTCACCATGTTTTCTTTGACAGACATTGATTTATAGATGCACAGAAGTGAATAGACATGAACCTCCTAGACCAGCAATCTGTAACCTTCGCTCTTAAAGGAGCCATTTTGTCTAATCTCACCTGGATTAAAGTCCTTCCAGAGCTGAAACAAATACCTTCTCAATTAAAACAATAGAGTGTAAAATTATATACAGTTATGATTATATTGAATAATGTTACATGAACAGTTAATGTATTTGAAGTGCTACAAAAAATAACTTGAATTAGATAACACATGATCATGTGATCAACACATGCTAATTACTAATTTATTGCAACATATCAAACATGCATATAAAGCCGACATGTTGGCAGTTACTGTAAATAAAACACACACACACATAAAATCTGTATTTTCTTCCAGAAATAGTGTTTTTGTTGGTTTAGTTTCTTACCAGGGATTTAAAACTGAAGGTTAGTCACAGGTGGAGGAAAGTTGATGGTCTGTAGATGTTGTAGGAATGTGCTGAGTCATTATTTTAGGTTAACAAATAGTTTTATCATAATTATATTTGAAGTTAATGTCATTAATCATCAATACCGTCTGTAAGAAATAACAATTCTTTATTTTAATATATTTTTGGAAACGATAGGGAGCCATCACAAAAGGTGTCAAAGAGCCACATGAGGCTCCAGAGGTTGCAGAGCCCTGTCCTAGCCAATAGCTGGTTAATAACTGTTAATATTTACTGTAGTGGAGACTAACATCCATTCAAATAAACACGATCATTATCACATTCATTACATTGAAGAACTATTCTGTAACATTTAACAAAGTGTAAAACTTGGAATTGTGTGAGTGATAAAAAGTGTCTAGTCGTTTTATTTAAATTACTGCGATGTAATATGTTTATAATTTTACAAAAATATGGCTTTAAATCAGTAGTTCTATTTCATCCCTTCGGACCGCCAGAGGCGGTGCATAAAGAACAGGATGATCATCCTTGCGCATACGCAGGTCGAGAATTAAATGACAACAAAGTCACATGTGACCTCCTGGTGGCTCACGCTAGTCTATATAGCCACGTGATACCGGAAGCTCAGTCCTTTTTCACCTTCTCACGCGCAGGTAGGATGTGTGTGGTTGTGAGCGTGTGAGCAAACTCCACCTACTTTGCTGTTTGTTGCTGGTGGCCCTGACACTAGTAAGGTCGGAGCTGCGAGTTTTCTCGCCCTCCAAGGGCTGAAGAAGCAGCGTTCTCAGCTTTTCTTCATCACCGTTGTGTGTATTGTTAATCAGCTGGTGAGTTGTTTATTGTTGTTTTTCGCAGTTGCTTTTGCTATCGGTAGTTTTTTGTTAATATAGCCCACCTTTGTTGTGTGCTACTTATTTTGTTTAAAATAAATAAATAAAAAGAATATATATATATATACCTGTATATATATTCTTTTTATTTTATATTATTATTTTAACTACAGACATTGCCGTAATACTGTGTTCGCGTTGATTACAGCTGCTTCAGCTTGTTATCAGTTTCTGCCACGTTATTAGTTTTTTTTTTTTACAGACTCAACGCTGTCTTCCTTGATTCATTGACTGTTTATTTGAAGAATATCGGCTGTTATCTGTGAGCCTATCACAACTCGCAAGTGGTGTTTTCTGCTCGACCCGGGTTGTGGCCCCGTGTTCAAACATTCTAGAGCCACTAGTGGCATTTTCTGCTCGACCTGACTCTAGCTCACCTCATTGTCTGTACGGGACCATGTTGGAACAGCTGTGCTGCATACTCTGCTTGGCCTAGCTCCAACCGGAGGATGGCCATGATTTGTGCCCTTCTTGCATTGGTGTGGACTATCTGCGGGATGCCGTCACCAGCACTACCTGCCCTAATTGCATGGTGATGCCACATTCTGTGAAAGTTGATCTCCTGGCTGCATTCGAGGACCTTCCAGATTGGTGCACCACATCTACTGGGGTAACTGAGGGACGGCCAACTACACACAAACGCACTCCCTCGGAGACCCAGTCTCGTCCGAGGAAGAAGCAGAGGAAGGAGACTCAGGAGGCAGGTTGTCCAATAAGGTGGACAACCTCACATTGGAGCTGGCTCAAATGAAGGATCTGCTCCAAAACCTTCAATCCAACGTGGGACGCAATGTGGTGGTTCCACAGGGACACGAAGTGGCCTCTCAGGAGGATATGATGTCCGTGGCCGTGTCTGATACCCAGTTTCGGGAGGAGCATGATGTGCTAAGCTCTTGAGCCTCAGAGTCCGGTTCTCATAATTCTACGGGCTCTCCTGGCACGGGAGACGAGCCTGTGTCTGTAGCCATTAAGACCGCCCTCACTCGCTTAGGGTTGGATGTGCCACATGCACAACAGGCCCAGTCCAGCGCGTTCTTTCGGCGCCAAATGACCGCTACGTCTTTTGCTGTTCCTCCTTCAGAGGAATATGTGAAGGAGCTACACGCGTGTTGGACAGATACTAATGCGTTTTCACGGAGCACAAGGAATGGGTGAGCGTTAGCAGCAATGCAAGATGCCAATAAGTTTGGCCTCGGACAGATGCCGGTAGTCGAACCAGCCATTGCATCCCTTATTGTACATCCAGAGGAGACCCTGCGACCAAAGGCAAGGTGCCCGAGGCCACGGTGCCGGATTACAGATGACCTGCTGTGTAACGCGTACGACATGGGTGCACACACGGGGCGTATTGGGAACTCTCTCTCTCACCTCATGTTGGGTCTTGCGGCATCACTGAACGGTGGTGCTGTCAACCAGCCCACACAGGGCTTGATGGATGCGTCCCTACAGGCGTTTGCCCTAATGTCAAGGGAGCTTGGGCGTTTAATGTCTACCCTTGTGCAGACTCGACGCCAAGTTTGGCTGGTACAGTCCTCGCTTTCAGAGTCTAGTCGACGAACATTACGGACTGTGTCGGTAGTTCCTGGGGAGCTGTTTGGGTCTGCTGCTCTGGAGGCCCTAGAGCAGGGATGTCAAAGTCAAATACATCAGAGGGCCAAAAAAACAAATTTGCTACAAGCCGAGGGCCGGACTGCTTCAATGTTTATTAAAACATATTAAAATGATTGCACAAAACCTATCCAGTCACTGATGGAGTTGCCTCGTCACAATTGCACTTCAGTGTAAAGTCCTATATTTGGTCCTGGTTGCTTTCTCACATGGTTAAAATGGTAAATGGACTTGATTTTATATAGCGCTTTATCACCACACTGAAGCAGTCTCAAAGCGCTTTACATATCAGCTCATTCACCCAATCACTTTCACATTCACACACCAGTGGGACAGGACTGACATGCAAGGCGCTAGTCGACCACTGGGAGCAACTTGGGGTTCAGTGTCTTGCCCAAGGACACTTCGACACATAGTCAGGTACTGGGATCGAACCCCCAACCTCTTGATCAGAAGACAACCAACTACCACCTGAGCCACGGTTGCCATGCTTCACTTGAGGTGAACCGAGACCTACATTTTATAGAGGAACAGATTTTACTTGTTTGCTCCACATCAGACTTTGAGTGAGCTTCCACACTATCGCTAAAAGACCAGAACTATCAGAGGAAACGAAGCATGGTGCGAATGAAAGAGGTATGTGTGAAAGCACAAGGACACTTCAACACATTGACAGGTACGGGCGGGGCACGTTTCCAGGGCTCCTCCCACCAAACCCTACTTCGCAAACTCCAAATGACGTCACATTTGCAAGATGGAAGCGCCCTTCAGCGCCGTATTTTGGCTTCAGAACATTGCGTGGGAACAGCTACAGTGCACGTCCACTGGTTTGGACACAGAATAATGCTGGATCATTGTCAGTAGCTGCGCTTCCATTATCCTTGGAAATGCACAAAATCTAAAGAGAGCAACAAAAACCCCCCACACACACATCCGAGGAAGCCCCAAGCAGCCGAGCACCCAGCGCATCCCGCCACCGACCCCAACCCCCAACCCCAAGGCCCCCCGCCAGCATCCCGCCCCCCCACCCACCCACACCCAAGCAACCAACCCCCCGAGGGGAGGGACCAGAGAGCCCCCTGCCCGAGACCCCAGCAGAGGAGCCAAGGCCCCTGCCCAGTAGATGGCCAGAGCCGCGCGGAACGGGCAGCCGGCGGGCGCCGCACCCTCAGGTATGGCAGGGCACGGCCCGCACCACCCGCCCCGGAAGACCCCCGCCAGGACCGGCCCAGCCAGCCGGCCAGACCCGCCAGACCCAAAGGGCACCACCGCAGGACAGGGAACCCCTAAGGGCGAGCCCCCGGGCAAAACCCCCGTGGGGGGCACCCCCCCCCCGTCCACGAACAGGCCACAACCCAGCAGCCCCAGACAGTACAAGAACAGGTGCTCAGGCCCCGCCCCCCACCGGACAGCGCAAGCCACGGGGCAATGCCCCCCCCGGCGCAAGAGCGACCGGTGACCACCACGGGAGAGAGGCACCCCAACGGCACACAACCGATGCGGAGCAGCAGCCTGGGTTGTTGGGTGGCGGGGTGTTGCGGTGGGTTGCTCCACCGGACAGTCTAGGCGCCTTGGCCCGGTTCCCTGGGGCGCGCCTTCGCTGAGGGTGCCGCTAGCGCGGTGGGCCGGGCCGCCCGTTCCACCCCCCTCCCCAGGGGCTCACTTGGGGGATCACAGGGGCTGGCTTGTGTAGCTTCGGGGGGAGGGAAGGGTGAGTTGTGCCCTGGGTCGTGCTGGGTGGGTGTGTGTGGGGGCGCGGCCGGTGGCTCCTGTCCTGGCGGATCCGCGTCGGGAGTGGTTTGTCTGCTGACTGGGGTGGGTGCCGTGTCTGGGCGGGGGTGTCTCGGGGGTGGGTCTTTGGGTTCGGCGTCTCGGTGGCCGGGGGCTGCTGTCCTCCGAGATGTGCTGGCGTTGGGGGTGTCCCATGTTGGAGCGTGGGTGATTGGGGGTGGCCTCCATGAGAGGGGGTGCTCTGCTGGCGATGTTGGTGTGGGGTTGCGGTGCCTGGCTGGGGGTGCATGGGTTAGCCTGCCTGTCGGTCAGTGGCTGGCAGGGTGGCCCTGCCTGGGTGGTTGGTGGCGTCCTCTCTCGTCGGGGGGGGCCGGGGCCGCCCACTTGTGGAGGGTGCTATGTCGTGGTGTCGTGCGGGCCTGCGCTGGCCCTGGTGTGGGGGCTGGCCTCTCTCCTGCTCGGCCGCCGCCTGCTTTGGCGGGGCGGGCTGCTCCGGGCCAGCTGGAGGCGGTGGTTGCCTCCTGGGCTGCTGGGGGATGTGGCTGGTGCCTGGCTCCGCCTGGGGGGGGTCCCACCGTGCTCCGTATAGCCGGCATGGTTCGGGGGGGTGCTGCGGGGGGGTCTCCGGTTGGGCTGCTCGGCGCGTCCCTGGGACCCGCAGTGCCGCTTGCCTGTCTGCGCCATCTTCCCTCTCCGGTGGCCCGCCATGCGGACAGGCCGGGCGCCTACCAGACAGGTCTCCTACATGGGCACTTCACATCACTCACTCCCAGCTGGTCTGGCTCACCCACTTGTTGCACCACACTCACATACCCAACCCTTAGGAGGCTCAGGGCTCTCTTTGCGGGGTCTCTCCGGGCGGTGCCGGCCTGGTGGGGTATGGGGTGCCCCTTCCCTACGGGTGAGGCTTGGTGCTTGTCTCGTCTCCTGGTTGCCTTGGGGGCTCGCCTCACGGCGTGTGGGTCTGGGGTGGGCTGCCGCGCCGGTGTGGGGGGTGGGTGCGCTGGGGGGTTTTGGCCTCTGCGCCGGGGTTGCTTGGCGCTCCGGGATGGTGCTCTTTGCTGGGGGTGGGCTCTAGCTGTTCCGGTGGTTGAGGTCGGAATCGGCCGCTTGGTAGGTCTGTCCTGCTATCTGCGGGCTGGCAGGTGCGCCGGGGGGCGGCATTGCCCCGTGGTTTGCGCTGTCCGGTGGGGGGCGGGGCCTGGGCTGCTGTTCTTGCACCATCTGGGGCTGTGCGGTCTTGATGGGTTGTGGCCTGTTCGTGGACTGGGGTGGGGGGGCGCCCCCCACGGGGGTTTGCCCCGGGGGCTCGCCTTTGGGGGTTCCCTGTCCTGCGGTGGTGTCCTTGGGGCGGCTTGGGGCTTCCTCGGATGTGTGTGTGGGGGGCGGTGGCTGCCTCTCAGCCTGGGATCTTGGGGGCGTCTGGGGGTTTACTTGGCCGTGGGGGGGTGGCCTGGGGCTCCCTAGCCCCCACTCTTTCTGCTGGCCTGGCTTCATCTGCGGGCCCAGGGCAGTTCTTGGGTTTGCGGTAGTGGTTTTTTGCACATATACTGGTCTACGATGCACTGGCACACCTTGGGATGTGGGATAAAACTCATACTGGGCTTAACTTTAGACACGTTAATCTCAACTACCTGCTTTAGGTACTACCACTCACTCATTCCCCCTGTCCACAACCACCACCATTATAGCTAAACTTCACACTTGTCACTATACTGACATGATTACACAACATAATAAGCACAATATATTCTACAACTTCACATCTCACCCTCACTGTAAAACAATCTATTCTTCCCCACCCTTTATATTTCCTACCTTGAGTCTCTCCTCCCTGCTCCCCTCCCCCTCCCTCTCCACTTAGGTGTAACACTGCTCTCCCTTTTTATATCCTCCCTATAATAAAAGGTTTCTTACCCTTCCTTAGGGAGGGCTGGTGATGATCACAATTAACCCTAACCCTAACCCTAACCCATAACAAAACATGCATTGCTGTCTCATAATGATTGCACTTCTTGTAGTGTTGACCTTTGACAGCATGTGCAGACAAGTAAAAATAAATAAATAAATAATAATAATAATAATTTAATCACATGGAACAAAATCCAATCAGAACTCATGTGATCATTTGGTGTTACACATCCAATCTTTCTCTGTTTACAAATACATAATAACATCCCATATACATGCATAAACTGGTATGCTTTATATAGTATTCTGTAACAGATGTAGTTGAAAAAAAATCATCATTCAGTTGACTAAAACTATACGATGACGAAATAGTCCCGATAACCAAATTTTCACTAAAACTAAGTTGCATTTTAGTCAAAAGACTATGACTAAAACTACATCAAAATTTGCTTAAAACTATTCTTTCACAGGGCTTTTACATAGTTTGTTTGTTGTGTGCATGGACTGTTGAAAAAAGACTACAAATAGGTGTGTGTATGTGTGTGCTTGTGTGTGTGTGCGTGCGTGCGTGCGTGCGTGTGTGTGTGTGTGTGTGTGTGTGTGTGTGTGTGTGTGTGCATTCAATAATGCTGTTTTAACTTCTACTTTGTGAGAACTTGTCAACTTGACATCCTTTGGGGTTCAGTTGGGAAATCCCCCTGTGATATACACCAGAGCAGTGTGTGTGCGTGTGTGTGTGTGTGTGTGTCTGTCTGTGTGTGTGTGTGTGTGTGTGTGTGTGTGTATTCTAACAAAAACATTACTCTTGGTTGAAATGGTGCTTTCCATCCTCCCTCTATCGGCTCCTCTGAGCACTAAATTGTTGACATTGGTGGGTTTGGTTTCACCAAAAACGTTCCATACATTATTGTTTGTTTTTGTCAGGAGAAGTTAAACTGTAACCTATAATAACCCCTAATCTACATCAAATAGCTTATTTTTTTGGACCCAAATTTTATCTCCGAGTTGATGCCTCTTTCTGCACGCTGCATCACGTCTCATCCAAAGCCACTCTCACACATGCACAGATAACACATTTACATCAGAGCGACTCTCACCTCGATCTCTTCCCAGCTGCTCTTCCAGTCTGCTGTGGAGACTCAGAACTCACACACACACACACACATGCACACGCACACACACACACACACACACACACACACACACACACACACACACACACACACACACACACACACACACACACACACACACACACACACACACACACAGAGAGAGAGAGAGAAAAAAATCCTGAGTCAGCATCATCCCACTTCATCCCTCCCCCTCTGTGAGTGAGCAGTGGGTGGAAACCCCTTTTTCCTTTGATCCCTCATTCAAGAAACTACTGAAGAAACAATAATCTACCATGACAGCAGCAGCCATTTAGCTAAACATAACCCATCAGAATATGCACAAAAACCTCAAAAGTAACTCTAAAATGCACTTAAAAAAAAAAAAGTGTCTATTTGTCCGGTTGCCGTATGGACAACCCCCAGTGCTATTAGTAGGGTTACCAAAGTACAAATACGTAGCGTCTTAGGGTTAGGGTTAGGTTTAAGGGATAGATTAAAACCCAATATCGGAACTATTTTTAGGTTTAGGTTTGTTGTTTATGGGACTCAAATGAAACCCCCTGAACAGTCCTCGGACCATTCAGTTTGGAATAGGGAATCAAAGGCAAGGCATGGGCCGGTGCATGTTGTCTCGCACCCCAGCAAATCGTACACATTCATCAGAAAGGTTTGTGTTAGGGTTAGGTTTAGGATTAGGTTATTACCCAATATTGGAACAATTTCTAGGGTTAGGCTTGGGTTTCGGTTTAGGTTTAGGGTTAAGTTTAGTCTTTGTCGCGTGGCCTAAACTGACCAATGACTGACCTATCATGCGACCTAAACTGGCCAAATAGGGGCGCTGCGTACGCATAGAATGTCGGTATATTGATTCGGCAACCGTATGGATACCCACTGCCTAAAATATTTCCTCAGCTTCCATAAGAAGAGAAACTGTCTTGCCTTCATATGTTCTTCCCTAAACTCTCCAGTTGTCCAATCACTTGCAGCTCTAATTCCAATGAGAAACAGGAAGGATGTTGATTAGTAACAACAGGCTGTAATAGTAGCAGGTTTATCCACACATAGAGAGAGAGGGGGAGGGAGAGAGGTTAGAGAGTGCAGGGGATTGGAAAAGTGGAAAGCAGCCAGGAAAACAGCTGGAGAGGATCTAATGAAGACAGATGACGGCCCTGCGGGCTTTAGGAAAGCAAAACACTGTGGGATGATGTTTGTGTGAAAGAAAAGAAGAGAAAGAAAATAAATCTGTGGATGATCAATTTTAATGTAATTTACTGTCTCAGAGGTTTGAATCATTAGACGTTGGTGTAAAACATGCAGGACAGAAGCTCTCTAGGACCAGACTTGGCCATGCATTCCCTAATGGATAGTTTGAAAACACTGAATCATGTGGTTTGACATTGTTACGGCCCGATCTAGGATGTTTTATCAAAAAGCTTGAGAGGCCGAAACATAAATGACACCAAACAGAAACAAAAATTGTCAAAGTATTTATTTACTAAAAGTACAAAAAAAGGACTACTGATAATCTACCATTATCTTCTGCTTCCCACTCGATGTTTGTAAGTTTGTTATTTGATTGGGCCGGAGATTACTGGCAGTCCTGTTTTCTTGTTACTCAGTATAGATTGAATGTTTTTGTACCTTTTTGTAGTTTAGAGGGTGGACGCTGGGTGGGACGGCCCTGTATAGGGTTGGCCCAGTGTCCTCTTTTGTTCAGTTTGACCAGGACCTCCAGTCTCTTTGGTTTTTGTACGCGCAAATTGTCACAACATTGGAAACTAGAATTTAAATAGATCAGTAGTTAGGAGCCTCCATACCTTTGCCTTTGTAAGACGACCCTCTAGTGGTGAGCTAATTTATTACGTGGCCAGTCGCACTGCTCTCGCAGACTTACGTAAATCTAATTGATTGATTTACACCTGTGAGTGACTGGTGCTCATTTTACTGTGCGCAGCAAATCGTTGAAAAGCTGCAGCGGTCACTTATTTTTTTGGGTCACAGACTTTGGCACATCACCACCAGCCCCTGGGACATGGGACATGCTATAGAAGCTAAGTAAACCCAGGAACACTGCTGCTTCACCTGCTGTGAATCTACGGTAACCGTTGAGCCCCGAGGCTTCCTCAGTGTTAAGACTTTGTTTGGGCTGTTTTTACGGTAGCTTTTGCTTCCTTCATCAAAGCCGGTGTTGTGCCAAAATCTGTGACCCAAAGAAATCTGTGACTTCCCGGTGGTAGAGAAGTAGAGTGCTACGTCAACTGCATAAACCTCTTTGTAGCTATTAAGGCACTATTTACTCCCCCTTAAACATGACACTCTGGTGGGTGAAGTAAATGCAGACACGTTTAAGGGTGTAGTGGGTTCGATACCAAAACAAATGATATGGCTTAGTCAGACTTGTGTTTGGGTGAATTTATTGTGCAGGTCCGCCCAAAAAGTGCAAAAAGATGAATTTACCAACACCAGATCAAAGTGCAATTCTTTTTCCAATATTTACAGCTTTCTTCGTTTTTTCCCAGGAGTTGGTACCTGCCATGTACTCAGCTCCCCTTCAAGCACACACACCCCTCCTGTAGTGCTGAAGGCCTCTTATATAGCCTGAGGCCCCTCCCCCAACACAATGAAAAGAAAGAAAACTCACAGTCTCTCTTCACACAGAAACCAAATCACAAGATAATTAATTTTAGAAAATTACAAAAAGAACTAACAACAATAATATATTCACTAAAGACTCAAAAATTTCCCAAAAGAGAAAATAAAATGATTTCGTACTGAAACTGTGACGTCACTCATGCGCGCCCTGTATATGACGCAATAAGACGCCTTCACTTGGGTTGGCTGGGTGAGTGTATGAATGAGTGGTGTATACTGGAGAAATGTTTGCAACTCGGAGAAAACTATGGATGGAAAAAGGCTTGAGCAGCGGCCAAGTGTGCACCCATGGCGGCTGCGGTGGCTGACAAAAAGAAACCCGAAGACAGTGGTGGACGGAGCGGTAAGGGAAAGCTGGTCTGAGTGAGTGTGCATGTACATTTGTGTGTTAGCTTCGGGGCCCCCCCGCACTAGCTGACAGGGCTGCTCCATCACACCTTCCTCCCTCTCCCCAAGGTTGCCAAGGTTGGGCAACCAGGAAAGGTAGTCTGCCACAACGCTGGTTATGCCCTTGCAATGACGGACCTCGAACTTGAAAGGCTGTAAGGACAGATACCATCTTGTCAGCCTACTGTTGTGGTCCTTCATGCTGTGAATCCAGGTGAGTGCACGGTTATCCGTTTCAAGGACAAACCCTCTCCCCAGGAGATAGTAGCGGAGACTCTCTAGTGCTGATTTGATGGCCAAACCCTCTTTTTCCACCACCGAGTACCTGACCTCTCGAGGCAAAAGCTTCCTGCTCAGGTAGAGAATGGGCCGCTCCTCCCCTGGATCACCTTGAGCCAGAACCGCACCAAGGCCAACTGCAGAATCATCAACTTGCACTAAGAAACCCTTGTCAATCCTGGGCATGGGGTAGGCATCAAACTCTGAAACAGCGTTAAGCTTGCGGAAGTCAATACAGATTTGTAGTGTACCATCCTTCTTATACACTATCACGACTGGACTGCACCATTCGGAGTTAGATGGCTCGATGACTCCGAGCTGCACCATCGCCTTTATCTCAATCTTCACCTGCTCCACCAACTTCTGAGGGATGTGATAGGGTCGCTGGCGACATAGATGAGAGTCCTTCAGTCGGATAGTGTGCTCAATCAACAGAGTCCTTCCTTGGCAGTGAGGTGGGAGAGATCAGGTGCGTCCCCAACTTCAGCGACAAACCCCATACTCCGTGTTATGACATACGGGCCTTGCGACTTGGCCAAAAGCTTGCTGTTCGAGGAGGGAAGTAAAAGCAGTGCCCTCTGTCCTGGCTCAAAACTCTGGTTCTGAGCTTGTCTGTCATACAACCTCTTTTGTTTCTGCTGGGCCTCCCGCAGGTTCTCAACAGCCTCCTCCTGATACTGATCCAGCCGGTCCCTCATCTGGAAGACAAACTGCACGACTCCTTGTTGCCTTTAGACTTTGGGGATGTCCACATGGAGTTGAGCAAGTCCAATGGGCCCTGGACATCCCACCCATATAACAGTTCAAAGGGCGAGAAGCCCGTTGAGGCCTGGAGCACCTCACGGTAAGTGAACAACAGGAACGGTAGCCAGCAATCCCAATCCTTCCCGGAGTCATCCACAAACTTCTGGAGCATTTTCTTTAGAGTCTGATTAAACCGCTCCACTAACCCATCCGTCTGTGGATGGTAGGGTGTAGTTTTGAGAGCGGAAATGCCCAGTTGTTGGTGGAACAGTTAGAGCAGCCGGGAAGTTGTTTGTTCCCTGATCAGTCAATATCTCTTCCGGTATTCCAACCCGAAAGACGAGCTGAATTAGAGCCCTGAGCACACTTGAAGAGGTAATAGTCCGAAGAGGGAATGCCTCGGGAAAACGGGTGGCGTAGTCACACACGACCAGGATGTATTGGTGACCTCAGCCGCTCCGGGGCAATGGACCAACGATATCCATGGCAATCCGGTGGAACGGTTCTGCGATGATGGGAAGCTGTTGGAGTAGCACCCTGTCAGATTTGCGAGGAGAACCAGTCAGCTGGCAAGTAGGACATGTGTGACAGTAAGTTTGTATGTCAGTCTACATGCCCGGCCAAAAAAATTGAGTGCTAATCCGCAGGTATGTTTTGTGACGACCGAGATGTCCGTCCCAGGGCAAGGTGTGCACGAGTCGCATCACTAACTGTCGGCAACTAGTGGGAATAACTAAACGTTTGCAACCATCATTACAAGCATACAAAACGTCATTTTCAATCATAAACTGCTCTTTACCCGAAAAGGAAGGGTGTGTGCTGGTCACCACCTTGTCAAATATACATTTTAGCAAAACATCCTGTCTCTGCAATTTAGCAATATTATCAGGTACTTCCCACAGCCCATCAACAGTTAAGTCCTTGGTGTCATGCACAGTACCCCCAAACCATAATCAAAACGCCTCTGGCGCTGGGATTTGCGTGGTCCCTTGGCCCCTCCCTCGCACAGACTACCATCCAAGTCTGGCAGAGATTGGAGGCCAGCAACTATGGCTTGGGTCTGGGTAACAACAGGACACACCACATCCAAAGACTGAATGAAAACATGAGCAGAAAACTGAAATAAATCAGTCTAATGGTGTGAGGAGACCTGGTCCAGGACCTGAGGAGGGAAACCAGGTGCAGTGAAGCTTGCTCGCTCTAATTACCCAAGTATCACAGAAATAGATCAATATTTTGTTTTAGAACAGCTGCTCATTTGTTTTTTCTCTTTAGGTGTGATATGGTTTTAAAACAGTATAACCAAAGAACGAAAGGTACACGGATTAAATGGCTGTCATTTCTAAAAATGGTGCTTTTGCCAAGTTAGCTTTGCTAATAGACTAACATTACTGACTTAAATAACTGCGTCAATGTTTTTTTTTTGTTAGCTTAAAGACACAACATAAATAATGTTAAAATACCTATGCAAACTTCAACCTTGTGAACATCCCTTGGGGTCCTATACAGATAACTTAAAGTACTTACCTTTCAACAAGACTCTTGGAAGAACTCGGCTGCTGCTCCTGTCTGTTCTGAATTTGTTCAATTACACCATTAAATCTGTTTCTCATAGCACTGACGTAATCTCGACCTCGACTCGCCATAATGCACCTTGCACCACCAACAGAGTACTGACGATGCAGCCACGGCTTCTTTAAATATGTCCAGGGCCAGGTGGCTGCAAATAAGGGGGCGGGGAAGCAGCACTGTGATTGGATAGAGTTAAACAAGCAATCAGTCCTTCCACAACAATGCAGTTTTTGTGTGAATGTTGCAGGGAAAAATCCTTCATTAATGCGGTACGTTTTCTTAAAAAATGCGATGAAATGAAATTGTGGGAACTGGGGGTCTGGGGGTTGGGGGTTGGATCGGTGGCGTGGTGCGCTGGGTCCTTGGCTCCTTGGTGCTTTCTCGGGTGTGTATGGGGGGGGGCGATGGTTGCCTCTCGGCTTGGGATCTTGGGGGCGTTCGGGGGGCTGCTTGGCCATGGGGTGGTCGCCGGGGGCCCCTAGATTGCCCGCTCTTGCTGCTGGCCTGACTGCTTCTTCGGGCCCGGGGGCGGCTCGTGGGTTTTGCAGTGGCGATTCTTGGAAATACATTTGTCATGGATGCACTTGCCTTGGGCTGTGGGATAACACTCATACTGGGCTCAACCATAGACACGTTGTTCCCAAATACCTGTTTTATGGAATTTCCACTCACTTCTTCCTCTTTTCACAGCCACCACCATTATTCCTAAGCCGCACACTGGTCACCAAACTGGCTTGATGACACAACAATAAGCACAATATACACAACCACAATTTCACATCGCATCACTTGAAACCTATCGACTACTCCCCACCCATTCCATTTCCTATCTTGTATCCCTCTTCCCTGTTAACTTCCTCACCCCTCTCCACCCCCTCACCTTGGTGTAACACTGCCCTCTCTTTTTTACATCCTCCCTTTAATAAAGTATTTCTTACCCTTCCCTAGGGAGAGCTGGTGATGGTCACAATTATGCAATGAAATAAATAAATTTATTTAATTGCAATAACAAAATATGCATTGCTGTTAAAAGATTGCACTTCTTGTAGTGTTAACCTTCAACAGCATGTGCAAACAAAGGAAAAAAAAAAAAAAAAGGAAATAGGAAGGGGGGAGGGTGGAGACAGAGGGTCAGAGCTGTAAACATCCTGGTGAGATTAAAACACAACCTTGATCTGGCGTGTTGGGGAGGCCAATTGGTGATAATTAATTGTTTTCGTTACAGGCTAGCATTCTTTCCAGTAGCCTTGGAGTCCTGGTCACAGTAAAATCCAATAGTGTGGGATCAAACAGCAATTGGCTGCGACATCCTCTCCTTTCTTTCCAAGATTGATTCGATTGCATGCTAATGTTCTAAATTAGCATCTTGCATACTTTTGAGTTCGTTCATCATGATAGTCTGAGAGTTCAGTGCCCTGCCCAAACCTTCAGTGATGAGTGGCAGTCTTTCCAAAATGGCTGCCAACGTAACACAGATTTTACGATTGATCAGATAGCCGCCACCTCCAATTAGCAACATCCCTGCTACCATGATTCCAATAAGGTAGATATCCTCGACGTCCTCATCGGAGAGTAAAGACAGGCACACAACCTTCCACCGGTCCCAAGATTTCATCGTGTATCCGGCTGGAAAGGTTCCATCAGTGCATGCAGGCTCACCTCTGCCTGGTCTTTTCATTGAAAAAATTTGATAGCACATTTGGCTTTACACTTGGCAACCGATTTAACATTTAGATTTCGATTTAACATTTAAATTTACATTTAGATTTAACATTTAAATTTACATTTAGATTTAATATCAACATTTCCATTTAGATTTCACATTTACATTTAGATTTAACTTTTACATTTAGATGTAACATTCATATTTAGATTTATCTTTCATGTTTACACAGTGATATTGAACATGCTGTTTTACATTAATTTGTCTCAAATGAAAGAAAAATTAGCTAAATGTTTAAAATATGTCAGCTATGAAACAGTGACTGAGTTTTTACATTCTGCACCACGTAGACTGTTGTGGTGAAAGGTCACAGTCTTTGTCGTCTCTTTGTTTGTCCAAAGATGAATCTGAGGTGATAATCTCAAGTGTCTTCCATCATGATCAGAAATATAACACATTCAACACCTTCACCTCGCCTCCTCGGGCCTGATCTTCATGTTCTCAGTATGACATCACTGCAGTGAAGGCGTGCAGCGCTGATGGAAACCTAGAGGTGAGAAGTCAAAATGCTCTCTCCTATCTCTCTGTGTTTTCACACAAACTGTGATCAACATGTTTTTGAAGCATTGTTTCCTGCTCAGCTGCTGTGTTTGCTGTCCATGTTGTAGGTGAAGATGGGAGAAACCCCAGAGCTGTCTCCACCCTGGGATTCTGCTTCAAATTCCAACCTATCAAAGCCTGAGCCACAGTCTGCGCTCAAATGTGTTTCCAAAACATGAACAAAAAAAACAACAATTAAGAAGTGAGGTTTGAACCCACATCCATTTACCAAACCTGAATCCAACCTGCGCAGAACTAATCACATCATGCAAAAATAAACAAAAACACCCAACGCTACTGTTCATATCACATTCCAAGAGTTACATTTAAAGGAAAACACCAAATGCTTTGTACATTTTGTAAATTAAAAAAAGGATAGTAACAGCTCTTGTTGTCAAAGTCTAGAAGAGGAAATTGAGTTCTTTTTTTTAATTCTTTTTTGAGCACAGCAAGTTTATCAAAGTTTACCATCTCACAACTTCTGGAATTCAATGCAAACACAAGGAAAGAAGAAACACAGATGATAACTCTTTATAATGACACAATTTTCACCTCCACTGTTTCTGTCACTGACACCAATATTTTTTTCAATATATTTTATTGTATTTATTAACAAACAAAATGCCATTTTCACGGACAGCTGTCATCAAAAGTATACTGTAACAGAACAGAACAAACAAAGAAAAGAATGAACAAAAAACATAAATTGCAATTTAGTTCTTTATGAACTCCACTGTCTATATTGTTTAACCTAACAAAGCCTATTTATTGTATTTTATCAATTTGCTACACAAGAAGTTGCGACAATAACAAATAAGTGTCAGCACCAGGGTTAAGAATGTAGATTTAAAGTCTCCTTCTTTTACATACTGTACATACTGTATATCTAAATAACTAATAGATTTGAATTTTTTGAATTTTGTATACTTTATTATCTCACAATGGAGAAATATAATCTAATCTATCTCACTGAATTATTCAACTGTGTGATGCCCCGCCCACTGTTACACAGTAACACACGTCTTATAATTACACTAATAGGTATGAGTGACAGAACCTACTGTCACATGTTAGAGCCATTCTCAGTATAAATAACACCAGGATCAATAAACAGATCCAGGCTGTTATTGATTCACCTTCAGAGCTTGATCTGTAGCTTCTCACGTTTACATACATGTTGCTATAAAACAAAACGTATGTTTGTCTCCTCTCAACTTACCACAAAGAGCCGTTTATTGCTATAGGCGTAATATGACAAAGCATAAGACCCAGCATCCTCTAGGCCAGATATCAGCAACTACATGCAGTCTGCAAAGTAAACACACTAAATAACTGCAATAAACCAACATAATTACAGAAAAATACACAAAATGACTCCAAACAACACACATTTTTGGAAAATTACACAAAATGTGTGACGTGTAAACATACAGAAAAATACATAAAAGTACAACAAAAATGACAAACTGACAATACAAACAAAACAAAAACAAAAAAAACACACAAACCCTTTTGTCTTTCCTGTATTAATGCTCAGATCGGTCATTATTCTAAATGCTGACATGAATGTTGATCATGCGGTCCTATAATCAGACAATCACATTTTCATGTTCCTCACTGTGATAACAGTTTCTTATCTCTGCTCTAGGGCCTCCCATGAATAAGGTAATTTTAAAAATGTATTTATGGAAAGCCCTTGTTTTAGAGGGGGATCAATGTAATGTGCATTTCATGAGGTTATGAAAATGTCTACTTCTACTAGCAGCCATAGAATGATTTGTTATGCAAAGCAATGCAGTATTTATTAAGAAGAACAAAGAAGGACTTGGTTCAGGTTTTTACTAAGAAAGTGAAATTGTTCCTGACTGAAAAACTTGTACGAATCATCACAAAGTGCACGACAATGGTAGTGGCTATAGTAGCGCTATAAAGGTCAACTTTATGTGCTAAAATATGAGCTAATGAAAACATTAATAATTAAGTTCATTTGTGACCTAATTCTTAAACCTAGAATCTAAAGCTGCAGTTTGTAAAATCCTCCCTCAGCTCCATTTTGAAACCGAATTCAAAGCTTAGTCTCCCTTACCGGTGTTTTTTGTGAATGATCTTAGCTACTTTTTTCTCAATAGAGTTGAGTGACAAACTTTATCTTGTGTTAGTGGAGATTTTTCTTGTGTTTTAGAGACTCTGACATAAATGTACATATCACTGTAGTTACTGCTGCTGTCAGCTCGTCCACGCCATAAGTACACACAGAGACGACTGTGATCTCAACTGTCTCAGCGGACTGACAACCATCACTCTGTATCCAGACTAACATGAATTCACCTTGGATAAGCTTCTGTTAGGTTTACACACAATTTATCCCATCTGTCATCACTCTCTCTTTCTCTGACACCAGTACGTGTGTTGGACCCTCTGCTGTCACGGGGATCTGCGAGCAGCCAATAGAAAAGCCCAAAACACCCCATGGAGCACATGTGTTTGTAGAAAGATCTCTGATTGGCTGAATCCAGCATCACACTCCTGGATTTATAAACTTCATTTACAGAGCCAGGAGAAGGAGCAGAGGTTCACTCTCCACTCAGAACTCCTTTGTGCTTTCTAGGGTGTGTGACACCCCCCCCCCCCCCCCTTTCTGCTAGCCTGGCTGCATCTTCGGTTCTAGGGCAGCGCTTGTGTTTACAGTAGTGGTTCTTACACGTACACTGGTCTATGATGCACTGACATGTCTTAGACTGTGGATAAAACACGTTGATCCTAAATACCTGTGTTAGGTTTTACCACTCACTCATTCCCTCTGTCCACAGACACCACCATTATAGCTAAGCTTCACACTGGTCACCTGACTGGATTGATTACACAACATAATAAACACAATATACACAACTACAACTACACATCTCACTTTAAAATAATCAACTCTTCTCCACTCTTTACATTTTCTACCTTGAATCTCTCCTCCCTGCTCCCTTCCCCCTCCCTCACCCAGGTGTAACACTGCTCTCCCTTTTTATATCCTCCCGTTAATAGTGACACACACACACACACACACACACACACACACAGTCCAAAAACGCAGTAGGACACGAGGAGGATAACACAGACATTTACAATGATTCAGCAATTATTCTGTGTCCAAACACTCAACTAAATAGTGAGAGAGGCTTGATTGGCAACGGGTCAAACATGAGACAGCTAATCACTAACAATCCAAACACAGTGACATCACTGGGAGGAGGAGACACCAGCAGGAATAGCTGGGAACACAAAGACAAGAGGTAACACATGAAATTAGAACTATAATGTGATACAATTCCTTAATATTTTTGTTTTCCACAGAGAATAAACCTCCATTTTCTGGTGTTTATTACATTTTCATTGTGTCATGTGATGTAATGAATTTGACAGTGTTTTCTTTTTATCTGCTCGTCTCCAGGAGCTTCATCTCCTTGGATGTCCATTAGTCTGACTGACTTTAACCCTGACCTCTGATACGGCCATAGATGAAGTGGGTACGTGCACATGGTTCTCCCTTATTTTCACTGGTATACAGTAGATGTGCCTGTTTGATAGGAATGTAATTTAACTGTGAGATTTGAAATCTGAAAACCATTATATGTTCTGTGTTGTTCTTTTTGCAGTCGAGTGGATGGAGAAAAATATCATGAGACAAAAGCACAAACAGCACATCTGACAATAGAGTTACTGCTTTCATGTTGCTACACCACATGAAATAAGAAATGTAATTAAAAATTAGATACTTTGCAGCTGATGTTCGCAGAAATTCTGTCCTTGAGTTTCTGATTTACAGTCATATTTAAAAAGTGAGTCACCTACTGATGAGACGTTGATGGTCCGTCTACGTGTTTGAATTTTTTCAGGAGCTTCAGAGAAATACTGTGATGTGGAAAACTGGTAGCATGGAAGTGGTTTTACTGAAAAAAACCCACTGAAACCTGTGTTGTTCTCACAGTCAGTCCTACTGCAGATGCTTTCAGGGCACGTCCTTATTACCTTGAGAAGTTAGAGTTACTTAGGGTGACCATATGTTCATTTCCAGAAAAGAGGGCACTTGGGCCGACATCGACATACTCAAAAACTATATCTTGTAACGGCAAAATACAATATAGTAGATAAATAAGTTATTAATAATAATAATGCATTGGATTTTATTTAGTGCTTTATCATAGAAACTCAAATTGCTTTACAGAATTAAGGCATTATTCTTTCCCTCCACACATAGTGGTGGTAAGCTACTATTGTAGCCACAGCTGTCCTGGGGCAGACTGATGGAAGTGAGGCTGCCATAGTGTGCCATAGGCCCCTCCCACCACCACCACCACTCATTCACTCACTACATTCATACTAGACAATGTGGGTGAAGTGCCTTGCCCAAGGACACAATGACAGATACCACAGCAGTGACTGTCCCCCACTGTGACCCCTGGAGTTCTCAGTGATCTCCATCATCTACTGACCAGGACCAGACCTGCTTATCTTCACAGATCTAACCAGATCAGCCAATCACAGGCTGGTATGGTCTTATGGTCCATAAGGTTTAAAAATTAATTTATTTTTATCTTATAATATGACTTCAAAAATAATCCTAAATCTGTGGTGACTCAAGTCAGTCACCTTTATTATGCATCAGAATAATCTGTACTTCAAAAACCTCAAATAAACCTTCTGAGAAACACACACACACACACACACACACACACACACACACACACACACACACACACACACACACACACACACACACACACACACACACACACAGAGGCCGTTTGTTTATTCAGATTCTACAGTATTTAATCAGTAATGTGATGAATTATAGGTGAAATTGTCTGAAAGCACAATAATAATAAATAATAAACACAGACAAGGGACAATATTTAGTCATTTTTGAGTTTTTTTTAAGGGTTTCATAAAGCGTGTGGACTCAGGCTGATATAAACGTCAGATCCATGTGTCTCGCCAGGATTTTTGTTGTGAAGTTGCTCACAGTGCACACAGGGAGGCAGATGTCAACTGCTCAGTAGCTGATCCTCTTCCACAGAGCGTTTTTTTGAGCTCCTTTAAGTCCAGTTTTCACACATTCAAAAAGCACATATTTGATTTGCTCTACCTCTGATGTGAGGATACCGATTTTAATCTTGGAAAAGTTTATTTTCTTGTTTGACCTCGATGGGCGGGGCCTCCGAAACAGGAGGGAGTAACAAGTTAATGACAATCGGGGGGGTCTTGAGAAAGTCTCGAGTTTCGCTTCACAACTAAGGAATAAAAACAAATGTACCAATTTAACTGTTTTTATTATTCATTTTTCTCATTTCTTTAACATACATTTCTAAAGCTGAATTATGGACCTGTCAAAATGAATTCAAAATGTTCAGCCCCCACTGTAACTTAAAGGAGAGAGTCTGTTGCTCAAATTAATCAGTGTTATTTTTTATTGTGTTTTACATGATATATCATACCATCCTCAATACATGTGCTTTAATATGAGACACTTTAACATGGAGGGATAGAATAGCAAATCGCTGAGTCAGACACAGGTATGAAAGGATTAAAAGCATTTAAAAGTCCAACAACGTAGATTATGGCATTAAAAGTCTCTAACAACGTAACTCCACCTTCACTGAATGTCTAAGTGCTCTCGCAGCCAGTGGACGCCGATTTTGTCGCGGGGGAGGGGGGAGTGGATTGGAACAGCACCGCTCAATCCACTGCACTGAGCGCGGTATTTGCTTGTTTTCTCAGTGCATCACTACAAACAACAGACTTATGGTTCTACCGATCACCCGCAGTGTCCGCCATGTTGTAATCAAAAAAAAAAAAAAAAAAAAGTAATCAAAGCTCCGGGAAGCCGGAGGGTCAAATGTCATCGACTTCTGGTCCTTTTAAAACTTTTTTACTTGATTTTAATTTGTGAACCTTTGAACTTTATATATATTTATGTACATTATGTTGAGAATTTTTATTTTTTTGAATGAATTTGGGAAAACTTAAATAAAAAGTTTTGATCACATGGGGGGATACGCCCCTGCTTTCCCCGCAAATTCCGCGCATGATGACAATTGAATTTTGCCGCCATATTTATCAACACCCGATTACTGGTACGCTTGGATTGGTCAGATACAAATGTTTCATAAATCACACGTTGGTCCTGTCGTACAACCAAATGTGAACTCAGATTAACACAACACAAGGTTGATAAATGAGGGTCATTGTGAATACATGCAAAGTATGACTTATACATGCATTCACTGCTCAAACATAAACATAACGTAAAGGCTTAGTAATGTTACACTAAAGAAAGTCATTTAGCTAACATTTAGCTCCAGTCCCACACACACACACACACACAAATTTGTCAAAACAAAGTGGTATCTTTAATGATTCCGTCACAAAATCCTGTAATGACAGGACACTAGCTTTAAAGAGAGACCCTTTAACCTTCCAAACTGTTGGAATTTCTCAAATAGAGAAAATATTAGTGGTGTTACGGTTTTTTAAATTACCGTAATGCCTGAGATAAAGGTCCCTGGAAAACCCGGAAATTGATTAATTTGTAAAATATCTCTGGACGGCCCAGACTAGACGTTAAAAGAGGACATGTTTGGGTCAATCCAGACATAAGGTCACACTGAGTCACTGGGAAGGCTGTGCAATATAACATGACAGAGCAGACCAGGCCAAGTAGTAGCTAATGTTGTTTGTTTTATACATGTGATCTGTTAATGAGGTACCTTTAACCCACAGGTGAGGTGCCAGGTGGAGTAAAGATACGTCTCTGTTAGTGGTTTACAAGTGTTGAGCTCCCTGCCCTGTTGTTTTTCTCACCCTCTCTCCACAGAGCTCCCTCTTCATGTTGTGGTATAACGATTTCAACTCTTCTTACTGCAAACGCATCACCACAATCATCTTGGCAGCTTCTCACCTCATGTACCAGCAGGAGTTTGACCTTTCGATTCCTCCTTGAGCTTCTAATCTTTGCACCTCTGCAACCTAAAGTCTATTTTCCACCTCCATCCCCTGCTGTTCTAAATGACTGATGTATTTATAGAGCTCACAAATCTATTACACAATCTCATTTTTTATTTAACTGATAATATTTGTACTGCTAAATTATTTCTATCTTGACTTGGGGTAAACATGAATCTTTAAAGGTCATTTGTCATTTCTTTACATCTTCTGACGGAACAATTATCAGTTCTCAGGAGTTATTGTTGGAAATCTATTCCTGTCTTTTGGGTTCTATCTGCATGTTCATAATTCTTTGTTATTTCTTTATGTTTTTGTACTCATTTATTTATTTAGACTCCTGAATATGTCTCCACACAACCGCAGGTCAAAAGGGTTTCCTTCTCATTCCTGTCTCTACCAGTTTAGCCCAATCTCCTGATTGTCTTCCCAGCACTATTTAAGCTGTGCTTGTTTTTGCCCAAACTGTTTAAATTTTACTTGACATATGGATGTTTTTTCATCAATTTCATATTTATTTTTTGTTGATATTTTTGGTTTATACTTGCACTTGTTAGTTTGTATATCCTTTATTACATGACTTTACATTGGCATCACTTGGCCTAACGGCATGTTTCTTGTCCTCTTTGTTTAACCTCCAACTTCAACGTCCTGCTAAACCACCAAACCAAGAGGAAACATTAGCTGTAATATTTCAGCTCTTTGACATCCTTCATTATTAAATCAATCTTGCTCTTAGTTTCATGACTCACACCATTTTTACACATTTCCTTTATTAAAACTACACCCAAAGATAAATATAGTCGCAAGCGGCGATAAACAGCCCTCGCCTTTTCCTGCGCCGCCTTTGCCAATGCTACTTTGCAGAGCCGCCTTTGCCGCATCTCCTTTGCCACGCTGCCTTTGAAGTGTCACCTTCGCTGCGCTGCCTCAAGTTCATACAAAGACATAATATAACAGTGAATTTTATACTATCAATGCATTACTATTGATTTGTTTAGAGAGAAATTTACTATTGAAATATAAACTTAGACATATTTATGATTTTTGTTCTTGTACTAACACATCCAAGAATTTTACTGTAGTTGTAAGAGTAGCAATAATAGTAATAGTAGCTCCAGGAGGAGTGCGTTGAAGTTTGAGCTGACGATTTTCAAGATTTGACCAATTTCCTATTAACACAAAATGGCTTAATCTCTATACAAAATAACACAATAAAAAAAGCATGCGTCTCATTTTCTTTTTTGATCGAGAGGCCAAATCAGAAGTTCGTGAAAAATTCCAAACATTTTTTTTCCCCCCATAATAAATTCTCTTCACTCTGTAGGGGGCGCTAACGCGCTAATGTCCGTTTTTCCACATTGAGCTGGTTTTGGACCGAGAGTTTAACAACTGAGTCACATTTGACGCAAATCAAAGTTTGTACAAAAGGGAGCATTTAAAAAAAACAAAATAAAAAAATGAGGCTTAGATTCCTGCCTGGTGTTTGCAGCTGCAAACACCGTAAAAGTTATCAAGAATCCATGGATTATTTTCAGTGTCCGACTTCTCTAGATGATCTCAGTGAAATGCCATAGGAGAATTTTTTTGGCAATTCCTATCTCGTAATGCATTTTTGGAATACTTTTACATTTTTTAAATCAGAAACAGAAATTAGAGAAGCGCGTGATTGAATTTTGTTTGAATATTTTAGACTCTACATAATAGTTCAGTGGGTGAAAAGTAGGTGAGTTGGTTCTGACACTGGGAAAGAAAGAAAGAAAGAAAAATAATCCAACCCAATAACAATGTTTCCCCCTTTTTGAGTACTATGAACTATATAGCACGAGGGCATGCCTACATGACAAGGGTCCCTGGTCACTGACGGGCATGTGGCGTTCGCATAGGCTCCACCCTTTCCCTCGTAGTGTGGCCAAGAGAGCAAGAGGCCCTTAGCCAGCTCGTGGCGCTCCTTATCATGCACTCCTGTACCCAACCCTAGCCAATGCACTCTTGACATTTTTGAGCAACAACACAGCATCAGGCATAACGTTTATATTTGTGAAACCTACTGCCACCTACTGACTTCAAGGACAGTTGGATTAGTGCAGTCCTTCAGCAATTATATCAGTAAAGAACACAGCTACAGCCGTGTCTCTCTTTGTTTGTGTTTAGGTCTGAGGAGATTGTGCGTGTCAGCAGTTTCAGTTTTCAGTTCTCTCTGTGTGCACCTGAGACTGTGTGGATTTTAAAGAGTAACTAAACCCCTGCTTTCTGCTGAACTGCCACTAGGAAGGAAATTCAAAAAAATTCTTAATTGTAGCAGTAAGACACGCCCACTCAGTCAGCCCACAGCGCTGTACAAAGAGACACACAATGATGTGTCTGTGTACACACACACACACACACACACACACACACACACACACACACACACACACACACACACACACACACACACACACACACACACACACACACACACACACACACACACACAGCAACTTCACACAGGAGAGATGTGTCACTACAACCACAATCACGTCGTGAATCTCACACACAGCCTTACAGACACCACTCAGGGATAAACCCTCCTGCACTCCCACCCCCTCACGCACACAGCGATAAGACGTACACACACGTCCGTGCACATGCAGAGACAGACGGGAATACACTCATAGCATAGATGTGTCTGTAAATACACATAGCTCAAAGAACCCTCTGATTAGCGCAGAATCTGCTCTTTATAGAAGCTCAGAGTTAAAAACATCACTGCTACAGTGGCTGCTTCACACAGAACCAGTGGTTCAAGTGGGCCGGTACGCACCTGTACGGAGTTCTGGGAGTTCTAAAAATGTCAATTGAGCATCCTGGCACTTCTCCAAGTGCCAAGAAAGTACTTTCAGCAAATAGCTGCTCAGCGCTTATCAGAGCACATCAGCCTTTGCAGTGCTGACGTAAGTACCAAATGTGTCCGGGCATCCAAATTAGTCCAGGGTCTGGCGCGCATGCGCGAAACGCATCTTTATCCGGTCGGCCTATTGTACGGCATTTCGCGTCGTATGGTCGGTTTTCATTCAAATATCACGTCCCAGCAGCTCTATTGTAAAGATTGCGAGTGAAGGAATTGACGTAGGGTTAGACTGAGGGTCACTTCCTTACAACAATCAGAAACTAAACAAAAATGTATTATAACAGCAAAGGAAATGTGATGTTCTCATTTGGATTATTTAAATTCTATATACATAAAATACCTGCTCAATTTGATCATAAGTAAGGATTTGAGCCAAGTTCGTTCCTTTCCTTTTGCACAGACTCCGTCTGACTCCATCCAGCTGCCTTGTAACTAATATACAAAATATTAAAGATCTTTTGTTGTGTACGTGGTCTGCTAACTGCTGCAGAGGTAAAGTTCAACAAACATTGTTGTTGCAAACTCATGGGGAAAAATGAGGTGAGTTTGTTCAGGGTTGAGCTACACATGAACGTGGAAACCAGCATCTTTTTTGGGCCACTTAAAGAACTGCACGGAACACAGTGGACTTCCTCATTAGAACTGTCAATCAATGCTCACCGAGGGCCGTGATTGGAGGAAACCCTCCTCCCTCCTCTCAGCTTTTATAGGAGGGGCGGGGCCAACCGTGAAATTCCAAAGAATCTGTTTCAGCCAATAGCAAAAATCACCGATAAAAACACGTTCAACCCTTAGCGGGCAATAACTAGAACATTGTACAACTAAATATGCAAAATAAAATAATTTTACTACAATTTAGAGAGTAGGACTAAGATTATTGAACAGCATTACTTAATACCTAACAACATACTGTATGTATTCAGCAGAAAAAAGAGAGTTTGTGGTTTAGCTCCTCTTTAAAAAAAACAAAAACTTTTGTTTCTAAATTTGCTGTTTTTCATCTTTAATCATTTAAATTTCCTTTTCATCTGAGTTTCATTATTAATAACCACTTCATAGAGTAGTGAGCAGGTTTTTGTGATCAAAACAGGATGTGGTGTTGCTTTGTCTTTCTTGCTCTCAATACAAAAATCTTCACCTTGCCTTTTATGACAAGGCCTGAGCATCCAATGATGATGATGATGATGAGAACATTGTAGTTTAGGTTTTGCAGTGTCAACCGCCTTCTCCTCCACCTCTCTCACTATCACTCACCGTTGTCACGAAGCTTCTTGTGAGGACACAACATGAGCTGCAGTTACCAATAGCAAATGTCACCGGGCACCTGAAGCATGGAGGGATGAGAGAGAGAGAGAGAGAGAGAGGGGGGGGGGGGGTATTGCACAAGAAGGTGAGAAAGTGATGAGCGAGTAGAAAGAACGAGGGAGGATCTTCTCACTGGTCTAGACTAGGAGGTCACAATGTGTTCCTCCTCTTTTGCCGTCAGCTACCAACTCTTATGAGGTACTGTGTGACTTTCTCTTGTTATCGTTTCACCAAAAGAACTTAAAATATCAAACACTGCGATATAGATTTATGGGTAACCTTTTATACTATTGTTATAGTAGTTAATAGATAATTAATAAAGTGTTAGTTACTATTTGCTAACAGTTTTTATAACTATCTTATAGATAGCTAATAGATAACGTACAAGCTGTATAATGTATATAAAGTTTGACATTTAACAAGCCATTCATTATTAGTTTATTAGTAGTAGTTCAATTACTAATTCATAAGGTATAGTTATAAATAATCAACATACAGGTAACATGTAATTTACTGTTAACTAACAGCTTGTAAGTGAACTATTAGCTATCTATTAGGCACAGTTATAAATCCTTAACAAACTGTTTATAACAGTTTATTAATGATCTATTTATATTAAGTGTAAGCTTTTTGTGCTACAGGTTTTATATGAGAAGTTTCATATTCACAGATGAGCGCCTCGCTTCAGTCTTAGATACATGAATAAAAAATAACTCTGGTAAAAGTGAAAGTACTGAAGTTTCTCCCTTACTTGAGTAAAAGTCAAAAAGTAAAACAAATGTTCCTTCAATCACAAAACAGGGTTTTTTCAACCAGCAAATTCCATAACTTTCTTTTTTTTTTAAGAACTGGTAGAAAACTGGTACATGTAAATTAATTAAATATGTTCCCATTTATGAACACCAGGAGAATTTAGCACTCATAGATAAAATGTATAAATAAAATGTTTTAAGAACAAAAATGCAAATGCTCAATTAAACCCAGAGCAGCTTTGAGTTTTTTTTTTATTTTACATTTTTTAAAAACTTAAAAATGTTAATTATAAAACTAAAGGACCTGCCTGACAGAAAAAAGCTACAATTAGCAACATTTTGCATCTTTTTACATTGTGATGTCATCTTAAAAAAAACTTGATGATGACTCTTTAATAATCCTATTATGCGTCACTTATTTGCTTTTCTACATAAAGCTTTTGCGTTGTTAACTGAATAAAGCTGATGGAAACATTCATCTCTTGCTGTTTTCATGTTTTCATGTTAGCCACTCGATGCTTTTGTCTCAGTAAAGGTTAAGTGTACGCTCTGGTTTTATGATGTTTCAATTTAAATCATCCAGTTTCATCAGTTGTGGTTTAAAACTAGAAGAGTTCTTAGGAGTGAATCTGTTGCAATTTGCCAAAAGTGATCAGACACAGAACCTTACAGTTGTGTTTTACTCTTATTCTTCTGTTTCCTCAGACATTTAATGAGTGTGGCAGATCTCCTCTGCTTACAGTGAAGATGCTGTGGACCGTTTACGTCCTGATGGCCCAGTTTTCAGTGCATGCTGTGAGCTCTTACAAAGGTTTGCACTCGTTTATTTTCTTTGAGTCTTTGTTAAAACTAAGAAAGTCCTTCACACTGAGTGATGAGGTTGTTATGTCTCCTTCACTCAAGGTCTCGTCTGTACGAATGACTTCATCAACAACGTCAGCTGCATGTGGAACAGCTCTGACTTGAATCCAGATGTGGACTGCTTGGTCTCGGGTGTAAAGAAAATTTGGGTCCGTAGGAAACAGCGATTGATCACGTAAGACATAGAACATAAAGGATTCATGCGTTTCCATTGAATTGATGTTTATTTTTTCACCACAGCTGATTATGTTTGCAATAACTTCTTCTGATTTGATTTTGTTTTGTGTCAAACCAGTCAAAGCTGCAAACTTGTACACAGTGGAAACTCTGTCCCTGGCTGCAGTTTTGTTTTTGAAAACAAAGTAAGTCTCAGACATGAAACTAAATTGTCCATTTAGCTCTTTTTTACCTTTCAGTCGAGATGATTTAAGTTAAAGAAGGCAAACTAACAGATGAGGTCAATCCGTGTACCCTTCATTCTTTGGTTATTCCATTTAAAAACACCAAAAACAAGATAATTGTCCTGTTTGTGTGATATTTGGATATTTACGAGGAAAATTAGAGCGAGAACTAAAGTCCACTGCACCTGGTTTCCCTCCACAGGTCCTGGACCAGGTCTACGCACACAATAGGACTGTTTAGGATTTATTTGATCAGTTTTCTGGTCCTGCTCATGTTTTCATGCAGCCTGTGGAGGTTTTTGCTCATAAAAAGCTGCTCACGTTTTAAGTTAATTGTTTTATGGTGTTATGGTCAGGGGTGTCATCATGCTTCTGCCACAACACATTGGTTTCAACCGGGTGTGTTGGAGCAGGGACACATCTAAAAGTCTCAGGAATCAGGCCCTTGAGGACTAAAGTTGCCAAACCCCTGATGTAGGTGATCTTAACAGTGTTACGGTCCAAATAGTGTCCAAATAACCAGGTGACTGACGATCGACTGTGAGGCTGGTGTGATTAACAATAGATGTTAAAACACTTTTGCAAAAATAATTACACAGCTTTTTTGAGGGCAATAAAAATATGAATTTTACATGTTTTATAATACCGCTAGCTACGAACGGCAGCCGTCAACACACATGGAAGTTGATCACAAGAAACGAGGAGCACCAGTAGATCATTACACCACCTCTGCTTCCTTTAATCACATATCATGTGCATGCTTAACGTAGCATCCATTTTCTGTATTAATAATGTTTCAATTCACCAGTTCATCAGTGTCACTTACTGTATGTGCCTGCCCCTGTCTGTTGGTCTCTGGTGAGATTAAAACATGAAGCTCTTGTCCTAGTTTCCCTTAAATATCCAAAATATTACACAAACAGAACAAGATTTATTTTTAAAACTGAAAAACACTGCTTTTCTAATAACCACACTGTTTATTTGTTATTTTGAATAACCAAAGAACAAACAGTACACAGACTGAGGTCCTTATCGTTGGTTTTGTCTTGGTTTTTCCGTACAGGAATTCTCTGGCTCTGAAGTGATGCCAAACATCAGCATGAAGTGTAATGGCACATTGGTGGAGACCATTAATAAATACAGGCCAAGCAGTCACAGTAAGTGCACGACCATTTGTACCAGTACCACGTGTCCATTACTTTTTAGCGTCATTTACAAAAGATAAAGCGTTAACCCCACTGCTCACAGAAAGGTCACAGAAATTATTTAAAAATTCAGCCACGGGAACAATTTTGAAGACTTTAAAATTTTGATGATTTACAGTTTGAAATGAATCAATAGTTTATCAGACAAAGATGACTTGATGATTAAAGTACTGTAAGTGCAAACATTCACACCAAACTCTGTGTTGGAGAAATTCATCCAACATTGTGATGATATTTCTGTGTGATTGTGTCTGCAGTTAAAATGCATCCTTTAGCTGCTCCCAACATCAGCAGCACAGCTGGGCACGTGCACATGTCATGGAGCCTGGGTCCTCGTGTCTCCGATTACTTCACATCTGGCTTCATGTTCCAAGTTCAGTACAAACAGAACCATCAAACCTGGAGGGTGAGACACACGTTTACATCCACCCATGTCCTAGATTCAGATCAGAGTCAATCAACCAATCACTGCTTAGAGGCAGGATGTCCATGTAGTGGGTAGTTTTAGGGTCAGGGTCAGAGGAGCAGAATTAGGGTGAGTATATGTTTTGTTCATTAGATTTTATGTTCAGAAAAAGATTTTAAAAACAAAAAAAATGAGCAGTTATTTGATTTTCATTTTAAAATGAAACAAATCAGTTTGAAATTCAAGGCTATTTTTTTTTATGAGTCATGAAGGGATAAACACAACTTTAAAGAATAACTAAACCCCTGCTTTCTGCTGACCTGCCACTAGGGGGGAAATTAAAAAAATGCCATGATTATGGGCGTGGTTCCTGACGCAATAAGACACGCCCAGTCAGAGAGCGGTCAGTGCTGGCAGTAACAGAGCGCTGTCTTCTCAACTACTACACACAATACACAGCCCACAAGCATAAACACAGCCCCACAGATGCTATATTACTCACAAACAGTCCCTGCTCTCCCACCATGAGCCTCAGAACACTGTGGCCACACACACACACACACACACACACACACACACACACACACACACACACACACACACACACACACACACACACACACACACACACACACACACCGCAGCAATAAGTACGTGCATGATCACACACACGCAGAAACAGACGGGGATACGCACATGATGTGTCTGTACATAAACACATACTGTAGCTTGATGAACCCTCTGATTAGACCATAGGTGGGCAAACTACGGCCCGTGGGCCACATCCGGCCCGTTTGTCTTTTTAATCCGGCCCGCCGAAGCCAAAATAAACAATTTAAACACAAAATGAATCGTCTTACTCCGTCATTTATCTCAACACCCGTTGGAACCAGATGTTTTCACATTCTCCGCTTACGCCCGTCCTTTTCCAGCCTCCCAGCCAATCAACACGCAGAACACATGTAAACAAAGACAAACATTGGCAGAGAAAGCTGCACGTAACAATGATGCCTTCACGGCCATGGGAAACCACAACACTCGTTGAATAAACTACATTGGGACTCAGTCTGTTATAATATCATAATTATGACTGTATTCATTTAACTTAGTCCTGTGATGCCTGACATCCTACTAGGTATGGACAGAACATGTAAGATGAGGAAGAAAGCAGAGTTAGATTATTCACCGCCATACACACAAAGAAGAAGAGAAGAAGAAGAAGAAGAAGAAGAGAGAGAAGAAGAAAGAAGAAGAGAAGAAGAAAGAAGAAGAAGAAGAAGAAGAGAAGAAGAAGAAAGAAGAAGAAGAAGAAGAAGAAGAAGAAGAAGAAAGAGAAGAAGAAGAAGAAGAAGAAGAAGAAGAAGAAAGAAGAAGAAGAAGAAGAAGAAGAAGAAGAAGAAGAAGAAGAAGAAGAAGAAGAAGAAGAAGAAGAAAGAAGAAGAAGAAGAAGAAGAAGAAGAAAGAAGAAGACGAAAGAAGAAGAAGAAGAAGAAGAAGAAGAAGAAGAAGAACTTACTCATGATAGAAGCAGAAACTTGGATATCTGGCCAGATAAACAGTTCTTCCACGTTGCTCCAAGGCAACAAATGTAAAAGTACAGCAGTCCAAATATTCAGGAAACAACAACACTGTTTACAATCTGTGCCAAAAAGCTTAAGAAAGTAAATAAATGTCTTAAATCACATAATAAAAGTTTGTTTATGTTTCCGCTCCACTTCATATGCCGACGTAAATCATAAGGTTTGTATTTTGGTTCCACGTTACATTTTGATCCCAGTCAATATCTAATTGTAGTCTTAATTTAATGCTCTTTTCATTTCTGATATATTTTAGGATTCTAAATTTGTCTAGTAATGATCTTTATTGTTGATGAAGAAAGAGTTTTTAAGAAGATTGACATGAAATAGAAAATGTCCACCAGTCATGTCTCCATTCTCTACCACACACTGAGAGAAGCACTGCTCTATAACAGACCTGTCTCTCCTTAAATGTACAAACCTTTCTTTAGAATTGGGGATCAATTTGGGTGAAAGTTGTAAATCTGTAACACATATGGTTGATTTGTTATGAAATTTTATAAATTTGAACTTTAGAAAAGAAGAAGAAGAATGTATGTATGCATTGGGTGCTGACCACGCCCGTCTGTCAATTTTTAAAAGGCCATGTGGCCCCTGAGAGAAAATGTTGTCCCACCCCTGGATTAGACCATAATCTGCTGTTATAGAAGCTCAGTCACATACATCACCGCTACAGCGGCTGTTTCACACACGGAACATTAGACCTCCTCATTAACACTGTCAATCAATGCTCACTGAGGGCTGTGATTGGAGGAAACCCTGCTCCCTCCTCTCAGCTTTTACAAGAGGGGCGGGGCCAACAATGACAGTTGATGACACAGGGCAATCCAAAGAATCTGTCTCAGCCAATAGCAAAATTCACCTGTAATAGCCAGCATTCAACCCTCAGAGGGCAGTAACTCTGACATTTTACAACTAGATACGCAAAATGTAAATACTTTTACTAAAATGTTAAAAGTTGAACAAGGATCCATTAACAGCACTACTTAATACCCAAATACTTATGCATTCAGCAGAAAGAAGTGTGTTTGGGGTTTAGTTACTCTTTAAAAACCAACTGATTTTCATTTTCTGTTACTAATAACAATAAAATTAAAATGTTAGCAATCAAGATGACGGTTTTGAATTTCCTCCTGTTTATTCATGTTTGCTTACAAATTTCAGCTCCTCCAATGTTATTTATTGTTGGGATTCATCCTCATGATTCTATATATATTTTTTTTAACAGGAAGCCAACAATTTTTTCACACAACAGCAGGAAGAGTTCATATCTATGGAGCAGCTGAAGGGAATTTGGCAGTTCAGAGTGAGAGTCAACCCTGAGAAAAGGACTGATAGCCAATGGAGCCAATGGAGTCCAACCACTTCCTGGGTTGGACCATCAACCAGGGTGGATATGTCACCACCAGGTAGAATCAACTGAAATTATGTTTTTTTGTGGTTTAAGCCAAAGATGCTGATAGATTTTCTCATCACCTTCTTTATTTTGTTGAATGTAGACATACGTTTTCCAGTTGTAATCAGCCCGTGTTAAGTTAATGGTCAAAATGTGTTAACTAATTTATTTGTTCTGGAAATGGTAAAGGAAGTGAATCCAAACTGTCTAAGTTTGTCTTTAGCCTGGTTTCAAACAGAGGTGAAGGTTCTCTGATAAAGTGCATGTCAGGTCACAAAGGCAGATAAAGATATGTGATACATTGGTCCCTTGCGGTATCGCGGTTCACCTTTCGTGGCCTCGGTGATTTGCGGATTTTTTTACAGTGCACTTTTGGATGCATTTATTTTACAGCGTATGAACACGGTTTGTGTTCTGAGTCCTGATTGGCTAATGCTGCCTTCACCTACCAGCGACGTATCCAACTCGGTGAGTTTCACTGCCTGCTGAAGCGAGGAGCTGTGCTCCTTTTTCTCCTCTCATAAACATAAACCACTAGTGAAAAAAGCCGGTGTGATTAGCGGCTAATGCTATGCTAGCTCAGTGCTACAGAGAGAACTTTTATTTTTTTTATATTAGCTGAAGGATGTTACAGATGCTGCCACAAAGGAGGTATCGACTGTGTCGATGTTGGTGGCTCTAAGGTCTCAGTTGCATAGGTCTTTGCTGTGTAGCTGTGGCCTCTTTCCCAACACAAGCTCACCATAGAGGAGGTCTGTGAATTCACTAAGATCTGAAATAAAGGGTGGTAAACCAGTGAGGAATCCAGTTTCCTCACCTGCTCCGAGGAATTCACTAAAATTGCTGCAATGATTAGCGTGAATGCAGAAGTGGTTAAGACTGTCCTATTTAAAGGCAGGGTAGGCGATTTTCAAAAGCTAGCATGATTTTGAATGTAGCCTCCCCAACGGCTCCGCCTTTATCCCCCTCCCCTCTGTGCTCTGTCTCACTCACATGCATGTGCACAGCTACTGCAGCAGCAGACCTCAGCTCATCACTTGTATTGTGTAGAAACTACGTTGTCTCATTCAGCAGTAAATAAACACACTTTATAATTATATATGTTAAAAAACATGACCAAAAACTCTGTTTTAACTATGTCAGTGGTGACACGCTTTCAGTGTGAGCTCGTGCATGTGAGGGACTGAGAACGAGCAGAGAAACGTGATTGTGTTTTTTCCATTGGTCATAGGTATTACAGGTTTACAGCTGCTACAGATGACAGATTTTCTTTGTTCCTTTTTCAGAGAACATTAGATCTTAACTTTTGTCAGGACATGAAGACAATTTCAACCAAAAACTTAAAAAGTGTATCTGGAGGAAATCGCCTACCATAGCTTTAAATTAGCATTTTGCTCATTCAATGTGGAGAGGTGAATGCACACAATGACATTTGAGGAAGTTAAATTGGAGGCAGATGGACTTCTGTCTGCTGCACAAACATTTATTAATGTAAAACACTAAATAAACAAATACAAATTTGTTTTTTTAAAACAACTTTAAAACCTAATAATATTTTTTTCTCCCTAATTTAACATGGCTGCTCCTTCAGGTCCTGTAACTTTGCTCTGATCAGTCCATGAAAAACAGGCAGATTTGGACAGAAATCATCCTATTGATCTGCCATTGATCTGAGTTAATGCAGCAACACAGTCTGTCAATCAGTCTGCATTATTTGAAGATGATCCACTGACCATCATCCAGAAGGTCTGAGCTGCGCTGTGTCATGCGCACTTTCATGTCAACATTGCGCCATCACTGAGTAAATTACGCATCTGATCAGCTGATTCTGGCCTGACAGAGTGCGACACAAGAGTTTTACGGTCAAAACATAAGAGATAGACACAGAAGTTCACTGGAGCTGTGCGTCTGAAGCAACATCCATGGAGGTTCGTGCACAGCAACCCTCTGGATCTGCACCGCAGCGGACACACACGTACCGGACTCCACACGGGCTTCAGGCGTCCAGCTGTTCTCTTCCTCACACACACTTTACTCGCTTTATTTTCTCATTCAGTGGATGCTAAATTGCTAATATTGACAATTGTTTTTTTTTTAAATTATTTATTTATACTAGAAAGCTAAACTGGAGCTTTTTCCCATCTCCGCTGTGTTTTGTGTAATCATTTACTGCAGCGTGTTGTTTGCACCTGCTTGTCAGTCGTACTATTTTCCTGTGCTAAAACAATCACTGCAAACAGTTCCAGATTTGATGAATTGGCATTGAAGGCGCATTGTGACCTGCAGCAGCCGCGCTCCTGATTTCCTGGGGTTTGCATGACTTATTAGCGCATGGAGTGACGTTTGCACAAGTTGTAATACCCCTAAACCTTTGGTGAATCCGCCCCTCTGTTGGGCACATTGTCTTCCCAGGAGATGCTAAGTATTCTGTTAAGGAAGACGTGGAGTCTCCTTTCTTGGTGAGCCTTGAAGGTCCATTTCTCATAGGCATACAGAAGTGTGCTCACAACACAGACCTTGTATACTAGCTTTTTAGTGTGGCCTGTGAGTCTGCTGTTTTTCCATACCCTTGTGGTCAGCCTCGCTAATGTGGTTAATGATTTACCAATTAAACTATTCATCTTTGTCTCCAGAGACAAGGAGTCTGAGATGACCTAATCAAGGTATGTGCATTCATAAACAGCTTCAAGTTAATAGGATTATATCCTGAAGTAAGGGGGACATTCCAAGCCTTGAGCCATATTTTTTGTCTTCATGATGCTGATTGATAATCCAAAATCCTTGCATGCCCTGGAGAAACAGTTAATCAGTTCTTGGGGGCTTTGCTCATCCTGTGTTGAAACTGCAGCATCGTCGGCAAAGAGGAAGTCTCTCAGAGTCCCTGTTCACACCTTCAGTCTTGACAAGTTGAAGAGTTTGCCGTTGGATCTATTGTGACGATAGATGCCTTCAATGGACTTGCCTAAAGCCTGTTTGAGGAGTACAGCAAAGGAAATTCCAAATAGGGTGGGGGCAAGCATATGGCATTGCTTTACTCCACTGTGGATGTCAAATGCATCAAACGTTATCATTAACTCATTCAGTTCCAGCCATTCTCAGATTCTCTACCCCCCTCAGTTCCAGCTGTTTTTGAGCATTTTGACTGATTTTAAAGACCCACAGAATATTTTCTACTATGACTATCTGAAATCTTTTCTGTTCATAAACATAAACTTTCCTCTTTCCCTCTGAGCTCTGCTGAGCATGGATGATCTCTCATCCAAAGGTGTGCTGCTACCTCCTACATGTCACCTATTATTTTGCTATCTGGCTCACAGGTTGGGGGTATTTTGTACCCCAAGAGTCTCAATTGCTGAATTGAGCTCTTTTGCACTGTGTTCCACATCAAGGGTGTCCATGATGGGCAGGTGGTCAACTGCATTCCGAGTGTCATACGTGACAGTGTTCTCCCAAGCATAGAGTTCAGAAAAGTGTTCCACCCAGCACTTCATTTGACTCAGCTTCATTTAACTTTAATGTTGCCTACATCTGCCCCCAGCTGTATGTGAGAGCAGAGCTTGAGCCAGTAGTCATTTGTACAGCCTCTGGCAGTCTGCTGAGTCATGCACCTTGCCACTCAGAGCTTGATTGGTATGATCATTTGGTAGCCGTTTGCATTCGGCAAGCGCTTTGTGTTTTTCCTCCAGCACTGGATGCATGTGCTCCAAGTCGGCCTCAACCCAGTCCTGGGTTTTGCCCTTCATTTTGCCAAATACAGACAAGAGCAATGCGGTGTATGGCTTCTGTTAGTTCGACCCAGTTCTATGTGGCGTCTTTGCTTTGTTGGTGGGGTAGTGAAGCTTCTGAAGTGCATGAGAACTTTTCCACACTGATGTTCTGTGATATTGCATTGGTGTTTATGCTTGGAATATTGCATTTTTTGTGGATGCAGTTTGACCTTTATCTAGACAAGGTAATGGTCTGTGTTGCAGTCTGCGCTATGGTAGCTGTGAGTAAGTTTGACTTGGTTGAGGTTGGATTGTCTTGTCAGGATTCAGTTCAGTTGATGCCAGTGTTGAGACCTTGTTTGTTTCAAAAAGAGCCTGTGTCTCAGTTTTGTCCCAAAGATTCACCGAGAAAAAAAGTTGTTGTTGGTGTGGTATGCCGTAGATTGTGGCGTTGAGCTTTTTAACTCACTCAGTGCCATTGACGAGACAACTCGTCATTTAAATTTTTTCAAGGGGATTACTAGAAAACACCCTAGCGGAGATCCCTCATCAATGATGACCAACTGTGCCCTGAAGATGGCAGCAGTGCACCTTTAGATGAGAGATTAGCCACTGATGCTACCCAGCAAAGTAGGAAGAAGCAGGAAAAAGGGAGATTATGGCGCTACAGAGTGATATTGTGATGTATCCAGCAGCTCACAGCTCCACATACTAACACAGAACATGTGGACCTGAGTGGATTATTGATAATGTTGCAATGGTGAGATAAAACCATCAACTAACCGGGCTAAACGGGTCATCGCTGAGTGTTGGGAGGGGGGGGGGGGGGGGGGGGGGGGGGGTACAAAATACCCCCAGTCTGTGAGCCAGATAGCAAAATAATAGGTGACATGTAGCAGCACACCTTTGAATGAGAGATCATCCATGCTCAGCAGAGCTCAGAGGGAGAGGAGCAAAGGCGTTTACGAGACAGGAAATGGCGCTACGTATGAGAGTTGACATTCCCAGCAGCGCACACTCGTGTGTCAGATTTCAGATAGTCATAGTAGAAAATATTTTGTGGGTCTTTAAAATCAGTCAAAATGCTTAAAGATGGCTGGTACTGAGGGGGGTAGAAAATCTGAAAATGGCTGGCACTGAATGAGTTAAGGAACTTGTCCTTGACATCTGGGGGGGAAGTGAGCACTGACAAGGCTGACAGGTCCAGCTGATGTCTACAACTGGAGCTTCAGTAGCCTCTCTGACCCCAGAGATCGGAGTATGGTGCAGCTAAACAAGCTGTTCCTGATAATAAAGCCGACACTATCTTATCTCTTCCCTTCACATGCTTTTCCCTGCCACAAGAATGTACAGTCCTTCTTCCTGAGGATGCCAGAGGCAGAAAGCCTCATCTCCTGAAGTGCAACAATGTCCAGCTGAGCCTACACAGCTCATTTTTGGTGAAAGCTATTTGATGGGCATCATCTAATTACCGGAGGTCCTCAGACAAACCAGGTCTCGAGGTTCATACATTCCATGTGCCAAGCTTGACGGGCATAGGTGGGGCAGTGGTTGGCAGACACCAGGGCATGTCCACACACCGGTTGGTCTGCACTTTATGACTCTGGGTCCCACTGCTGTTTCCATGTTGAACTGCGGGGAGGCACTGTAGGAGTCTTGGTGGGGGAGAGGCTGTGTATCGGCAGGAGGAGGCTTTTGCACTGTGTGCCTCTTTTCACCTATGCAAGGAGGGCTAGCCAGTGGCAGAGTATAGACTACTGTGGCGCCACAAATACCTGGTCAATAAAGCTGATTCTGTTTCTGATACTGATACTGTAGCAAGCAGGAACCTAATGGTACATGATTCAACTAACTAACTACAAGCTCTTCTACCATGATATTTCTGCACTGACACACACCACACACACACACACACAGTAACACAATGCTTTAAGAAGAATGAAGTCACAACATTGACAATGTTAGCCTAGTCTATGTACAAGGGTTTCTTTCTCTTGTAGCGTGTAGTTATCTCATTCACATGGTGTGGTTGCATTTTATCATTCTGGTTTGAGACATGCATGACTTATGTCCTCGCAGAATGCCTTGCAGCACTATACCTTAAAGGCTACCCGTAGTAAAAATGTATGTAACAAAAAATGTGTTTAATGTATTACCAATAAACAAAATATGTGGACCTTTTTATTTTAAAAAAATTACTTTTTAGAACAATTTTTTACATTGGGGCATAAACTATGGAGAGCCGCCATTTTGGACAGGATATGACATTAAGTCCTGTTGGCTGTTGCAAGGCAACAGTGTTCCATTGGTCTACAGTTTCTGGACAATGGTGGAGTGTAAAGCCAATGGTTGTTATAACAAGAGAAAAATCCCACAGAAACATTTATTTTACGTCTCTAAGCCAAATAACGACATCCAGCCATTGGCTCCATAATATCAGTCCGGGATACACACTTAAAATGTTTCTGTTCAGATGAAATAGAGTGATATGTGAGGACCGCTTCAAGCCAAGCTGCTATGACAGGGACCTTTGAGCTAAGCTAATGGGCTAAGCTAATACACCGCTTAGGGCCCCCGAGCCACTAGAGGGCCCCCAACCTGGCAACCCCACTTGCATGTTACTGGTACTGCTGTGCATTGCGCGCATCAAAACTGGAAACGCCTACTACTCTTAAACATGTTCATAAATGATTCCATACCACTTTAGCACTGAAATATTATTTGTAAAATTACATGAATCTCTGTAAAAGTCATGTTTTTCTATTAGCTCTGTGTGCTAGCATAGCATCTCTTCTTCACTGCTAGAATAGCTGCATGCCAACCAACCACTGAGTTACCAGCGCACCCTGCTGGTCGAAACAAATATCTGATGTAAATACAGTACACTGACTAAAATGGAAAATCTATTATGAAATAACTAATAGCTTTCACGTTTTTCATGTTGTAGGCTGTCAATCACTGAAGCTTCTGAGTTTCCTGATTTTACCCCTTGGCCATGTGGACATAATAGTCATAATTTCAAAATTCCTGTCAACGAACATTTTCTTTTTTTTACAAAAACACGGTGGGCCACCAGTGGGCTTCTGTACCACCACTGCTGTTTGACTGTGTATGCACAAAACAGACATTGTGTTTGTTAATTGACTCAGGTGTGTTTGGTCTTGTCATGAGCATGTGTAGGTGCAGACCCAAATGCAGGGATGGAGGTGGAGCTCAGGTGCATTATTCCAATATTTATTGTTTCTTGAGGCATTGTCAGACAAGCAGCGATTCATCACAAAGGTGGTCAGTCCAGGGAACAAAAAGGCAAACCAAGAACACAGAGCGAGGGTAAGAATGTCCAAATGCAGGGGAAAAACACTTGTTGTCAATCCAGGAATTACTGGCATGAAACCGAGCCCAGATCACAGGTGAAAATCCATAGTAAATGTGCCAGCACTGAACTGAAGCAAAGCCTCCCCATTTATACCCAGCATTTATTCAGTTGCAGCTCGAGACCAATCAGCAGGAGAAGGCTGCTGGGAGGGAGGCCAAGATTTCCTGCCTGCCCTCCAAAATAAAACCCCATCCTGACAGGTCTGCAGTGAGATTGAAATATTATTTCAGTTAAATTTTTGTTTAATACTTACATTTAGAGTGTTTACCTGTTGCTTTCCTTGAATTTAAAGCAAAATAAAATATAGGTATATAAGCATCAAAATGTTTTTGTTTTACCAAAAAAAATTTGCGCGTGCCAGCGCACTATGGCCCCCATATACCAATTTTGCTTAGGGCCCCCAAATGACCTGGGCCGGCCCTTTGGCATCAAGCCAAAGTTACATCTAAAACCAGTCTTGGTCTCGAATGAATTCTTTCACAGATAGTCTCAATGCAGCTTGTAAATGTACTTGTTCAGAGCACTACTACGTTTCTGCTTATAGGGAGCAGAAACGTAATCACATTACGGGCACTAATCACATTCCCACCATAAGTGGTGAGTGGTGGCCTAGTGGTGCTGGGCTTATACATAATTGGTGGGTTGCTGGTTCAAGCCTCACCTGGGCCATCACTGTGGGATGTTGAGCAAGTCCCTTAACTGCACAGCAAAAAATGGCTGCCCACTGCTCCTCAGGGATGGGTGAAATGCAGAGGACAAATTAATTAAAGGCCAAAGCCCTGATTTAATCTTTAATCTTCCCTCTTATTTACAGAACTCACCTGTTTATTAGGGCCACATCAGCTACTGATCCTCGGAGGTAGTGAAGCGCCCTCCCATCCTTTCATACAGCTTTCATCGCAGTTGCTAGTCATATTTTTGCGCTTCCAACACCTAACTACTCAGCCATGGTTCGTTTCTGCTGGTAACAACAGCTCTGTCTGTGAGATATAGTTGCTGAAAAAGGTGATCTTTAATCGCCTCGTAACCTGTATGCTACACTTCATCACCAAAGGAGAGCTAGGCGTGGCTGTTTTGCGCCGAGAGCGGACAGGAAAACTTCACTTCCCACAATGTAAACAGACCTGTTATGCGTCTCCCTCCCACAATGCACCATTTCCGATCAATAAACGTGCATCATATCCTGACCAAAATGGCAGCTAGTTTATGTCAAAAGGTATAATGATATAATATAATATAAAAAATACATTAAACACAATTTTGTTATATACATTTTCACTACAGGCACCCTTTAATGCAGTGATTATTTGGCGTCATTCTCACTAAAAAAATTCCTTCAGTGAATATGCATGCATTTTGTTTTTTATCTTTTAGTCTCTGTTGGTGTTGACAACTTCTGATTTTATCTTGTATTGTGACAAAGTTTATGAACTTATTATTTATGTATTTTACTAACACCTTCACAGTATAACCTTCCCACCAGCATTGAAACACATCTCCTGTCTTTTCCAGAGAAGTCGATGTATCTGATAACGATAACTACAGGACTGGCCATCCCTTTGATTGTTATGGGGGTTGTGATCTTTGCCCTTTACAGATGTGCTAACACCAGAGGGTGAGTTCACAAGAACTTTACGTGTTAAACTTTTGGTGCCCTCAGTATTCTTGACTAACTAATGACTGCTTAATCTTTTCAGCCTCCTCAAAGGAAAGCCTGTGCCAAACCCTTCAGAGTACTTTCACACTCTTCACTCTGTCCATGAAGGAAATTTAAAGGTAAAAATCCTTTTTTGATCATCAATCCCACTCACATTTTAAGTTTGCAATAAATAAACACCCACTTGTTGCACCACACTCACATACCCAACCCTTGGGGGGCTGGATGGTGGGGCTGGCGGTGGAGGGGGCCGCCGCCTGTGCTACTAAGTAGTGGCGTGGGGGCGGCACTCCCTCCTCTGGCTGCCCTACTAATCCCCCCAATTTTATTTACACCACCTTTTTTTTTAATAGCACTTCATACATTCACTAAACACACACATTCACTCAGGGGATAGGGAAGTGCCTCTCCATTGGGGAATGGAGAGGCACCATAACAGGGTGGTTGGTAGCTTCACACATTTGGGCCTGTTGGGTCGGGGTACAAATACATCAGGAGGGTGCGGTCGGACGTGGAGGGGTGTTGCTGTGGGCTCTCTTTGCGTGGTCTCTCCGGGTGGTGCCGGCCTGGTGGAGCGTGGGGGTGCCCCTTCCCTACGGGTGGGGCTTGGTGCTTGTCTCATCTCCTGGTTGCCTTGGGGGCGTCTGGGGATGTGCGGTCCTGCTGGATTGTGGCCAGTTCGTGCTGGCGGGGGGCCTTGGGGTTGGACAGCGGGATGCGCTGGGTGCTCGGCTGCTTGGGGCTTCCTCGGATGTGTGCGTGGGGGGCGGTGGCTGCTTCTCGGCCTGGGATCTTGGGGGCGTCTGGGGGGTTGCTCGGCCGTGGGGGTGTGGCCTGGGGCTCCTTGGCCCCCACTCTTTCTGTTGCCCTGGCTACATCTGCGGGCCCGGGGCAGTTCCTGGGTTTGCGGTAGCGGTTTTTGTACATACACTGGTCTACGATGCACTGGCACGCCTTGGGATGTGGGATAAAACTCATACTGGGCTTAACTTTAGACACGTTAATCCCAAATACCTGCTTTAGGTACTACCACTCACTCATTCCCCCTGTCCACAGCCACCACCATTATAGCTAAGCTTCACACTTGTCACTATACTGGTTTGATCACACAACATTAACAAGCACAATATATTCTACAACTTCACATCTCACCTTCACTGTAAAACAATCTATTCTTCCCCACCCTTTATATTCCCTACCTTGAGCCCCCCCCCCCCCCCCCCCCCAGCACCTAGGTGTAACACTGCTCTCCCTTTTTATATCCTCCCTATAATAAAATATTTCTTACCCTTCCTTAGGGAGGGCTGGTGATGGTCACAATTAAGCAATAAAATAAATCTATTTATTTTATTGCAATAACAAAATATGCATTGCTGTCTCATAATAATTGCACTTTTTATAGTGTTGACCTTTGACAGCATGTGCAGACAAAAAAAAAAAGTAAGTTTGCAATAAAAATCTGTTTTACAATTAGATCCTTGGTTATTCTGTTTGAAAACTAAATCAAAATAACAAACTGTCGTTATTTTGTTTTACGGACTTAAAAAAAAAAAAAACTTTTTCTGTTTGTGAGATATTTGGATATTTGTTTTATTTATGTATTAATAACATTTCAATTCACCCGTTCATCAGTAATGTGACTTGTTATGCTCTTTTTTTTTTGCCTCTGTGACCTTAAAACACGAAGCTCTTGTCCTGGTTTTCCTTAAATATCCAAATATCTTAAAAACAGAACAAGATTTAATTTTAAAACAAAAAAATGCTGCTTTTCTGGTTTTGGTTGTTTCTGTATTTCTGTTTCTGGGTACATGGATTAATAAACTGCACAAACATCTGACTGTCATTGATCTGGAACATTCCTCACTCTTCCTGTTCTTTTTCAGAAATGGCTGAATCACTCAGTCCCTGAGTCGTTCTTCACGGCTTCACCTGATCACTTTTCCACTGTGGAGGTTTGTGAATCCTGGGATGTCAGCCCCTCCCACTCTGCCTGCTGCAGCTCCACCAGCGACACGTTGCATTTTCAGAGCCGCCCCTCTGTTGGATCCAACACCAGCAAAGTTGTCGACAGTTCCACATCTTCGTCTTGCTTTTCAAACTTGGGCTACTTCATGTCGAGCTCGTCTGAAAGTTCAGATCAGACCTCCCCTCCTCCAGCTTACTTCACCTGTGAGAAGGACTTCCGATCCTTCCAATCGTTCATCTCTCCCCCAGTCTCAACTTGTCTGAATTATGAAAGATTAAAAAGGGGGCCGCACAGCCCGGACTCTGGTTTTTGCACTGGAAATGAAGACAAATCGAACACTGATGTGGAAATGAACCAGGACTTGGAAGATCTGAGCTTTCCTCTCATCTTTCCTCTACATCTTCAACATCTGATGGTTCTGTCTCCATCTCCGTCTCCGTCTCCTCCAACCCTCCATCAGCCTTTCAGTCCAGCACAGTTTTCCGCTGACAACCAGCAGGTGGAAGATCCTACAGCAAATTTTGAGGCTTGGCCTGTTTCTGATGCAATGTGCAGACCTTCGTCCATGCCAGTGGACTCCTCAAAAACTGGCTATTTGACAATTAAAGAGCTGCATGCAACTTTTAGCAACAAATCCATCTGAGCCTTCTGAATAACTCACTCTGCAGGAAAATGTCCACTTACATCATTTTCTAAATGTTTTATATCTAACATCATAACTCTATTGACTGTAAATATTAAATAATGGCAGCTCTCTACTTTTTGCTGCTTTCTGTTTTCATGAAAATCACATGAAATGCTGTTTTAGCTGCTGAACGACTCTGGCTGCTGTTAAATGGAAGATCTCGTGAAATTCACACTGAATTTCAACTGTTTTTAAAGAAACAATAAACAATAACCGACAGGTTTAAGGATGTAAAACCAAAATAATCAAGATGCAATGAGACCTTTATTGTGATCATTTCTAGAAGTCTGTAAATAATACCAAAATTATAATAAAACTGTTTTCTACATGACAGCTTTTTTTGTTTTGTTTTTTGTTTTAAATAACGATGAATTATCTGTAAAAAGTGAAGACTAAAGTTAAGTTTGGTCAAAGTTAACAATTTCTTTTTAAAGGGGCAGTAATACAGTGATATACATTCCTTTACCCTCATTCAGAGGGACAAAGTTTCCTATTTCCTCCCTCTCAAACTACCTCACAGCTAAAACAATCACTGCTGTTTAATATATAATATAGTATATATGTAAAGCTACATACACTAAATGTGTTCTCTGTATTTAACCCCTCCCTGAGGAGCAGTGGGCAGCCACGGTGTAGCACCCAGGGAGCAGTTAGGGTTAATATAAGGGACTGATCAACATCCCACAGTGATGGACCAGGGAGATTAGAACCAGTGAGACTACCATTACAAGCCTGCTCCCTTAACCACTAGTCCCTTTATCCACAGATTATATGTTTACATTTAGTATATAGATTATCCTGTATATAAATAATCCTGTGTATAGATATTTCGAAGCACAATGTGAGCGTTCACAATCAGTTCCATTTTATTATTATTTATTCTATCGTCTTTGATATGATCTGACGTGTCTGTGACCCAATGAGATGCAGCTGTAGAACAAAACGATGGACTATCGTCTTAAATAGATTATTCCTGTGGGTTGAATAGGTGAGGATGACAAGAAAGCCACGTAGCAGCTCTGGTGAGTGTTTGAAACATCTGACTGACTCCACTGCTGATGTGATAAACACACTGTGGAGCAACGTTTTTAGCAAAGCTGAAAAACTTTCCTATTTTTTTCCCGTACTAACAGTATTTAAAAAAAGGTTTTACCTTATTGTCACATGATTGGCCGTCAGGTCAGGGTTCATGCATGGGACCTCAGGAACATGCTAACCAAGAGGCGGTATTGCTCTCAGCCACACAAAATAAAAATACACTTTTTGTAGAAATTTGTGCATGAACAAAAAGGCTCACAAACAGAATTCAGTCTGATTTGCTCCAAGCTGCTTACTGCCATTAAGGTTCAGAATAATTAGCCAGCCGACTACAGGTGTGTCTAACTACCTGTCAGAGGTGTTCCTCAATCATCTGAGCACACACACCACAGTACACTACAGTTCTGTAAATCTCTTTCAAAAATGTTGAATTCATTTGAAAGTTCTTGTAAGCGAAGTTGAACTTTAGTGACAGAGGTCAAAACGTGCTGAAAATTATTTTTAGAATCTTTGTCTCGTTAATTCTAAATTTGGTATTGTTTTTGTTTTGTTTTTTAAAGGAAATTACACAAACAAATACATGAAAAGTGCTAAACCAGAGCCTTGGTGACTTGAACACAACAATGACATCACAGGACCACTGGTAAAACAGAAAAATCCATCCTTCAAATAGTTTTTTATTCAACTCGATCAAAATTGTTTGGATCAAACTCTTTCAATATTCTTTAGACCCTGGTAGTGTGTTATGCTGTGGCAGATATAGTCACACACACTCCTCATACGTGGTTTGTTTCCGTTCAGAGACCAAACGCGTTCAAAGCTCTGGAAGAAATGGGTCAGCCTCGACTTCCTGTCACTGAGGAAGGAGTGGTGCATGCTGGGCCGGCCGATCCACGTGACAGAGAGAGACAGTTGTTGGTCTAAGTTTGATGTTTTATTGTGAGTCTGGGAGTGTGCATGTGAAGGGTTTTTACCACACACACACACACACACACACACACGTGTTCACAAGTCCTATCAGGTGTGTGTGTGCGTGTGTATGTGTGTATTAGAGTGTGGTTTGACATTTAACTCCACACAAAACCAACAGCTTCCTTTACCTTCAGCCAGTTTCAGCTTCTCAGCCTTTCTGTTCTTTTCCATTTCGCAACATCTTATTGCGTAATCCTGGCCCAGATTTGGTCAAAATACTACAAAATGTTTAATTCTAGCAAACAAATTTCAATGAAAGTTAGAGTAATAAACCATTCATGGATGATTTTTTAATATTGCTCTTTTCTAAAATGCTGCAGATAATTGTTGATTAAAAACACAACTCTCACATAAACACAAAATAAAAACCTATTTTGTAAGGGTGAATAAATGAATAATAAATAAACAAAAAAGCAAATAAATAAATGAATAATGTAGCAACAATTGACAAGTAGGGCTAGTGTTATTAAGTGTGTACTACGTGTTATTAACTTCATCCTGCACCTTTTGAACAAAAAGGTTTGATTATCTATGCTGTTATAGTTGTCTCTTTATTTTCTGCATTTTATTTATGTATGTATTTATTTATTTGTTTCTAACCTGTTCAAATAAATACATGAATAAAAAGTTGGGGACAATTACACAGATGTATTATTATTATAATTTAGATGAACTCCAAAGGTTTAAATGAAATGCATAGAGTTCTTTGAAAATGCTGAAAAATAAATGAGTTCTTTGAATGACAGAGATTCTCATCCTTGACACTCTTTTTAAAGTCGGTTCTAGATATTATCAAAAAACTAAACATTGCCTTTCTGTGGCTCTTTTATTATTTATTATTATAACGTGTTCATGTTACAGTTCACCTAATACAGCCTGAGGTTTCATCATCCGGAGACTCAAACCTCAAACAGGCTTGTTTTGGACATTCAGGGCCGTAAACTGATGAGAAAATGACAGGATGTGTGTGTGTGTGTGTGTGTGGAGAGTATAAACAGATCCTTGCTATCACAGCACAGTTGCCCCAAACTCTCACAGACCAAATTATTTCTCTGAAAACTCAGACAGGAATGAACATATGAATTAATGCACAGCATCAATCATTGGTGGGTTTTCAAATGCAGGTTTGTGGCCATTAAAAACTGCTTAAAGGGGCAGTATTTTGATAAATCACTTCATAATGGTTTAGCTACAGTGATATACATTCTTTAGCCTCATTCAGAGGGACAAAGTTCGGTTTCCTCCCTCCATTGTTATTCCACATTATTATTCCACTAACCTTACCTGCAAGATGGATTCTCCTGGTGTTCACAAACACCAGAAGTCATGTTGGTGCTGCTCCAGCCCTTACCCTTCGTAAGAGAACTGAACCGATTCAAACCAATCATGAGGCAGTGTTGTGGTTTAGGGCGGGATATCCACGTGTGACGAAGGCAGAAGCAAAAGTGGTTCATGTGCAGTTGCGGGGAGAGGAACTAGCTGGGCTACCGCTATTAGCATATCTCCGAATCAAAAGAAAAAGATGTCGACGCAGGAGGAAGAACATGTGGAAGCTGCTATAAACTCAGTTTTAAAAGAATCCAGCATTTCCTTTATGAAAGAGCAACAGCGAGAGGCGCTTTGTGTATTTTTGGACAGTAAAGACTAGGGATGTAACGATTAATCGTAAGGCAGTTAAAAATCGATTCATAGGTATCACGATTGACATCGATACTTTGAAAATTGAATCGCAGTACTTTTTTTAAACAGCAGAGGGCGCTATATATTTTTCCCATCTCTTGTCCAGCAGTGGACAAGCGGCGGGCGGAGTCTGCTACTACTTTCTTTCTGGCTGCCTTCTATTCTTAAACATGTTAATAAATGATTCATTACCCCTTTAGCACTGAAGGAATATCTGTAATATTACATGAATATCTGTAAAAGTCACGTTTTTCTATTAGCTCTGTCTGCTAGCATAGCTTCTCTTCTTCACTGCAAGATATCTGCATGTCAACCGACCACTGTGTTACCAGCGCCCTCTGCTGGTCCAAACAAATATCTGACGTAAATCAGTGAATGACGGTTTTTTTTTTAAAGTCCAATTGTTAAGGCACAAAATACATTTTCAGTTGCACTTTTAAAAAGAAAAATAACTATTATGTAGTTTAAACGAGAATTTAAATTAATAGGCTTCTTCATTTGTATTATTCCTTTATTTATTTCATTCAAGATTTATTTTTAGTTAAATTGTATTGTTTTGAATAGTTTATCAAGGAATTCTTTTGACAATGAACAATAAAAGGAAAATAATACAGTATTTTATAGATTTTTTCCCAAAACAAATAAAGGAATATTTTTCAATCATCATTTGTCTACAGTCCCATTTTGTAAAATAAATCGTGAGAGAATCGTATCGTGAACCCAGTATCGGGAGTTGAGTGAATCGTTACATCCCTAGTAAAGACATATGTTTTCACCAGCGGAGTCTTGTTGTTGTTGTTGTAGCCATAGCAGCGTCTCTGCTGTGTGATTGGCTAAAACAAATCATGGTGAACAGGCGCTTCGCCCAATCAGCTTAAAGCATTCTGTTCATGTCCATCCCTGGTTACGAAAGGATTCACCAGACAAAGACACAGAGTGCTGGAGTTAGAGGGAGGGGCTACACATCAATCTGACTCTTGTCAGGTTAGCTCAGAGCGGGCAAGTTGGATTTTTCTCGCATTGTGACGTCATAAGGGGGACAGTCCCACCCATACCTGTCAAGTATCCCGTTTTGCCCGGGAAACTCCCGTATTTTACCCCTTTTTCCCGCCATCGTCCCTTGATAGTATTTTCCTGTAAATATCTCGTATTTTAATGTAATAATAATTAAAAGATACCTCTCTAAACTGAACGCTGTCACTAATCTCATGAGAACTGTCACCTGAAATGGCCTGAGTGACAGTTCTCACTATATAATATAATATTATATTATATTATATTATATTATATTATATTATATTATATTATATTATATTATATTATATTATATTATATTCGATTAGATCAGGTTAGATTATATTATATTATATTATATAAGATTATATTAGATTATATTAGATTAGGTTATATTATATTATATTATATTATATTATATTATATTATATTATATTATATTATATTATATTATATAAGATTATATTAGATTAGAATAGGTTATTTTATATTATATTATATTATATATATATATATATTATAT